>NW_006205257.1:1103829-1118388 GCF_000334495.1 Tupaia belangeri chinensis
GGGGGAAAAATGGAGAGGGAAGGCATTTGTGGGATGCGGATATGGTTTGTTATTTGTTGATGAGGACGTGCGAGTGTTCTCAATTGGGCTGGACTGAGGTGTATATCACACTGGGTAAAGTCTCTTTACAATCTAAGTGATGTATAGTGATTAAATGTATAAAAAATAATTAAAATTAATAAAAAATTATTTTTAAAAGTCTCACCTGGGAAGGAGGTGCAGAAGTAGACCTGAGGTTTGAACGCCTCTCTACATTGGAAACTTGCTTTCTCCTTTGGCCTAGAGTAAACAGAGTGATTAGCACTTCTACTGTCTTTGCTAAATAACCTGAAACTCCCTACCCTAAGATGTACTTTAGTGATGTAATCTTCAGTCACCAGACCTTTGCCATGAAGCCATGAAGCCATGAAGCCCATTAAGATTCCACTGTGGGGACCAGCAGGTGTAATGGCTATGTCACTGGACTCCCACGTTTCAAGTGTCGGACCCAGTGGCTTAAAATCACTCCAGGCGCGTGTGCAAGCGTGCGTGCCCAAGATCCCTAGAGGAGAATGAAGGAGAAGGGATTGTGGTGTGGCCATCCCTGCTGGGAGATGATTTCTCTCTTTCTGTCTCTCTGTCTCTCTCTGTCTTTCTGGCAAAAACCTCTCAAAAAAAAAATTCCATTGTGTTTAAGCAAAGGTATAGAAATTATTAACCTGCTTGATCTGGCTTCTGTAACTGCTTATGCAAAGGACACCACTCCTTCCCTTCGTCACCTTCCCCTCCTCAATAATTACTGCTCCTGCCATATCAACCCAAATGTGAGTTTTGCCTTCGTAAGCCCCCTTCTCCCTACACTTGGGGCTGCAGGGTTTTGAGAGACTCGAGTCCCCCCATGTGCAGCCCGCTTAATCAATAAATTCCAATAAATTTGGCTATGTCTGGATGTCCTTTTATTTCCTAAAAAAAAACTATAGCAGTGCACTACGGTTTCTGGTCAAGGTGTCCCTTGGTCACCCTATCAGGTGAATGTCCCTTGCTGGCCCTTTCCTGCACTCTCATGACCTTTCTCCTTTTCTGTCACTGCTGGGGTTTCAGTGGAGCTGGAGCGTCACTTCGTTTTTCCTACTGTGTTGAGTTGCACGACATTTCCTGACATCCACATATCTGTATGAAAGTCCCCGGATTTAGCCATGTTGCTAGGGGTCTCAGGCAACCCCACAACCCACACACCTGTTACCATTTCTGAAATTCCACCATCATTCCTCTGGGCATGAGCATAGCTCCTTTCCTCCTCCTCTCTCTTCTCCCTCTCTGCCTCCTCCTCCTTTTTCTTCTTCTTTTGCTTAGTTTGGCTATAGGGCAAGTGTGCTTGCTGGAGACACAGACAGAGAGACAAGGAAAGTGAGAAATCACTCCCTGGGGGAATAACCATGCTGCAGCGTCATGCCTTCTTCTCCATTCTCCTCTTGGGATTTTGGGCACACACAGTATGTATCCAGCATAATTTTGTTTGTTTGTTTGTTTGTTTTTTAAGAATTATTTTATTGGGGCCAGCAGGTGGCATGGTACTTAAGGGCACTGGATTTCCACATGGACAAGTGAGGTTTGAGTCCCGTAACTGGTGGCTTGTCTTCTCACTTTCCCTCCCTCTCTCTTTCTCTCTCTTACTCTGTCCCTTTCTGGTCAAATTAAAATAATTAAATAAATTCTTTTCTTTTTTGAGAAGTTTTTTGCTATAGGGTGTGTGCGCTCGCCAGACAGACAGAGAGAGACAAAGAGACCATCCCCCCCAGGGGGATGGTCACGCCGCAATCCCTTCTCCTTCATCCTCCTTTCGGGATCATAGGCACGCACTCATATGCGCCCAGAGTGAATTTTAAGCCACCGGGTCCGGGACTTGAACTGCGGTCGACTATATGGGAGTTTAGCGACATAGCCATTACACTAACTGCTGGTCCCATCGGGACTTGAACCACAGTCAGCCATGTGGGAGTCCAGGACCTTTAACCACCATGCCACCTGCTCGCCCCTCCAGCATGATTTTCAAGCTTGGGTCCAGATCTTGACCTGCATTATCAACTATATGGGATCCAGACATCTTAATCTCTATACCATGGGCTGGCCCAGCGTAGTCCCCCCCCCTTTTTTTTTTAAGAGAGATTTTTGCTATAGAGCAAGGGTGCTTTCCTGAGAGACAGAGAGAGACAAAGAGACAGAAAATGAGAAACCACCTCCGGGGGAGATGGCCACACCACAATCCCTTCTCCTCCATTCTCCTCTAGGAATCTTGAGCACACATGCACACTCGGCGTGAGTTTTAAGCCACCAGGTCTGGGACTCAAACCGCAGTCAACTACGTGGGAGTCTAGCAATGTAACCATTATGCTATCTACTAGCCCCTTAATATAGATTTCTGATGATCACTGAAGTAGAATGTCTTTTCATGACTCTGCTCATCATTTCTTCAGCTTCCAAGAATCCTTGAGACAGATTGCCCCACCTTCCCACCTCCTGCCGTGGCCTAAGAGGGTCTCCATCTCCAGGTCTACCCACCGTGGGAAGAGAGGACATTGTTTAGGTGGTGATAAATCACAGGAGGGGTTCCAATACAGTCTGAACATAAACAGTAGAGCTCTTTCTTTTTACTTTGGGGTAAAGAGTTTAAAATTCTAAAGTATTCGTGTGTCACAATTCAGCAAATGCTACTAATTTGGACCAAACTTATTCAGCATTCATGTCATGCAGGGCTGGGCTGAAGTTTCCTTTTTTCACTGTCAGTCAAAGACAATGGGAACAGGCTTTTAGGGGGGATGTCTCCCCTACCTTGTGTAGTAAATGGATTTTGTCTTCTTTTAAGACTGGAGGATTTCTGTGCATCTCTCTGCATTTAGATATGAATGAGCTCATTATCAATAGTTCTCCTATTCAATCAGGTTGACTTGGCTGACCCTCTCTTGGAGATATATGGTGTTAGTCATTCACTGAGGTGACTATTAAAATGAGGAAATTACTGTATGACATCAATAAATGGCATTTCTTTTTAAATGCTCCCTAATTGGGAGAGCTTGCTAATTCTCAAGGCTCACTCTGGCTTAGTCCAGATTGGCCAGACTCTACTTCCTTTAAACACCTGCTAGAGGCTCCCCAGACCAGCATGGTTGTGGGTTGCTCAGCTTTATCTGGCTCTCTGTGGGTTGAAGAGGGGCAGAGGGCACCGGGTGCAGGATCCCCTTTCTGGCATTGTAAGTCCAGAATGCATTTTTGAAATAGTTCTGCCCTTCCCAAGGGTCTTTTCATCACATGGTAGGAAAGTGGGGCTTAAGTATCTTCCAAGTTCCTGAGATAGCTAAAAGCAATTTTTAAAAATGCAAACTCAAATGCTATTCTAAATTTAATGCTTAGTATGAAGAATTGGTCTCGGAGATTTTGAGAAGAAAGAAAAGATGACTTTGAACTGAACCAAAATATTTGCACAGGAACAGTCTAGAAACATTATCAGAAGTCACTGGGAGCATGCCACTGGAGAAGGGCACACACTCAGAGGCTGTCCTGCCTGGTGAGCCTTGTGACCACATGGGCTTAGAAATCTGACACAGGGGCCAGCTGGTGGCATGGTGGTTGAGGCGCTGGGTTCCCACAGGGCTGACTGCAGTTTGAGTCCTGGACTCAGTGGCTTGGAAATCATGCTGGGCATGTGTGCATGCATGCCCCAAATCCCAAGAGGAGAATGGAGGAGAAGGGATTGCAGCATAGCCATCCCCCTGAGAGCTGATTTCTCACTTTCCTCTCTCTGTCTGTCTCTGTTGGGTGCACACTCTCTATGGCAAAGACCTAGAAAAAAAAGAAAGAAAGAAATGTGCTACAAAGGTGGAGGGCATGCACATGGTAGTGTCAGTCCTAGCCAAGACTAGAAGGACCTCATGCTGGAGGAACCTCTTCTCTGCACCCTCAGAACCAGAAAGCAAGGGGTCACGGAGCTCAGTAGTGATTGCTTCCCACCCAAGCACAGACATTTTAAAAATCTTCCACTTGCAGACCGTGCGGCTCCAGGTTTTGTCAAACCCTTTTAGCATAGGCAAGTTGTGCCGTAAACCGTGTGGGCGGCCACGGCAGAGAGAGAAAAACAGTGGCAGGTACTGCCCTGCTCCAGGCGGTCCTGAACAAGTGGTATTTTCACACGGCGCTGACAGCCCACACAACGCCTGGCGGTGTGAATCTCTCCACCGGGATGAAAACAAAAGCCTCGTGGATGACAGATCCAAGAAGAGATCAGAAGGAGGCCATCCTCACGGATTGACCTTGGGGGGACCTCCAAGGGCAGCAGACCAGGAACACCTGCCTCACATCCAGCACTCAAGCTGGGCCCCTGACCCACAGACTCTGCCATCCACTCTCCTGCAGGAAGATGCCTCAAGAGGACATGCCCCAGTCAGCCTTGGAGGGATATGCCCAAACCTTTAGCCTCCATGTGCTCTATGAAGAAAAAACTGGAAAAGCCCCAATGGGTCTGGTTCTTAGATACTCTAAAGGTTTTCCAAATTGGAAGCAGGTCATGCCAAAGCTTGCTGTTAGCTTCTCTTGTCCCCTGCCCAGCAAGTGGCTGAAGGCCAGGCAGCCTTCCAGCTAACCCCCACTCCTAGCTTTTCAAAGCCATCTTCCAGTCGCCAGGGTCAGCTTTGGAGGCAGATGTCATGACTTGTGGGTTTATGGAGTAGGGACAGCTCCAGGTTTCCCAGATTCCTGGGTGCAGGTGGATTCTGAAGGACTACCCCGGGATACCTGGAAAAATGAAACCTGGTCACCAAAAATCGAAGGCAGCAGGGGTCTAGCAGATGGCCTAACAGTTATATCACTAGACTCCCACATGGCTGACTGTGATTTGAGTCGCAGGTCCTGTGGACATTAGACTCTCACATAGTCGACCACAGTTCAAGTCCCGGACTTGATGGCTTGAAAATCATGCCAGATGCATGTGTGTGCATGCTCAAATCTCTGGAGGAGAATGGAGGAGGCGGGTTTGTGACAATGTGGCCATTCCCCCTGGGGGGTGATTTCTCACTTTCCCTTTCACTGTTTCTCTTTCTCTCTCTCTGGTGAGGGCATATGCCTTAAGGAAAAAAAAAAAGAGAAGGCAGTTGGGGCAGAAATGGAGACAAGCAACTGCTATTTCATTGCTGAGTTCTCCCAGAGCCCAGGAAACTTCATCCTGCAGGCAAAGCCCAGGATGCCCTGGAGTTCAGAGCCCTGCCCAGTGGCGTCCTGTCTGTAGCTATGGAAACAGAGAGACAGTTGCCTCCCTGTCGGTTTTCATAGCAGAGACATCTTGCTGTCAGTAGTGTTTAAAGTTAGCATTAAAATACAACAACAACAACAAACAAACAAAAAAACAAGACAACCAACAACCCAAGTCTTCTCTTTTGACATTAAATAAGGAATCCTGTGGCACAAAGACAGCCATGAAGTTCCCAGCAGGGAGCTTGTCATATCTGTCCCCCATTCCTGTCCTCAAATAGAGCCTGCTGCCTGCTTGCTTTTAGCAGGCATGTCTTGGGCTCAGATGGGTCTACCGTTGGGGCCTTGTCCTGCATTGGTGCTTTATCCCAAGATCCAGGGGTGGGGAGAAAGGCACGGACTCAGCTCAGCTCTGGTTACAGGTGGGCTGAGATGATGCCCAGATTTAAGCATCAGCTAGAGGCAGGCTCGGGGGCAGGCTTTACCAGTGTCTGAGCCACCTACCTGCAGGTACCACCGCCTAGCCAAGCCCTTGCTAAGGAGCTGCTAGGGGCAGGATGGGGAGATGCAAAAGGATGAGCTCAAGGAGGAAGGCAGACAGACAGACAGACCTCTATCCAGAACGCAAGGCAGACTGGGATGGAGCCATGAGGGGGTGGCTAAGTTGTTTGTTCCTGGGACCAGGGATCAAAGGTGGCATCTGATCTCACGTAGCCTCATTGGACTGTCCTCACTCATAACAAGACTCTCAATGGACCAGGGAGAATAATTCAGTGTGTATTTTGTTAAACACGAATAATAGTCTGGCACTTACAGATAAAGGACTCACTTCCATGACCAGGGGAAAAAAAAAAAAAGAGAGAGAGAGAGAGAGAAAGAAAAAAGAAAAGAAAGAAAGAATGTACAATTAGAAGGTAGAATTGCTGAATTCTGGTAAACAAGCTTAGCATTTAGGAAAGACAATGTCTAGGGAAAACCAGTCATCAAACAGGACCTTCTGAGGGAATAAAAAGTATGTAGACAAAGAAAAACAAGCATTTCATTTGTGTAGACAAAGAAGACTTCTCACAGAAGGCTACTAAAAATAGTAAACTGGGGCTGGCAGGTGGCATGGTGATTGGGGCGTTGGACTCCCACATGGACAACTGCAGTTCGAGTCCCAGATCTGGTGGCTTGCTTTCTCACTTCCCCCTTCTCTCTCTTTCTCTCTCTCTCTCATCAAATTTAAAAAATAATAATAACTAAAATTAAATAAATATATTTTTTAAAATAGTAAGCTGGGACCGGCAGGTGGCGTGGGCGACCACAGTTTGAGTCCTGGATCTGGCGGCTTGCTTTCTCTCTCTTTCTCTCTCTGTCCCTCTCTGGTCAAATTAAAACAATAAAATAAAATAATTCTTAAAAAACAATAGTAAGCTAACATCATTCCATTTTAAAGAACCATAGGTTACACTCTATGAGAGACGTTTGAAACAGGCAAGCTACTGGAAACAGCTTGGTGTCTGTCTTGGGTTCTGTTCTTCCCAAAGCAGATGAAGACAAGCACTAGGTTTCAGGTAGTTTGTTTTAGAGTGATCCCAGGAAGCACAAGGCAGACCAGCAAGCTTCAGTGGGACTGGGGAAGCCCTTGGGGGGGAAAGAGATGCAAGATGTTGGGACTGTCTGCTGAGGTTGAACTCAGGGTGGTGGGGGAGCTGAGGGGTATGGGAAGGGACGTCGACAGGGTCTGCTGTATTATAAGCAGGGCAAAGTACAGGTACCCTCACATACATTTTCTCCTCTAGTTTAGGTGTTATAAAACATCCCACAGTGATACTCAAGTGTCATTTTTTTTCTATAGGATGTGTGAGCTTGCCAGAGAGAAAGAGAGAGAGAGAGAGGAAGAGAGAGAGAAGGAAGGTGAGAAATCATCCCCCACCCCGGGAGGATGGCTAAGCTGCAATCCCTTCTCCTCCAGTCTCCTCTCAGGATTTGAGGCATTCATGCATATGTCCCCAGTGTGATTCTCTAGCCACTGGGTCTGAGACTCAATCCACACAGTTAGTCGACCTCCTTAACCTCCATGCTATCTGCTGGCCCAAAGTGTCAATATGTCAAGTTCTCCCTGGGGTATTTCTGAGGCGATGACAGTGCCGCTAGTATAGAATCATCTAGTAAAAACAGACCAACGAGATAGCGAGGCCTAGGAGAAACACTAATAATCAAACAAGTGGACAAGGGCGCTGCCTGAAGGTGCATGGTAACATGTGACGCTGCAAGGCAGACCCACCTGGGGAGGTTGCCAGTTTGCATCTGGACACCTCCCTGAGTAAGCTGGGCAAGCGCATCTCCGTGATCCGGGTGGCTGAAGCTGGAGGTGGGTCGTGGTGTCAAGACCCTGTTGGGAGTGCTACCGCTCTCTCTCTCAGAAAAATAAACAAACTTTAAAAACACTAGTAGGCGGGAACCAGCAGTTAGCGTAATGGCTATGTTGCTGAACTCCCACGTAGTCGACCACGGTTCGTGTCCCGGACCCGGTGGCTTAAAACTCACGCCGGGCGCGTGTGTATGCGTGCCCAAGATCCTGAGAGGTGAATGGAGGAGAAGGGATTGCGGCGTGACCATCCCCCCTGGGGGGTGATTTCTCGCTTTCTGTCTCTATGTCTCTCTCTGTCTGTCTGGCGAGCGCATGTGCCCTACAGTGAAAATCTCTCCAAAAAAAAAAACCACTAGTAGGCAAGGTATCCCCCCCAAAATCCTAACAGGTGGAGACAAGCTGCTAATAGTTACAAACCTCAAGTTTCTGTGCAAAGGAAAGAAAAGGAAGAAACAGTGTCATACAAATACAATCAACCCAAAATAGGCAACAGGTGTTCACTGGAACACACGGAGATCCAACTTGAGAACAGTAGCTTTTGCAGTGGGCAGTTTTGCTCACTTCAATTGTGTATTTTTTAAATTATTATTTAATTTTATTTATTAGCATTACCTTTTAATTTGTTATAGGGCATGTTCACTCACCACAGAGAAAGAGAGAGAAGAAAAGTGAGAAAGCAAGCTGCCAGGTCGAGGGAGTCCAGTGCCTTAACCACCACGCCACCTGCTCGCTCTCCAATCATGTATTAATGCTAAGGGCTGGGGCCAGCAAGTGGCATGGTGGTTAAAGCACTAGATTTCCACATGGCTGGCCAGGATTCAAGACCTGGACATGGCAACTTGAAAATCATACTGGGCATATGTGCATGCATGCCCCAAATCCCAGCTAGAGAATGGAGGATTATGGTACAGCCATCTCCCTTAGAGGGTGATTTCTCACTTTCCCTTTCTGTTTCTCTCTGGCAAGTGCATGTGCCCTATTAGACAAAAATCTAAAAAAACCCCAAACAAACAAACAAACAAAAAAACAAAAACAAAGAGCTGGGACCAGCAGGTGAGGTGCTGGACTCCCACATAGCTGATTACAGTTCGAGTCCTGAACCTGGCAGCTCGCTTTCTCGCTTTCACTCTTTCTCTGTCTCTCTCTCTAGTGAATTAAAGAAAAATAATAATTAATAAAATTAAATAAATAATTCTTAAAAAAATAAAAACAAAAGAGTCTCAGGGAAAAAGAGCTAATGGAGAGAGAGAAGTCTAACCCATGTGGATCCTCAAAACTGGCCAGCCCTGTCTTCCTTCCATGTCAGGACCTCCCTCGTGCAAAGTTCAAGAAAACCTTTCCAAGGAGAAACCGCTGAAGTAGAAATCAAAATCGAACAGAGAAGGAACAATAGAGGGAAAGGAGACAGACGATCCAGATAAAAGTAGAAAAATTTTTCTAAGAGCCAGGAATCTCAGAAAATAAACCGATATTTTTAAACACTGCATGAAAACAACAAAAGAGGGAGCTCTGTGAAGTTAGCAAAGCTATCTTGCATTCATCCTCCTAAAGTTCAGAAAAATTAATTTTACCTTTACAAAAGTGAGCAACAGGAAAGGATCAAGGTCACCCTCCTCTCCAAGGTATTTTGAGAAAAAAGGAAAGTACAATGGCGTCTCTACAGATGAGGAAAAGTGCACCAGAGAGACACACCTATGAAACAAAAACTAAGATCTACTGTCTCAAAACAAGCCAAAAGAAATTAAGAACACAATACAGGATATGAACAAACAACATAAATGAGAAATAGTAAAGCTCAGAAATAAAATGATAGACTTGGGAAAACAGAAGTTTAAAAAATTTTTTCAGAGACAGGACCAGCAGTTGGCGTAATATGCCGTTGGACCTCCATGTAGTCGACTGTCGTTCGAGTCCTGGATCCGGTGGCTTAAACTCACACTGGGCACGTGTGCGTGCGTGCTCAAGATCCTGAGAGGAGAATGAAGGAGAAGGGATTGCGGCGTGCCCAATCCCCCTGGGGGTGATTTCTCGCTTTCTGTCTCTATGTCTCTCTCTGTCTGTCTGGCGAGCGCACGCGCCCTATAGCAAAAACCTCTCCAAAAAATAAAAAATAAAAAAGATCCCGAGAGGAGACTGGAGGAGAAGGGATTGCGGTGTGGCCATCCTCCTTGGGGGGGTGATTTCTCGCTTTCTGTCTCTCTGTCTCTCTCTATCTTTCTGGTGAGTGCACGCACCCTATAGCAAAAACCTCTAAAACAAACAAAAAAAATTCTTTTCAGGGCCAGCCCTGTGACACAGTAGTAATACACTGCTTAAAAGAAACTGAATCCCTGGTCAGCCAGTGGTGTGTCGGTTCAGGTCATTAGATCCCACATGACCAACTGCACGGTTTGAGACCTGGAGCTGGTGGCTCGAAAAACATGCTAATTTCATGTTCTCAAATGCCTAGAATCCCAAGAGGAGAATGAAGGAGAAGGGACTGCAGCATAGCTAGCTGTCCTCTCAGGGAGTGATTTCTCACTTTCCTTATATCTCTCTCCCTGTCCCTCTCTGGTAAGTACATGTTCCCTATGGCAAAAACTAAAAAAAAAAAAAAAAAAAAAAAAAGAAAGAAAGAAAGAAAAAGAAAAATTGGATCCCACATGGTGATTGCAATTTGAATCTTCAGCTTTGTGAGCCTGAAACATGCTAGGCATGAACACAAGTGCCCAGGATCCAAGGGGCTGAAGGACTAGAGGGACTGGAGGAGTTATGATCAGACCCTGTGGACCGTGCTCATCTCTCTCTCTCTTATTCTCATGTGCATGCATACACTCTACCATGAATAAAGAAAAATATTTTTAAAGAGTCAGCCATGGTGGGGCCAGCAAGTGGCATGGTGAGTAAGGCACTGGACTACCACGTGGCGGACCCTGGTGGCTTGAAAATCATGCTGAGTGTACGTGCATGCCTGCTCAAGATCTGAAGAGGAGAAGGGAGGAGAATAAACTGTGGTAAGGTCATCTCCCCTGGAGAGGGTGATTTCTCACTTTCCCTCTCACAGTCTCTCTCTCTCTCCAACCAGTGCATGTGCTCTTTGGCAAAAATCTAAAAATAAAATAAAAGCAAAACAAAACAAAAAAGAGTCAGCTGATGGTATGGTGGTTATGGTGAATCCCACATGGCCAACTGTGTGGTTCACGTCCCAGAGCCAGCAGCTCAAAAAACACACTGGGATGCATGTGTGCATGCCCAAAATCCCTAGAAGAGAATGGAGGAGAAGGGATTGCAACATGGCCATCCTCCTTGGGGGCTGCTTTCTCACTTTGCCTTTCTGTCTGTCTCTCTTCATTGAGTGCACGTTCTCTGTAGCAAAAATTTAAAAAAAAAATTCAGACAGGAAGACTAAACTAGGAAGAATACAAGAGTGCATAAATATAAGAGTGCTTCTTTAGCTGCACAGGCACTAGACCACGACTGATAACGCCCTAGAAGTAAAAAGATGAAAAAAATAGAAACTTTTAAAAATCAAAGAAATGAACATAAAACAAATGATTTAAGAGAAAGTGACAACTACTGAAGTGAGGTAAAGAGGATCCAACATACAGAGAATAGCATTCACCCAAGGGGAGGGGGGAACAAACAAAACAGAGCAAATACTAAGAGCTACAGCTCAAGAAAACCTTTCAGAAATAAAAGAAGTTTTGAAACTTTATGTTCAAAGGTCACACCATATTCCTCAGAATACTGGTCCAGAGTGATAAACACCAAGACCTAATTTTAGTAAAATGATAGAAGCTTAAAGAAAAAGAAAAATCTTTGGAGTATCTAAGCAAAAATAGCACATGATTTGTAAGAGATTGAAAATTGGATTATCATCAACTTTTTGACTGCTATATTTGTGCCAGGAGAAAATACAGTAACATACTTAAGAAACTCAAGAAAATAAAATGTGAGCCAAGGATCCTATATCCAGGGAAACTGGCTTTCAAGTATGAAGGATACAGGGAAAAAAAAAAAAAAACCAACCTCTTACCAATATGCAAGAATTCAGGAAATATTGTTCTTATGAGTCTTTTCTGAGGCATTTATTAGAAAGTGAAGATCAGAGAACCAAAGTAAATAGAGAGACATCAACATAAAGGAGTGAACACTAAATATATAGTTATTTATAGAATTAAGAATAAATGGAGATTGGGGCTGGCAGGTGGCATGGTGGTTAAGGCACTGGATTCCCACATGACTGACTGCAGTTTGAGTCCCAGGCTTAGTGGCTTACTTTCTCACTTTCCCTCTCTCTTTCTCCCTTTGTTGAAAAACTAATTATAAGAAATAAAATTATATATTTTATTTAAAAATGAATGCGTATAAAAAGGGAAGGGACCAGTAGTTAGCATAATGGCTATGTTGCTGGACTCCCATGTAGTCGACCGCAGTTTGCGTCCCAGACCCGGTGGCTTAAAACTCACGCCAGGCGTATGTGCTTGCGTGCCCAAGATCCCTAGAGGAGAATGGAGGAGAAGGGATTGCGGCATGGCCATGCCCCCTGGGGGGTGATTTCTCACTTTCTGTCTCTCTGTCTCTGTCTGTCTGGCGAAGGCACGCGCCCGATAGCAAAAACCTCTCCAATAAAAAGGGAAGATTGAAAAAGGAAAGGAAAGTGGTCTGACAATATATAGTACAGCTATTTATAAGTTAAGGGATAAAAGAATGAGGAATGTATATGGAAAAAAATTTAACTGTTTTCAATAGTGTTGACTAACATAGTATCCATGTTTTATGCTGAGATGATTGGTTGTGTAATATGAAAGAAAGGAAATAAGTTAATTGATGGATATTCTAATGCTGTCATCTGAGAACTGGGAATCTTGGGTGAGAAAGAATTCAGGAATAAGAAAGAAAAACGAGACCAACAGATGGTGTAATGTTTACATTGCTGGATTCACGTGTAGTCAACCGTGGTTCAAGTCCTGGAGCCAATGGCTTAAACTCACTACAGGTGTGTGTGCTTGTGTGCCCAAGGTTCCAAGGGGAGAATAGAGGAGAAAGGATTGCAGTGTGGCCATCCTCCCTGGGGGGTAGGGGGTGATTTCTCTCTTTCTGTCTCTGTCTCCCCAGCTGTGAGCACATGTGCCCTATAGCAAAAATCTCTTTAAAAAAAAAAAAAGAAAGAAAGAAAAAGAAAGAAAGAAAGAAAGAAAGAAAGAGAAAGAAAGAAAGAGGAATGTAAGTACACACTCAATAATTCTGATTTTGATTTGGAATTATCAGTATATCCTCATGAGGCTTTTTAAATTTTTTTAGAGAGATTTTTTGCTATAGGGCACATGCACTCATCAGACACACACACACGCACACACACACACACACACACACACACACAGAGAGAGAGAGAGAGAGAAAGTAAGAAATCGCTCCCCTGGGGAAGATGGCCATGCCATAATACTTTCTCCCTCATTCTCCTCTCAGGATTTTGGGAATGTGTGAGTTTCAAGTCACAGGGTCCAGACTTTGAACCGCAGTCAACCACATGGGAGTCCAGATCCAGAACTTGAACCGCAGTCAACCACATGGGAGTCCAGCATCTTTAGCCACTATGCCCCCTATTGACTCTGAGGCATTTTATCTTTTTTTAAAAAAATATTTTTGCCGGAGCATACATGTGCTTGCTAGAGAGAAACAAAGAGAGAAGGAAAGTGAGAAAGTACCCCACCATGGCAGATGGTCATGCCACAATCCCTTCTCCATTTCTCACTTGACATTTTGTGTTTCTTTTAAAATGGAAGAAAGAGAAACAGATGGATAGATATAGATAGATGGTAATTAGATAGGTAGATGATAGATAGATGGATAGATAGAGATAGACAGATTGACTCTCTACTCTCCTTTTGGGATTTTGAGCATGTGTTTATATGTGACCAGTGTGTATTTTAAGCTGCTGAGTCCAGGACTCGAACTAAGTAGAGTGGAATCCAGCTGCCTTAATCACCATGTCATAGGATGGCCTATCTTCTTTCTTTTCAATTAATAGATTTTTTTTTCTTTTTAGTTTTTCTATAGGGCACATTTCCTCACAGAGAGAGTGAGCAAGAGAGAGAGAGTGAGAAATCACCCTCCAAGGGAAATGGCCATGTCACAATCCCTTCTCCATTTTCCTCTCAGGATTTTGGGTACACGTGCACGTGTGTCTGGAGTGATTTTCAAGCTGCCAGGTCCAGGACTCGAACTGTGCCATCAGCCATGTGGGATCCAGCACCTTAAGCTCCATGCCACCTTCTGGTCCTAGAATTTATTTCTTAGAGCAGTTCTACATAATGAAGTTTCTTATAACATTGAGTGGAAAGTACAGAAAATTCTCACATACTCTCTGCCCATATCCACACGCAGCCTTCCCTACCATCAGCACCCTGTATCAGTGCGTTATATTTGCTACAACGGATGCACCAACATTGACCAATGTTGACCAAGTCTATAGTTTACATTAGAATTCATTTTGTTGTATTTTCAATGAGTTTTGACAAATATACAATGACAGGTACCCACCATTACAGTCTCATACAGAATAGTTTCACTGCTCTTAAAAGGTCTTTATGCTGGGACCAGCAGATAGCATAATGGCTATGTCGCTGGATTCCCACGTAGTCGACCGTGGTTTGTGTCCCGGACCAGGTGGCTTAAAACTCACACCAGGCACGTGTGTGTGTGTACCCAAGATCCCGAGAGGAGAACGGAGGAGAAGGGATTGCAGCGTGGCCGCAAATATACTGCACGAATACAGGGTGCTGATGGTAGGGAAGGCTGTGTGTGGATATGGACAGAGAGTATATGGGAACTTTCTGTACTTTCCACTCTGTTTTATTATAAACTTTCTCACTTTCTGTCAGTTGGAGTCATACAGTGTGTAGACTTTTTTTTTTGGGTGGGGGGAGAGATTTTCACTGTAGGGCGCATGCGCTCGCCAGACAGAGAGAGACATAGAGACAGAAAGCGAGAAATCACCCCCCAGG
>NW_006205257.1:1119123-1144443 GCF_000334495.1 Tupaia belangeri chinensis
CACGGGTGCATGCGTGCCCAAGATCCTGAGAGGAAAATGGAGGAGAAGGGATTGCGGCATGGCCATCCTCCCTGGGGGGGTGATTTCTCGCTTTCTTTCAATCTGTCTCTGTCTGGCGAGCACACGCACTGTATAGCAAAAACCTCTCAAAAAAAAAAAAATCAAGCCAGATGCGTGTGTGAGCATGCCCAAAATCACAGAAGGAAAGTGGAGGAGAAGGGATGAATTGTGGTGTGGCCATCCCCCCAACCCGTGGGGGGTAATTTCTCAATTTCCCTCTCACTGTCCCTCTCTAGTGAGCACATGCCTTCTATGGTTAAAAAAAGTGTCTTCATATTTTCGATAATATTTTTTCACAGTCTCCTCATTCTCTTGATATTTTGTGTTTCTTTTAAAATGAGAGAAAGTTAAATAGATGCCTAGATAGACTCTCCATAATATAAGCCAAGACCTCTTGGATAATATGCAACAATTTGAGCAATGATAAAGATTATCATTGTGTGGGACCAGCAGTTAGCGTAAGGGCTATGTCGCTGGACTCCCATGTAGTCGACCGCAGTTCGCGTCCCAGACCCGGTGGTTTAAAACTCACGCCAGGCGCGAGTGAGTGCATGCCCAAGATACCGAGAGGAGAATGGAGGAGAAGGGATTGCGGTGTGGCCATCCCCCTGGGGGTGATTTCTCGCTTTCTGTCTCTCTGTCTCTCTCTGTCTGTCTAGCGAGCGCACGCGCCCTATAGCAAAAACCTCTCCAAAAAAAAAAAAAAAATAGATTATCATTGTGATAGATTAAAACCCATCAAGATATGTTTAAACCTTTAATTCATAAAGCTGTTTAAAACACTGCCACCTCAGAGGATAAGGAATAAACTTATTCTCAAAGCCTGGTGAGTAAGGAGAAAGAATCGAGCAGTTGTATCTTGTCTTCAATATGTGAACTGCACACTGGCTCACCAAACGGTAGGCAAATGGAAGCATCTCTTTGTAGAAGTACTCAAGTTACTCGAGTGTGGGAAGAAGACATGATAGCATCAGGTATCACCATCTGAAACCACAGTGGATGGACAGAGCTAGACATAGTGCAGCAACAGCTGTTCACATCACCCAAGGAGAGGCAACCTGGCGTTATGCCTCCTAATGAGAGAACACGACACCCTCTATGGTCTCACAAAAGCACTGAACTCACATCTGATCCAGCCTCTGGATCCAGCTGCCAATTTGCAGGAAATATAGAGGAACATCTTGAACGGCACCAAGAGTGTCAATCAGAGTTCAGACAGGGGGAACTCTGTGTGTCAAAAGGCTCAGGTTCTTCAACGGATAAATTGCAAAGAAAAGAAAGGGACGGAGAAGGGATGTGTAGACTAAAAGAGACTCAAAGGATAGATCAAATTTTTTAAAATAGCAGGACCACGTCGTATGTCTAGGAAGGCACACTTGCAGGGTACACCATAAAGAAAGCCTGGGAATAGATTACTGGCAAGGTCAGGTGAGGTTACTTTTGCAGAAGGCAGGCAGTGAGCTCAGGAGGAGGCATAAGAGAGGTTTCTGGGGGCGTTGGCCAAGTTCTAGTCTGTGATCTGAATGGTGATTGCTACAACAATTCCATAAACTGCATCTGTTTAGCTTATTTGTTTTATTTGATACTAAAAATATTTTTGAATCATTATTTATTTTATTTTATTTATTCATTCATTTATTTTGATCAGAGAGAGACATAGGGAGAGAGAGGGAGAAAGTGAGAAAGCAAGCCACCAGGTCCAGGACTTGAACCACGTTCAGCCATATGGGAGTGTCCAGCACCTTAACCACCATGCCACCTGCTGGTCCCAAAAATATTTTTCTTTTAAAAAAGTTCCATTTATTTCTTCCATGAGAGACAGACAGACAGACACACACACACACACACACACACACACATACACACCCCAACTGGGTCTTCACTCCACCCTCAGCCTGAGCTAGCTAAGATCACAAGTATGTGTGTGCATTCCCAGCATGCTCAGGGAGACTTCTAGCAGACAACCCAGGACCTTTCCGGGTTGGGACGCAGAGCATCCCATTGCTGCTGTGCCACCGTGGGTGACTTATAACAAAAATATTTCTTAAAAATGTGGGGCTAGCAGGCAGCATGGTGGTTAGGATGCTGGGCCATGTAGGCATGGTCGAGTATGGTTTAAGTCCCAGACTTGGTGGCTTGCTTTCTCACTTTCTCTCTCTTGTAACTGCACGTGCCCAATAGAAAATTTTAAAAATAATAATAGTAAATAAAATTACATAATTCTCTTTTAAAATAAAAATAAATAAAGGTTTCCTGGGCCAGTCAAGTGTCATGGTGGTTAAGGTGGCTGGGTCAGGACCCAGTAGCTTGAAAAACACTCCCCATGTGTGCATGCATTCTCAACTCCTGAGAAGAGAACGGAGGAAAAGGGATTGCAGTACGGTCATACCCCTGGCTTGTGATTTCTCACTTTCTCTCTCTCTCTTTTTCTCTCTCTCTCTCTGTTAATCTCTATCTCTCTTTGGCGAGCCCATGTACCCTATAGCAAGCTTAAAATAAAAAAAGTCTCCCAATGCACAGATTAATCATCGTTCTTTACACACCCAGAGGCATGGAGCTGATTGTGACTCTGATTCCCCAGCATGATGTGCTAGGCTCTAGCTCCAGAATAATGACTGTCTAATTAGAAAGACCCGCGACCCATAAGAATACCCAGAAGGCCAGACACCGAGTCTGCCATGTTCCTTCCTGTACTCCCAGCTGTGCCTGGCAGGTGCTCAATAAATATGTTAAATGAATGCATGGCCGGGACCGGACACAGCATTCTCTCTGCTGTGTCAACCACATAGAAGACACCATGACACCACCATGAAGGCCTGGCTCACCTCTATTTCTCAGTCAGTCCTCGCTGAATCTCCAGGATCACTTCCTGACCCCTTCGGACACTACTTCTTATCACCCGGACTAGATGATTGAGGAGCTGAGAGAGCCCATTTGGTGACCACTGTCCATTTGTACAGGATGCCTTGGTGCTTCCAAAGGAAGACCAGGAAGGGACTGACCAGGCCAGAGGAGAGGCTGGACTGTCACTTCACCTTCATTTTGAGCCAGAGTTTGTAGATGCTTCAGAGAAGGAGAACCGACCCCCAGGTTCTTTGCTGCTTGGGGAAGCACCTGCCAGAAGAAGCAGGGCTCTGGGGCTCAAGGTGGGTTCATCCTGAGAACTTCAGGGAAAGGCAGGACAGGTTGGTGCAGGTGTGTGGGGCCCTCTGCCAGTTCTGCTCCCCATCCAGGCTCTCAGCTCCAGCTCCCAGCCGTCCCCACTAGCACGGATTCATATGAACACAAGGTACTTCCTTCATCCTTGGAGATCCCAATTGAGGGTGTGCTTGGAAGGTGGCACCTATAAAGTGATTGAATTCAGCCTATACAAAATTGCTGGGACTTAATTGTTTTGCATACCCCCCCACCTTAGACCCATTTAACAGATGGGACAGCATAGGCTGAAGGCTGGATCATGACCCCAGTTGGAGAAGACTTGGGCTCTTGAGGACAATGCCTGTTTTGCAGTTACCAAACATTTTCTGAGTGCCTCCTGGGCAGAGATGGTTCCACTCGTGAGCTAACCCTCTCCAGCTCCACTCTGAAAAGGAGAAGCAGGCGCTCATGGGATAGGAAGCAGTTTTCTCTCACCTGGTGCTTTGGCAAGTTCTCTTCCAAGGCTACTGATACCACCCACCTACACACACACACACACACACACCCTGGCCCACAGGCATCCACACTTTGTGATTTCCAAAAGGAGAGGAAGGCTCCCTTGTTTAAAGAAAAAGTAAAGGGAAAAAAAAAAGGGATTAAATTACATTTCTCTTAGGTAACCCTCTTCACCACCAGTTTAAGTACAGTAAACCCATTTTAAGAGTATCCCCCAGGAAGCATAAACTTTATTTCATTGCACCATATAATCCCCTGTAATGGAAAACCAGTAATGAGGATGCCAGCAGCAGGTGCAAAAGGCGGTTTTACATCAATAGGAAATTCAATTCTCATTAATCTCTTCACAGCCAACATAATTGAGCCTTCATGGGGACCACCGGACTCTCCCCCACCCCCACCTCAGTGTTGGCTCTGACAGGCTGTCTTCTCGCCGGCTGCGCTGGAATTTGTCTGAAAACAAAGGGGAAGACGCACTGATACCATCTCGGGTGATGTGGGTTTGCCGTGAGTCTCTTTATTTCCATCACCAAGTTATTACTGACACGCAAGGCACTGAGCCAGTCTCAGAGGCCTTCCCTCGGTATGTAAATAGCATCCTGCTTTGTTATTTATTTCTCAGCTCGCTCTTTCCTCCCCTGCCCCCAGGGTTTTTTTTCTGAAGATATCACAAGGGCCACATCTCTCTTTGCCATCACAGCACTCTCCACTTGAACAGCATAAGAAAGAATTATGAGCCAGACGAGTGCCCGTGCCCTGCGCATGGGTGTACGTCTTGTCGGCCTCCCTGTCCTCCCAGGTTGAGGCAGTAATTCATGCATGGGTGACAGCCAGTTTTAAAGCGATCACTGTGAAGCCACAAGAAAATGCACAGACTTCATCAACTCCCAATATTGCCTCGTCGGATCTATTTCAGAAGGAGAAGCGACCCCCAGGTTCTTTGCTGCTTGGGGAAGCACCTGCCAGCAGAAGCAGGGCTCTGGGGCTCAAGGTGGGTTCATCCTGAGAACTTCAGGGAAAGGCAGGACAGGTTGGTGCAGGGGTGTGGGGCCCTCTGCCAGTTCTGCTCCCCATCCAGGCTCTCAGCTCCAGCTCCCAGCCGTCCCCACTAGCACGGATTCATATGAACACAAGGTACTTCCTTCATCCTTGGAGATCCCAATTGAGGGTGTGCTTGGAAGGTGGCACCTATAAAGTGATTGAATTCAGCCTATACAAAATTGCTGGGACTTAATTGTTTTGCATACCCCCCCACCTTAGACCCATTTAACAGATGGGACAGCATAGGCTGAAGGCTGGATCATGACCCCAGTTGGAGAAGACTTGGGCTCTTGAGGACAATGCCTGTTTTGCAGTTACCAAACATTTTCTGAGTGCCTCCTGGGCAGAGATGGTTCCACTCGTGAGCTAACCCTCTCCAGCTCCACTCTGAAAAGGAGAAGCAGGCGCTCATGGGATAGGAAGCAGTTTTCTCTCACCTGGTGCTTTGGCAAGTTCTCTTCCAAGGCTACTGATACCACCCACCTACACACACACACACACACACACACACACACAAGCACACACACACACCCCTTCTTAAAGGACAGTCACAGAAATCCCAGGGACTCTGACAGCCTGCGCTCCCATCTGAGCCACCTCCCCCAGTCACTCACTGTGATTCACTGGTTGCAGGAATCCCTTCAACGTCCTAGTCCTAGTGACAGTCAGGCAGAGTGAACAGGTCATGCCTGGATCTCCCCTCCTGGAGCCAATAGCCTGGCCCACAGGCATCCACACTTTGTGATTTCCAAAAGGAGAGGAAGGCTCCCTTGTTTAAAGAAAAAGTAAAGGGAAAAAAAAAAGGGATTAAATTACATTTCTCTTAGGTAACCCTCTTCACCACCAGTTTAAGTACAGTAAACCCATTTTAAGAGTATCCCCCAGGAAGCATAAACTTTATTTCATTGCACCATATAATCCCCTGTAATGGAAAACCAGTAATGAGGATGCCAGCAGCAGGTGCAAAAGGCGGTTTTACATCAATAGGAAATTCAATTCTCATTAATCTCTTCACAGCCAACATAATTGAGCCTTCATGGGGACCACCGGACTCTCCCCCACCCCCACCTCAGTGTTGGCTCTGACAGGCTGTCTTCTCGCCGGCTGCGCTGGAATTTGTCTGAAAACAAAGGGGAAGACGCACTGATACCATCTCGGGTGATGTGGGTTTGCCGTGAGTCTCTTTATTTCCATCACCAAGTTATTACTGACACGCAAGGCACTGAGCCAGTCTCAGAGGCCTTCCCTCGGTATGTAAATAGCATCCTGCTTTGTTATTTATTTCTCAGCTCGCTCTTTCCTCCCCTGCCCCCAGGGGTTTTTTTTCTGAAGATATCACAAGGGCCACATCTCTCTTTGCCATCACAGCACTCTCCACTTGAACAGCATAAGAAAGAATTATGAGCCAGACGAGTGCCCGTGCCCTGCGCATGGGTGTACGTCTTGTCGGCCTCCCTGTCCTCCCAGGTTGAGGCAGTAATTCATGCATGGGTGACAGCCAGTTTTAAAGCGATCACTGTGAAGCCACAAGAAAATGCACAGACTTCATCAACTCCCAATATTGCCTCGTCGGATCTATTTCCTTCATTGCTTTCTTCTCCCGATGCTAAACTGTGATCCTCCTTAGTGTTGAGCCACGTTGCATCAGCCTGAGGTTCAGAGTGGCTCTGGGCATTAAAATGCTCCCTCCAAGCTGATTTCCAAGAGGCTCTCCTCCCAGCAAATATGTGTACATGAAAACAAAGCCCACAGCAGACTGGGATAGGTTCTTCCTGCCCACAGAGATGGGGTGGGGCGCTGCCCAGGAGCCACGGTCTGCCTGGAAAGAGGAGGTCACAACGTGGTGCCTCTCCTTGCAGCAGGGCTTCTGGTGCCTGTAATCAGAGTGAGTGGCCTGCCTGGTGGGTGACACCCCAGCTTACTCAGGGTGCCTCAGGAAAGTCTGCTCCGTCTAGTGCCCGAAATAGAAATGGATTTCTACTCTGCCAGGGGAAGTTATGAGTACCACCAGGTGAGGCTGGAAGCATTGCTGGGTAAGGCTGGGAACATCATCAGGTGAGGCTGGAGCACAGCCAGGTGTGGGCAGAGCGTCACTGTCTATTGGGCAGTGCATCACCACCAGCTGTCCTCTAGCCAACTACTGATTGAAAGTAACCCAGGAACCCAGGGCTGGACCTGGGCAGCAAATCAGGGTCTAGCCACTGCCTGCCATCGTTCTGAGCCTTAGTGTCCCAGAAGTGAGGGTCACTTGCATTGTTTTTCTGTTTATGAGGATTAAGATGACGGGGGCCCATGAGACCTAGTAGAAGGCCTGACAGAACCAGTGTGAAGCTTGAACATGGGGTCAGACAGGTCCCACACCACGGGCCCTCAGGTGGCTCCAGATGGTTTGGGGTCAGAGAGACCAATGGCTCTTTGCCAGGCCTTGTCCTTCCCCTGGGTATTGATGTCCTTCAAAGACTTTAAGATATCCCAGTTTTTCTGGCCAACAAACCATTTAAAAAATACCAATCCCAGGAACAGGAGATAGCGTAATGGCTACATCTCTGGACTCCCATGTAGTCAACCACAGTTTGAGTCCCAGACCCAGTGGCTTAAACTCATGCTAGGCACAGGTGTATGCATGCCCAAGATCCCGAAAGGAGAATGGAGGAGAAGGGATTGCGGCATGGCCATCCCCCCAGGGAGTGATTTCTCGCTTTCTGTCTCTCTGTCTTTCTGGCAAGCGCATGCGCCCTATAGCAAAAAACTTCTCCAAAAACAAAAACCAATCCCACTGTTCACACTTCTCACAGTCAGCCTATAGCAACAATGTCTTCAAAAAGTTCACAGAAAATGTATATGATGATACAACTATGCATGTATTCCAAAAGTTTCTGCGTCAATATAAACTCATATCTTAATTCCATTTTCCTAGAACTTTTCAAAGTCCTCTCATATTTTCCAGATAAAGAATTATCCTCTGGCTGCCTCTTGCTCTTCTGCTGTTATGCTGACTGGATGTGGAGGGTCAGGAAGAGGTCTGCATGGCCAGTCTTGGATGCTGGGGGCAGTGGGGAACTGCTGCCCTGGCTGTACAGTGGGTCATTATCTCCCAAGCCTCTCCTCATCCTTACACCACTCCCCCAAGGTCCAGCTATCTCCACTGACATGTTGATGCCCACTGTGGTCCTAGACCCACACGAGGCTGAGCCCCAGAAAGTCAGATTATGGAGGGAGCTGGAGGAAACGTGACCAGGAAGGAGAAAGCTGAGTTACCACTGCTACTGAACCAAAGCAGCTAAGGCTGGGAGTAGTCGCTACGGCCACCAGAAAAGCCAACCTGTAACCCTCGATGAAGGAAAAAGGCTTCATGGTGACATCATCTGGGAGACAGCTAAGTTTGCTCAAAAGTCTGTCTCCTCAAATGTGTTTGGGGATGGGCTTTTGTAGAGAAATGCTTCTCACCAAAGTTTTTGACCAAGCATATATGCAAGTGAAAGATTAAAATTTGTGCAGCTGATTGGTCAACTCATGCAGCGGTCTCATTGGTCATACAGAAAATGGTACTGCTCTGGTTGGTCATTCTGCTGTAACCAGCATCCATACTTCCTCTCTGCAGTAGGGGTCAACACCAGGCCACTCAGTCTGCCAGGTGCTGCGTCCTCCAAGTAAACCCACACAACAGCAGTTAGTACCAGGCTAGTTCTAGCCAGTTACACCATCATTGATGTGTGAAATGAGTCACACGGAAGGCTGGGGCTACAGCCATTTCAGCCTTGAAAACTTGAATTTTTATGGATTGCTATTTATATTATAAACAACAACCATTAGCAAAACAAAGCCCATAAAACCCTGCCCCTACTTGGAAGTCTAATGAGCACTGGACATTCTTCTCAAACGTGAGACAGAAAGAAACACAGATGCTGCCCTTAGGTCCAACATCAGGAAGGGTCTGATAGCAGACAGGAAATAGCTTCGTCCCTGCCTTGCTTCATGAACTTGCCGCCCACACTACTCACAGGGTTGCAGAGGTTTTGGACCAAACTCGGATCTCAACAGAAGACCTGGTGACATTTGTCACATCCCAATGCAGCTCCCGTCTTTACCATCTCTCACTTGATAATTTGTAAGGATTTATCTGGTTACCCTGTCTGGGTCCCACCTTCTTGTGGTCTCTCCCCCACCACTGCCTGAGCCATGCTTCTACATTCTAACCTGACCACGCCAGTCTAAAGCTCAGAAACCACCGCTTGCCAAATCAAATGCATGACCTTCACTCTGGATTTGTGGATCTTTCTTTGAACCATTTCCTAGATGTGACGGCCTTTCCTTCTGCAAATAGTTGCTTTCGCTGGTCTGCAGGAACACCCCATCACCTCTGCCACTCCTCAAACTCCCACATCTGCCATCGCCTGTTATCTAATACTGTCCTGACAGTCTGAGCCTGAGTAATAAGTCAAGAAAACAATATAGGTAGAATGGTGGAAAAAGAGAAAAGAAGGAAATTATTTAAAGGTAATATGATTTCAAAAAAGGCAAACAAAAAAACCATCAAAATATCAACAATAACAAAAGAATTGAGCTCTATAGTTTTTCTACATACAAATACTAACGGGTTAAATAGAATGAGGGGAAAAGATCTCATTTGCCATAGCAACAAAATGTGCAGGGAAAGACCAGAAAAAAATTTGCAACACCTGTATGAAAAAAATCTATAAAACTGTTCTGTAGGATATAAAATAGGAGCTTAATAAATGAAGAGACATGTTATGGCATAGGAACACTAGGTAATAAGACTATTTCAATCTCTCCTAAATTAATCTATAAATGTAACTCCAATAAAAATCCCAGCAGGATTTAGGGAGAAGAACCTGATAAAATTCAACTGGAAGAACTCCAAAAGACCAAGATGAACAAATACATTTTTTAGAGAAGAACAATGAAGGCAGACTTGCTTTATTGGGCTATTAAAACATCATATAGGGGCCAGCAGGTGGCGTGGATGTTAAGGCAGCTGTATCCCACATGGCTGACTTAGTGGTTCGAGTCCCAGACCCAGCAGTTTGAAAATCATGCTAGGCATGTGTGCTTTCATGTCCAAAATCACAAGGGGAGAATGAAGAAAAAGGGGTTGTGGTGTGGCCATCTCCCCAGGGTGTGATTTCTCACTTTCTCCCTCCCCCTCTCTCTCTGCCTGGCAAGTGCATGTGTTCTATTAAAAAAAAAAAAACCCTAAAGAGAATTAATAATAATATAAAGGAATTCTCACTAAAAATAGAAAAAGACATGTCCAGCAGGTGGCATGGTGGTTGGGGCACTGGACTCCCATATAGCCAACTGCAGTTTGAGTACTGAACCTGGCAGCTTGCTTTCTCATTTTCCCTCTCTCTGTCTCTCTCTGGTGAAATACAATAAGTAAATAAATAAATAAGTTATCCTTTTAAAAAATAGAAATAGAAAAATAAGACAACAGAATAGAAAAAAGGCCCCAAATAGACCTTCGCATATGTAAAATTTAGGATTATTACTGGTAATTATGATACTTACTGAGAGCTTTCCACATGCTAGGTCCAATTCTAAGCACTTACATGTAGTAACTCATCTAACTGGAAAACAATATGAGGCAGGTTACTGTTATCTCCCACGTTTACAGATAAGAAAACTAAGTCTCAAGGAGGTTAAATAACTTGCCTCCAAACACACACCATTATATAACAAAGTCAAAAGATAAGTTAGTGTAAGGATATTCTAGGTAATGTGTTTACTGGGTTAGATGGAAGAAATGGTTAGATTTTCTGTCTCAAACCATGTACAAAGTCAAATCCCAGAGGTGGGAAAAATTTCAATGTCAGAAGATTCAAAAGAGTACTAGACAGCAGCACCATTCATGATAGTCAAAATGTGAAAACAAACTAAAAGCATCAATCGATGAATGGCTGAACCAAGTGTGGTATGTCCATATAATGAAATAGTACTCACCCATAAAAAGGAATGAAATTCAGACTCATGCTACTACATGGATGAGCCTTGAAAACACCCTGCTGAGTGAAAACAAGGCAGACCCAAAAGACCATATGTTATATGACTCCATTTGTATAACATTTTCAGAATTGGAAAATCTACAGAGACACAAGTAGTTGAAAGGGGTGAGGAGAATGGGAAGTGATTGTTTAATGCATATGGCTTTTCCTTTTAGGGCGATGAAAATGTCTTTGGACTAGATAGAGATGATGTGGACATCATAAATATTTCTGAACTGTCCACTTTAAAGTGATTGATGGTGAATTTTATGTTATGTGAGTTTTACCTAAAATACAAGTAGTAGAAGACACAGAAGAGTGATTTTAACATCTCGGTGTGGTGAGTTGTTATAATAATGGCATCCAATGAATCATACCTCTTGCACCTGTGTTCTTCTGCAATGTGAATTTGCTGTTCTACAATTCCGTCAATAAGGTGCAATCTATTTCCCCATCTATCTTAGTTTGTTATTATATTGCTAACAGAAATACCTGAAACTGGGTGATTCATGGGCCAGCCGGTAGCACGGTGGTTGAGATGTCTGAATCCCATATGACCACCTGGGCAGTTTGAATCCTGGACCTGGCAACTTGAAAATCACATCAGGCATATGTGCGTGCATGCCCCAAATCCTGAGAGGAGAGAGGAGAATGGAGGAGAGGGATTGTGACGTAGCCACCCTCCCTGGGTGATGCTTTCTCACTTTCCCTGTCTTTTTCTGTCTCTGTCTCTCTCCAGTGAGTGGATATGCCCTATAACAAAAACTGAAAAAAAAAAAAGGTTTATTAACTCACAATTCTGGTTGCTAAAATGTCTAAAAGCAGCACAATGGCAGAAGCCAGAACTTTGAGCAGAGCAGAGCAAGGTCTGTATCCATGTGGCCTCTGCCTGTCTCATTTCCTGTCCTTACATAGGCACCAGAACTCAATCATGGGGCCCTGCCTTAATGACTTTACTACACCTGAGGCCTTGCCCTGCAACACCATGAAGGGATTGAGTTTTCACTTTAAAAAAAAAAATTTTAGAATTATTTATGTGATTTTACTTATCATTATTAGTCTTCGATTTGAGCACAGAGAGGCAAAGAGAGAAAGAGAAAGAGAAGGAGAGTGAGAAAGCAAGTTGCCAGGTCTGAGACTTGAACCATGGTCGGTCATATGTGAGTCTAGCACCTTAACCACAATACCACCTGAGTTTTCACTATGTATCTTTATAATACAACCAAGTCCCAACTCATGACCTTTGTGGAACAAACTATTATCTAAACCATAATACTGCCCCCACTCCCTTGAAGCTAGGCTGGGCTTGGACCTCGCTTTGGCCAGGGTCATGCAGCGATGTGTGCAGGAATGGCCAGTACTAGGGCCTCTCCTTAAGACACATTGCAGCTTTTATGTTGCTTTCTTGGAGTTCTAAGACCACCATGTTATCAAGGCCATGTGGTAGAGAATCTGGGTACCTGTAGGGGAGAGAACACTTTCTCTGGGCCCTCTGGGGGGTTGATAATTGAATCTGTGAACTAAACTGGCAGTAGGCAGATTAACAGTGAGGGCATCACGTGAAAGAAAAGTGAATCCCCTTCAATCCAGTGAGCTCTAGAAGCGTTTACACCCTCTACACAGGAAAGGGGGAGGGAGGGATGTAGGCAACTTAAGGGACAGGACAAGTTTTGGAGGAAAGAGGAATGGGCCTACTCATCGGATAACCTTCCGATGAGTCTGTGATAAAATCTGCCCTGGAGTGGTGTTGACCTTCCATCTCCTCTCCTGTGACACAAGTTCATCTTTCTTGGTTGATGAGATTCCCAAGGAGGGGGGGATTCATGACCATTGAGCTCTTTTTGGGGAAATCCGCTCTCTTAGCAAATAAAAGAAGTTCAGAGAAAGCCCCTCCCTGCATTCGCTATTCCGCAGGTGCCTCAGTTTGAAGACTGAGAATGATCTATTTTATACTCCAAGGCATATTTTAGAGTGGCATTTCCTGAACCCCTTCATACCCCAATCGTGAGCCGGAATCAACAGCCAGCCTTAGCAGTCTTCATGATCCCAGGTGTGAGCAGCAGCAAAACCGCCCAACTGAGCTCTTCCCAAATGCCATTATTAAAAAAAAAAAAAAAACATAGTTATCGTTTTAAGTCACTGTGCTTTTTGAGAGTGCTATTTTGTGCAGCAATAGCTAATGAATACGTTTGGGCTGAGGAAGGCTTTTTTCTTAATGCAATGCTGAAGAAAAAAAAAGACGAAAATTGGACAAATCTGACTACATAACAATTTAAAACTTCTGTAAGGCAAAGCACAAATAAAACAGTATTATCCGGTGGTGCTTGTCCTGGAGGTGTATCAAAACTGCCTAGGGAGCTTTGTCAACATGTACGGACCAGCCTCATCCCAAGGGAACATTCCAGATGCTCAGGGGTTTAGAGTAAGTATACAGGAAATTAGGTCATGGTTAGGGCAAAGACTCTGTAGCCAAGTAATGACTTCAACTCCTTTCACTGGTTGTGAGTCTTTGGGCAAGTTATTTAACCTCTCTGAGCCTTCCTCAGCATCTCTGTAAGTGTTTCGATATTTGTTTCTCTCATAGAGTTGTTGTTGTGAGGATTAGATAAGCTAATATATGTGAAGCAATTAAAACAGTACCTGATGTGTAGTAAATATATATATATGTTTTTTGGGGAGAGGCTTTTGCTATAGGACATGTGTGCTTGCCAGAAAGACAGAGAGAGACAGAAAGTGAGAAATCATCCCCCGGGGGGGATGGCCATGCCACAATCCCTTCTCCTCCATTCTCCTCTCAGGATCTTGAGCACACACGCACATGCACCTGGCATGAGTTTAAGCCACTGGGTCCGGGACTTGAGTCGTGGTCAACTACATGGGAGTACAGCAATATAGCCCTTATGCCAACTGCTGGTCCTCTGACATGTAGTAAATATTTAATAAATGTAGTATATATAGACTGTGTATATTGGAAATTTTCTGGGTGATTCTCACATGCCACATATAAAACCAGAAAACAAAATTTGACCGAAAGTGATTTACAATAACCATTTAACAAAATTTCCTCTTATTATGTTTATGTACACTTACTATTATTATATTGAACAAAAGTTTACTGTCCTCCAAATATGAAGAGCTTTTTTTTTTTTTTTTGCATTTGCCAGAGTATGTGCACTTGCCAGAGAAAGAGACAAAAAGAGTGAAGGGCAGTGAGAAAGCATTCCTCGTGAGGAATGGTCACGCCGCATTCCCTTCTCCATATCACCCTTCATTTCTTTTTAAAGAATTATTTTATTTAACTTGATTTATTTATTCATTTGTTTATTTCAATTTGACCAGAGAGGGACAGAGAGAGAGAGAGAGAAAGAAAGCCACCAGGTCCAGGACTTGAACTACGATCGGCCATTCAGGAATCTAGCACCTTTAACCACCATGCCACTTGCCAGCCCCTCCATTTCTCTCTTCTCAGGATTTTGGATGCACACATGCCTGGCATGTTTCTTAAGTCACTGGGTCCAGGACTTGAACTGCACAGTAGGTCATGTGGGATCCAGCTGCCTTAACCACCATCCCACTGGCCAGCCCTGAAGAGCTCTTAATAATCGATAAGAAAAAAAAAAAAAAAAGGAAAGACAAATGCAATCAATTCCAAAAGACATTCTACTTCATCGATCACCAGAAATCTATACTAAGGGAACTAGCAGATAGCATAATGATTACGTTGCTGGACTCTCATGTAGTCGACTGAGGTTTGAGACCTGGACCTGGTGGTTTCACACTCAATGCCAGGCACGTGTGCATGCATGCTCAAGATCCTGACCATCCCTCCTGGGGGTTACTTCTCGCTTTCTATCTTTGTCTCTATCTCTCTGGTGAGTGTACGCACCCCACAGCAAAAATCTCTCTTAAAAGAAAGAAATCTATATTAAAACAATATGTTTCTGGTCTATCATAGTTGCAGAGTAAACAATGGCTTATTACTAATGCTGATAAGCATGTGGAAAACCAATCATTTTTATACTCTGTTGGGCAGATTCTACATTGTTTCCATCTTTCTGAGATGAGTATGGCAGTATGTATACACAATTATATTCTACCCACTTTTTGGAATTTGTCATAGGGAATTATCAAACAGGTTAAAAACAATACATAAATAACAATATCATTACAGCAGTCTTTTTAATAGTCCTAGAGGGCCAGCCTGTGGCCTGTCAGTTAAAGCAGCTGGATCCCACATGGCTGACTGCCCCCTTGAAATCCAGTTCCAGTGTCAGGTTCTGACTAGGAGGTCCCAGACCTAGTTACTTGAAAGGCATGCTGGTTGCAAGTGCATGCATACCCAGAATCCCAGAAGGAGAGAAAAGTGGATGGTGAAGAGGTTGCAGCATGACAGTCCCCCATGGGGGGGGGGTTCCTCTCTCTCTCTCTCTCTCTCTCTCTCTCTCTTTACTGTGAGGGCAGGTGCCCTCTGGTAAATTAAAAACAAAAATAGTCCTATATTATGACAACTAAGATGTCAATTAATGGAAATTCATAAAGCAAAGAGTACTGATAAAGAACAAAGCAGGTTTTAGAACCAAGTGGAGATAATAGGCTCCATTTTTGGACACAGATGTGCAATAGGGTGTCTCACTACTATTCCTACTGGTGAGGAGGGGGTTGATGATGGAATGTAAGATTAGGAAGCCCAACAGGGCAGTAAGAGCTGCAGATCCAGGCTCCGCATCACCTCATCAGACCTAAAGCTGACAATCGTATCTCCATCTGTCTGATTACTGAATATCATTTTTCAGTTGGTTCAAAACTTGAGGAGAGAAGGGTGTTGTTTATGAAACACCTCCAGGGCCAACAAACCCCTCATCTTCTCTTGTTCTTTCACAATAGGCCTGATTTGATGAGCCATTAAGTCCATCATTTAGCGCCCCCAAACCTGGCTACCCTTTCTTTCCTCAAGGGCAGGAAGGGCTTAATATGCAAACCTCCCCAGTAGGACATCTGAGATCTCATGTAGTCGACTGAGGTTTGAGACCTGGACCTGGTGGTTTCACACTCAATGCCAGGCACGTGTGCATGCATGCTCAAGATCCTGACCATCCCTCCTGGGGGTTACTTCTCGCTTTCTATCTTTGTCTCTATCTCTCTGGTGAGTGTACGCACCCCACAGCAAAAATCTCTCTTAAAAGAAAGAAATCTATATTAAAACAATATGTTTCTGGTCTATCATAGTTGCAGAGTAAACAATGGCTTATTACTAATGCTGATAAGCATGTGGAAAACCAATCATTTTTATACTCTGTTGGGCAGATTCTACATTGTTTCCATCTTTCTGAGATGAGTATGGCAGTATGTATACACAATTATATTCTACCCACTTTTTGGAATTTGTCATAGGGAATTATCAAACAGGTTAAAAACAATACATAAATAACAATATCATTACAGCAGTCTTTTTAATAGTCCTAGAGGGCCAGCCTGTGGCCTGTCAGTTAAAGCAGCTGGATCCCACATGGCTGACTGCCCCCTTGAAATCCAGTTCCAGTGTCAGGTTCTGACTAGGAGGTCCCAGACCTAGTTACTTGAAAGGCATGCTGGTTGCAAGTGCATGCATACCCAGAATCCCAGAAGGAGAGAAAAGTGGATGGGGAAGAGGGATCAAACCCTCCCCCCTGGGGGGGGGGTTTCCTCTCTCTCTCTCTCTCTCTCTCTCTCTCTCTTTACTGTGAGGGCAGGTGCCCTCTGGTAAATTAAAAACAAAAATAGTCCTATATTATGACAACTAAGATGTCAATTAATGGAAATTCATAAAGCAAAGAGTACTGATAAAGAACAAAGCAGGTTTTAGAACCAAGTGGAGATAATAGGCTCCATTTTTGGACACAGATGTGCAATAGGGTGTCTCACTACTATTCCTACTGGTGAGGAGGGGGTTGATGATGGAATGTAAGATTAGGAAGCCCAACAGGGCAGTAAGAGCTGCAGATCCAGGCTCCGCATCACCTCATCAGACCTAAAGCTGACAATCGTATCTCCATCTGTCTGATTACTGAATATCATTTTTCAGTTGGTTCAAAACTTGAGGAGAGAAGGGTGTTGTTTATGAAACACCTCCAGGGCCAACAAACCCCTCATCTTCTCTTGTTCTTTCACAATAGGCCTGATTTGATGAGCCATTAAGTCCATCATTTAGCGCCCCCAAACCTGGCTACCCTTTCTTTCCTCAAGGGCAGGAAGGGCTTAATATGCAAACCTCCCCAGTAGGACATCTGAGATATTTGTATTCTGTCTCTCTAATGCGGCAGAAAAGGGAAGAAAGGTCAAATAGTTTGGAATTTCTAATAAAACGGGCTAAGGATTTGTATTCTGCTACGACAGATATGTAAAATGTATTGTAAATACATTTTAGAAAGAGACTAGAAGGACGTGTACCCCTGGATGAAGGGGGGAGTGGGAGAGTTGAACCAGGTGTAATCAACTAAGAAGGTGGAATCAAGGATGGTTTCTGTTTTCTTAAATTTCATGTTTTTTCTACAACTTACATGTATTTCTCATTAAATATTTATATGATTTTTATACACACACGGATATATATATATATATATATATATATATATATACATATACGGTTTTGTTCACTTTTCAGTGTTGTCTTCTCAGTTCAAAATAATTTCTAATCCTAGTCCCTTATTTACTTACTGATTTCTTTTTTTTAAGAGAGAGATTTTTGCTACAGGGTACATGTGCTCGCTGGAGAGACAGAGACAGAGAGACAGAAAATGAGAAATCACCCTCCAGGGGAGATGGCTACACCACAATCCCTTCTCCTCTATTTTCCTCTTGGGATTTTGGGCACACACATACATGGGCCCAGCATGAGTTTAAACCACTGGGTCTGGGACTCAAACTATAGTAGACTAGGTGGGAGTCCAGTGATGCAACCATTACGCCATCTGCTGGTCCCTTTACTTACTGATGTTAAATTTTATTTATTTATTCATTTATTTTTAAAGTTTTTACCATAGGGCATTTGTGCTCAGTGAGAAATCACCCCCTGGAGGGATGGCCATGCCACAATCCCTTGTCCTCCATTTTCCTCCTAGGACTTTGGGCATGCTCTCACACGTCCCTGGCATGATTTTCAAGCCACTGGGTATGGAACTCAAATTGTGGTCAGCCATGTGGGATTCCAGTACTATAACCACTATGCCACCTACCAGCCCTAATTTTACTTTTTTATGAAAGAGAAAGAGTGACTAAGATTGAGAATGAGGCCCAGCAGGTAGCATGGTAATTAAGGTGCTGGACTCTCACAAGGCCAACCATGATTCAAGGCCTGGACTTGATGGCTTGAAAATCATGCTGGGCATGTACATGCATACCCAAACTCCTAAGAGGAGAATGGAAAAGAGACTGCAGCATAGTCAACCTCCGTTGGGACTGATTTTTTCACTTTCTCTCTGTCTCTTTCTGGAAAGTGCACATTCTCTATGGCAAAAACCTAAAAGAAAAGAAAAAAGAAAAGTAAAGCCTCTTGACAGAGGCTTCATGCCATGCTCCATCCCCAGCCTCAGCTAGCTGGGGTCACAGGCTTGTGTGCACACCAACACATACAGCAAGGCCTCCTGACGAAAGCCAGGACCTCCCACGAGGGTCCTGCCTCACAGAATGTGTATTATGCCGCACCATCGCTGCTGGCCTTGGCCCCTTATTTTGACCATGTTGGTGACTGTCTGGCACCTTGTGCAGTGTGATCCTGCCTGCTTTCCACCCAGCCCTAACTCCGTCCTGGCCGGATGGGGCTTGAACCACTAAGACACACTGGGTCAATTGTTATCCCCTTGCCAGGAGTCTAGAATCGGGTTGAAAAGCTGAACCCTTCCTCTGGCTAAACTGGTAACTTAAACAGCCAAGAAAAGTGGGTGACCATATTTCCAACTGTATGCTTTCAGTCCAGGCTTTGAATCATGGACCTTCCTGACACCTGGCCAGGTTCCTGTCCATGGCTTCTGTGTGCTTTAAAAAGTCATGTTTTAGGGGCCAGCAGATGGTGTGGTGGTTGGGGTTCTGGGCTCCCACATGGCCGACCGTGGTTTGCGTCTCGAACCTGGTAGCTTGCTTTCTCACTCCCCCACCCCCCGCACCCCGTCCCTCTCTGATAACTATAGCAAGTTAAAAATGTAATAATAAAACATAAAATAAATAATTAAAATTTTTTTTTGTTTAAAAAAGCTATGTTTTTGTTTAAGCTCATTCTGGTTAGATGATGCAATCAGAAGATTAATGTATCAACCTTGGTACCAGAAGTGGGCTTAGAAGTAAATGGTCCCTAAGCCAGGAGATGACGTGAAGGTTAAGGCATTAGATCCCACGTGGCTGTTCAAGTCCTGGACGCTGTGGTTTGAGTATCACACCAGGCATGTGTGTGTGTGTGTGCCCAAGACCTCAGGAGAAAGATAGAAGAGAAGGGATTGCAGTGTAGCCATTCCCCCTGGGGGGTGACTTCTCACTTTCTTTCTCTTTCTCTCTCTCTTTTCTCTCTCTGTCAAGCACGTAGATCCTATAGCAAAAAATAAAAAAGTAAATTGTCCCTGAAAGACAATGAGCTGACCAAGATAGGATAGAAATGAACAAGCTGATAAAATTTGATAGTCAACAGAGATAAAGCTCCTCCCTGGGTGATATAGCAGAGAAACAACTGATGATGCTTTTTGGCTCGTGGCTTTAGAAGTAGGGGCCAACAAAGCTGTAGGAGACCCCTATATTTAGATGGCTCAGATTTTCACAGAAGCTATATTGCCAGAAAAAAAAAATCTAGCCAATCAAGGCTTGCGATGCACTGTGCCTCAAAATCCACAGTTCTGATGTCGCGTTCTCTCCAGGAGAGAGCTGTCAACGTGGTCATTCCTCTCAGGAGATCCTTCCCAGTGGTCCTGTCTAGGGTGTTCCCATAGCACACTGAGTTAGGACTCCCCCACAGTGACCAGCAAAGCCTGGTATGGCCACTGGTCTAGGAAGCAAGCCACCAAAGAGCTATGGAAGGCAACAATCCACTTGTCCTGTCACCCCCTTATTCTCTCTCTGCAAGAAGAAACAGTATTTACTTTGGGCTAGAAAAAGGGGGAAACGGTTCTGTTCTAGAAGGTTCTTAACATGTCCACTCTTCTAAATGAAATTCACTACTGTTCATGGGGTGTGTTGGGGAAAATTTAATGACTACTTAACCTAAGGGTGGCACCATGCAAGCCAGGCACAGATGGAGTGACCTGCTCCCTCTAAGAGGAAGTAAGCCCAGAAGACAGCCTCCTCATTGATGTGGGGGTGACATGCCTAGACAGGCAAAGGGGGTTTTCTGTTAACTCTGCATCCCTGGTTCCAGCATCTCAGTACTGGCTATCTTTGCAGTCTTGGGCTTCAGGGTGATCTCTGTGTCCTTCGAATTGTGTGTCCCTTTATGCTTACGTTAACTTCGATTGTGTTTTATTACTTGCAACTTAGAGAGTCTTCAATTTTAAAAATTAACTCATTTTTTTAATGAAAAAGCTAATAACTGAACATGATAAAGCAATTCAAATAGGTTAAATAAAGGGTGGATCTCTGTACTCCAGACCCCTGTCCCTCTATCCAGAGGCAGCCCCTATTAACAGCTTCTGTAAGTCCTTTCAAAATCTGTCCGTGCATATAGAAGCCCTTATATGTATTTTTAAAAACAAATAAGAGCTCACTATACACACCGTTCTGCAATCTGTTTTTCTTTTTACTTAATAATAGCTTAGAGATCATTTCATGTACTAATTCATGTTTAATTTAAAAACTACATAAATAAATAGTGTTGTGATAATGAGTTAGCCGTTTACGAAAAATATTAAATTGGTTTCTTTCCTTATACCATGCTCCAAAACAAATTCCGAGGAGTGGATTAAAGATTTAATTATAACAACTGATACATTTAAGAATAATGAAAGAAAATGTGGGTGCGTGAGCCTCACATGGTGATCCTTGGCTGGGGGACGTCTTTCTGGGCTTGACATAAACGTGGAAGCTCTACAAATGTAAGATCCGCAGACGTAAGGGTGTGTATATGTTGGTGCGCTCCGAACTCTGGTTTTTCTTTTGTTAAGAAAGTGTCTTAAGTGGGGCTCTGCAAAAGCAGAAACTGAAATGAACATCCATGAGCAAGTCGTTTGCTTGTTTGTTTGTTTGTTTGTTTAGAGGTTTTTGCCTTTAGGGCATGTGTGCTGGTTGGGAGTGGAGGTGGTGGGAGACAGACACATTGAGAGGGGAAAGTGAGAAATCACTCCCTGGGGGGATGACCACACAGCAATCCCTTTTCCATTCTCCTCTTGGGACCTTGGGCACGCACGTGCACATGCCCAGTGTGATTTTCAAGTCACCAGGTCTGGGACTCGAACCACAGGTAGCCATGTGGGAGTTCAGGAATGTAACCATTACACCATCTGCTGATCCCATGTGCAAGTGGTTTATAAGGAAAGTGCTCTTAGGGGAAAGGGAAGGGGGAGCAGGGCAGAGGAAGAAGCCAGCATGATTGGGATCTCAGGCAAAGTTCCCACTGTCCCCAGCTTGTATCAAAGAACTGTTGCACCTGTTGGTCTTTGTCTGAGGGCTGCCCAGGAACATGAACTCCTAAGCACTGCTGGTCTCTGTGACTATGGGCGGAATAGCTCCCCAGAGGACCTGCAGGTACAGCTCATAGAATCCGGGATGCAAGAGACAAAGAGATCAGAGAGGATCTTTCCCTCTGCAGACGGAGTCCTCCACAGTAGTGGAGAGCTAGGGAAGGGGGGGGGGTTGTCAGACCATGAGAAATGTCAACCCTGAGTTCACAAAGAAAATTTCAAGGATATGAGTCCAAGTCCTTTGTCCCCACATCCACCTGACCCAGAATCCAACTTTGGTGAGTTTTCTGGAAGCGGACTGAGGTGGGGAGTTTGGAGCAGGAGGTCTATTCTGATGGCTCTCTGGAGCAACCCCTGTAAGGAAGCAAGGAGGTCAAGTGGGTGTGGGCTCTCACACAGCTCAGGCTCCAGCAGGGAGTATGCAGAGGCGGTGCAGGGGTGGGGTGGGCGGCCAGGGCAGCCCTGCCTGTAGCCATTCTCCGCTGTGCCCAGTCTTCTCAGAAGGACCTGCCTGGGTCTGGTTGCCAGGATACAGCACGGACAGGCCTAAGCATCCCTGGAAAACCTGTTTCCCTGTAACATCCCCTACCAGAACTGGAGCAGAAGGGCCAAGCCTCATTGTAGGCTGAGCAGACGGTTTTTAACAAATTGTCCTCTGCAAGGGTGACAGGGGTTTCGGCCGTGCAGCCCCATGAGGAGGCCTGGGGAGGGTCCAGGTACGTAAGACTGGGGAGAGGGGTATGTGTGCCCCCTCCTCCCACCAAGATCAGGGGCAGCCAGGCTCCTTGATGGGGAAACCCTCATTGTCTCCCAGATCTGCACCCCCAGGACACCATGCCCTTACCCTGACCAGATGCCCTTCTCCCCAGCACCCCTATGAACTCTGAGGACCTAGATGCCAGGAGCCAACATTATGAATTATGCCCCAAACCAGCAAGGACAGCCAACAACTCAGTCGAAGCTCTGTTTACGCTGGTATCGATCCTGGATCTGCAGTGACTTGGGGCCAGTAGGCAGCAGACTCGCCTACTGAGGTGAGAGTTTCCTGACCGGCAGACAGGAAGGCTTTCAAAGTATGCAGAAGATCTCCTTAGGACCATGTGCCCAGCCTACCCCTGCTTAAGTGGGTCTCTGCAAAAGCAGAAACTGAAATGAACATCCATGAGCAAGTCGTTTGCTTGTTTGTTTGTTTGTTTGTTTAGAGGTTTTTGCCTTTAGGGCATGTGTGCTGGTTGGGAGTGGAGGTGGTGGGAGACAGACACATTGAGAGGGGAAAGTGAGAAATCACTCCCTGGGGGGATGACCACACAGCAATCCCTTTTCCATTCTCCTCTTGGGACCTTGGGCACGCACGTGCACATGCCCAGTGTGATTTTCAAGTCACCAGGTCTGGGACTCGAACCACAGGTAGCCATGTGGGAGTTCAGGAATGTAACCATTACACCATCTGCTGATCCCATGTGCAAGTGGTTTATAAGGAAAGTGCTCTTAGGGGAAAGGGAAGGGGGAGCAGGGCAGAGGAAGAAGCCAGCATGATTGGGATCTCAGGCAAAGTTCCCACTGTCCCCAGCTTGTATCAAAGAACTGTTGCACCTGTTGGTCTTTGTCTGAGGGCTGCCCAGGAACATGAACTCCTAAGCACTGCTGGTCTCTGTGACTATGGGCGGAATAGCTCCCCAGAGGACCTGCAGGTACAGCTCATAGAATCCGGGATGCAAGAGACAAAGAGATCAGAGAGGATCTTTCCCTCTGCAGACGGAGTCCTCCACAGTAGTGGAGAGCTAGGGAAGGGGGGGGGGTTGTCAGACCATGAGAAATGTCAACCCTGAGTTCACAAAGAAAATTTCAAGGATATGAGTCCAAGTCCTTTGTCCCCACATCCACCTGACCCAGAATCCAACTTTGGTGAGTTTTCTGGAAGCGGACTGAGGTGGGGAGTTTGGAGCAGGAGGTCTATTCTGATGGCTCTCTGGAGCAACCCCTGTAAGGAAGCAAGGAGGTCAAGTGGGTGTGGGCTCTCACACAGCTCAGGCTCCAGCAGGGAGTATGCAGAGGCGGTGCAGGGGTGGGGTGGGCGGCCAGGGCAGCCCTGCCTGTAGCCATTCTCCGCTGTGCCCAGTCTTCTCAGAAGGACCTGCCTGGGTCTGGTTGCCAGGATACAGCACGGACAGGCCTAAGCATCCCTGGAAAACCTGTTTCCCTGTAACATCCCCTACCAGAACTGGAGCAGAAGGGCCAAGCCTCATTGTAGGCTGAGCAGACGGTTTTTAACAAATTGTCCTCTGCAAGGGTGACAGGGGTTTCGGCCGTGCAGCCCCATGAGGAGGCCTGGGGAGGGTCCAGGTACGTAAGACTGGGGAGAGGGGTATGTGTGCCCCCTCCTCCCACCAAGATCAGGGGCAGCCAGGCTCCTTGATGGGGAAACCCTCATTGTCTCCCAGATCTGCACCCCCAGGACACCATGCCCTTACCCTGACCAGATGCCCTTCTCCCCAGCACCCCTATGAACTCTGAGGACCTAGATGCCAGGAGCCAACATTATGAATTATGCCCCAAACCAGCAAGGACAGCCAACAACTCAGTCGAAGCTCTGTTTACGCTGGTATCGATCCTGGATCTGCAGTGACTTGGGGCCAGTAGGCAGCAGACTCGCCTACTGAGGTGAGAGTTTCCTGACCGGCAGACAGGAAGGCTTTCAAAGTATGCAGAAGATCTCCTTAGGACCATGTGCCCAGCCTACCCCTGCCCTGCTCCTCAGGAGTGAATGCTCAGAGAGTCTTAGTTGGTGCATTTGGGGTTCAAGCCCAGGTCTGAGCACTAGGGTGTGCTGTAGAGGATCTGGGAGTCAGGAAGGGAGTTTTCCAAGTAGGAGAGAACAGCCCATTAGTGAGCCTGCCCAGGTGTTTCCAGGGCATGGTCTTTCCTTTCTTGGGATTTAGGAGGGATGAAATCAGCTGGGTGCTTCCTGCTCATTAGTTGATTCGTTTGTTTCTTTCTTTTCCTTTCTTTCTTTCTTTTCCTTTCTTTCTTTCTCTTTCTTTCCTTCTTTTTCTTTCTTCCATTTTCTTCTTTCTTTCTTTCTTTCTTTCTTTCTTTCTTTCTTTCTTTCTTTTTCTTTCTTTCTTTCTTTCTTTCTTTCTTTCTTTCTTTCTTTCTTTCTTTCTTTTATCCTTCTTTCCTTCCTTCCTTCCTTCCTTCCTTCCTTCCTTCCTTCCTTCCTTCCTTCCTTCCTTTTTAGAGAGATATTTTGTTATAGGGTACATGTGCTCGTCAGAGACACAGAGAAAGACAGAGAGACAGAAAGCAAGAAATCATCCCCCAGGGGAATGGCCATGTCACAGTCTCCTCTACTTCATTCTCCTCTCACCTGGCATGAGTTTTAAGCCACTCAGGGGAATGGCCATGTCACAATCTCCTCTACTTCATTCTCCTCTCACCTGGCATGAGTTTTAAGCCACTGGGTCTGGGACTCAAATCACTGTCAACTACATGGGAATCTAGTGTCTTAACCGTTATGCCATTTGCTGGTCTCCATTCCTTTTTTGCTAAGTTTATTTCTTTCTTTCATGAATAAGAGGAAGAGAACCTTCACCCCACCCCCCCCACCCCCCGGGTCTTGATTCTCTGATCCACATGCAGCTTTAGCCAGCTCCAGATTATGAACACACATATGCTAGGCACACTCAGGGAATCCCTGGACTTGAGCCAGAACCTCCTGATGTGAGACTGCCTTGCAGAATGCTGCATTTTGCCCCTTCACCACCGTCACTGTCTAACCTTGCCACTGGTTTCTGATGATGGCTGCAAGCTGACTCACTCCAGGAGAATATCCGAGATGTGGACCTGATGGGGCTTTGGCAGTTCATCTTTGATCACTCCTGGCTCCTCCACATGTACCCTTGGTAGTTGGGTTTTAGAAGGTCCTGCTGGAG
>NW_006205257.1:1144474-1168485 GCF_000334495.1 Tupaia belangeri chinensis
TGTAGGTGGGGTCTTCCTAAGGTTTCTAGTGCCCTTCGGGGTCTCATTCAGGAGCTTGGACAGGTGGAGAAGATTGTCTCTGCCCAGGTAGGAGGGTCAGGTAGGTTCAGAAGAAAGCAGAAGCCCTGAGCTAGAGCCTCTAAGAGGATGGTCTGAGACAATGATGCAGTTGGAGATGGGCTAGTCACTGGAGGACAGGCCCACTAGGCATCCTGGCTGACCAGGATGCTTTGGCTCTTGTCCTTTTTTATAGTCCTGGATAAGGTCATCTGGAGTACTATCGGAATGGTCATGTGTCCACACTTGAGCTGGGGTGCTAAGCCCAGTGCAGCCAGGCCAGTGGTTATCAGGATGGGCATGTGTTTCCCTGCCTGTGGAGAGCAGCCAATCTGAGCAAACATGGGGATCTTTAGACATATGCAGAAACATGGTTCTTTGAGCAGTGATTTGCAGGGCAATGAATGCCATTAACATGTAAATATGCTAGCTGCATACCAAAACTACAGAACAGCTTTGGTCTAAAGAAAGTCATATGTGTTTAATCAAATTTGCCCAAAAAGATTAAAAAAAAAAAACTTACATAAAACCACATGGCGAGATCAGCAATTGGCGTAATGGCTATGTTGCTGGACTCCCATGTAGTTGACCGCAGTTCAAGTCCCGGATCCAGTGGCTTAAACTCACACTAGGCGCATGTGCATGTGTGCCCAAGATACCGAGAGGAGAATGGTGTTTTCACATCTTCACCCAATTAACATTTAAAAACAACTGATTTTGCATCATACCTCCCCTTTCCCTATTTTCTGCTCTTTAAAAAATAAACCTGAGACCAGTTTGGGGCCATGGCTATCTCCATCAGAGAAGCTGAAAACACCCAATCCCCGCTTTTCTTTACTTCTATGTCTTTGTGTGTTTAATTTACACTTATTATCTGATTCACAGTCCCCCCACTCAAAAAACTGTGCAGGTCATGGCACCCCCTCTCCCAAGATCAGAACAGCTCCTTGCTGAGGAAGGCTTCATGGTCTCCCAGAACTTCACCCCCAAGGACATTGTGCCCTTACCCTGACCAAATGCCCTTCTCCCCAGCCTCCCTCTGAGTCCTGGGGAGCCAGGTGCCAAGAGCCAACATGATGGATCATGCTTCAAACCAGCAAATCCAACCAAAAATTCGTACAGCACTCCGCGCAGAAGACTCCCTTTGTTGCTAGTGTGGGTTTATCCTTATAAAAGAACATTGGATGTTTCCCTTGAGCCCTCCAGACCTCATTTATTCAGCCCCTAGGGTAGCCAAGAGAATGGCTCTAATATGAGTCACTTGAACATGCAGCCCAAGGTTAGCCCTTTCCTTGCAGGCTTCTCTGTTCTTAGAGAGCCCTGTCAACTGCATCCATGGCAGAAGGGAGACTTGCAGCTCCATCCTCAGAGGTCCTCTCTGCAACATATGAGCAGATAGTGTCACCCCACAGAGAGATCAGCCCAGATGCCTACCCAGGCTGTGATTCATACTGTGGGGAGATGAAAGAAGAATGTAAGAGTGCTATTCTCACGATGTTGCAGGGGCAGGAGAGCATCTTCACACTGGGGTCCCTGGTCCACTGGGAAAAGGGACCCTTCTCAAGGCCTGTAAAGGGATCCAAGTTCTTGTTCAGCAAGTGAGCCTACAGCTACCCATGGGAATAAAAGCTAGGCACTCCCAGAGTGTCTGCCTCTGGGATGGGAGCTGCAGTCAGAGGACCCAGACAGAATATGGGATCCTAGATCTGATATGGAGAAAAGAGGCAGCACTTCTGAGGAGACCTAGACCTCTCAGGCCTTGGTCTTGTTCTCTTAGTTGATTTGGAGAGGCTGGGGAAGCTGGCTCATGGTGAGTAAATCACACAAGCATGAAACAGCACAGAGAACAAGAAGTCAGCAGAGGTAGCAGCCGGGCTGGACACGCAGTGAGAATATAATTCATCCCCCTACTCTCAGGCTCAGATTTGCAGAAATCTCAGGAGAGTTATTAGACTTGGTATTGCATGAAAAATACTGTCTAGATTGTAAGGGGCAGCTGGGTTATATTTGTTAGGTTTTAATATTGGTTTGTTTAAAATGTAAATGCTATCAAAGCAATGCATGCACATAGTTCACAAAGTCAAATATTACTAAGAGGCTTGTGATGGGGAACAACAGTTCCTATACCTGCTTCCCTGGTATTTCCTTCCATGGTTCCAAATCACATCCTCCTACTGTCCTTTCTTCCTTTTTGCTTTTTCTTTTTTAGAGAGATTTTTGCTATGGGGTGCGTGAGCTTGCCAGAGAGATAAAGAAAGAGAGAGACAGAAAGAGTGAAATTACTGCCTCCCCGCCCCCGCCCCAGGGAGCATGGTCACACTGCAATTTCTTCTCCTCCATTCTCCTCTCAGGATTTTGGGTACACATGCATATAAGCCCAGTGTGAATTTCAAAGCTGCCCGATCCGGGACTCAAACCATGGCCGGCCATGTGGGAGTCCAGTGACATAACCATTACACCATCTGCTGATCCCTTCCTCCTTTTCCCTTTAAATATATTTATTTATTTCACTATGAAAGAGACAGAGGGGAGGAAAAAAAAAACAGAAAACGAGAAACTGGATCATTTATGAAAGTGTGTCCAGGGTGGGTGCAGTGGCCTTACTGCTGGGCCACGGCCTGACCCCTTTTTCTTCATTCTTCCATTCTGCCTTTCTACACGATTAGTATTGCACCATATGAATGAGGTTCTAGTTTCCTAACACCCTGTGCCCCACTTCTAACATCATCTCCCAGTACACTTTTGGTTAAAACTACGGACAGTGTTTATGTTATTATGACAATGCAAGTTTATTTTTTATTATTGAGTCCAGAAGAATAACATCATCTCATATCCTTATTTTATCCAACCTTTTCTAGAATGAGCGATTGCTTCATTTTCTATTTGCTCATTTTCAATACATGTACCATTCATTTTCCCACATGTTCCCACATGCTCTGTGCTATTAACAATACCCCCCCCTTTTGCCAGAGGGCACATGCACTCACCAGAGAGAGAAAAAGAGGGAAAAAGCACCCCCTATGGGCATGGTCATGCCACAGTCTCTTTTCCTCCATTTCTCAATCCCATTAGGATTTTTTTTACATGTGCTATATATATATATATATATACACACACACACACACACACACACACACACACATATATATATATATATATATATATATATATGAGAGATTTTTGCTATAGTGTGTGTGCACTCAATGGAGAGACAGAAAGTAAGAAATCATCTCCTAGAGTGATGGTCACACCACAATCCCTTCTCTTTCATTCTCCTGTTAAGATTTTGGGCCTACATGCACATGTGCCTATTGTGAGTTTTACACTGTGGGGTCCAGAACTCAAACTGCAGTCGACTATGTGGGAGTCCAGCAATATAACCATTATGCCATTTGCTAGCCCCCCCAATATGTTTTTTAAGCTACCAGGGCTGGGACTTGAACAGTGACCAGCCATGTGGGATCTGGTTCCCCATGCTCAAGTACTAAGCCTCTGTACTACAGGACCAGGACAACAGTACTTTTTATACACTCTAATATCACGATTTCCAACCTGCACCAAGGCACCTCTGGACATCATATTTCACTACATAGCACAAAAAAATTAGAATTTAAAACATTTTTAAATTTTCCAGTGAAACTCAGAAACACTCAACATTTGACAAACGACTGGGCCAAAGTGGTTTCCTCTGTTGATGTCATATCTTTGCAAAGCTGGATTTCAGCAGTTACTATGATAATAAGTGAATATTGGGCAAATATCAACGTGAAACAGAAAATGAAGGTGGGGGTTACTATGTGGCTGAAACACTGTACTGTAACCAATAGGCACACACAGCTCATTAGGAAGCTACTGTGGTTATTTAAGAATAAAGTAAAAATATTATTTTTCATTCAACTTATATTTATGCTTTTTAGGATTTTGCCATAGGGTACATGCACTCACTGGAGACAGAGGGAGGCAGAGACAGGGAAAGTGAAAAATCATCCCCTAGAGGGGATGGCCATGCTTCAATCCGTTCTCCTCATGGGATTTTGGGCATGCAGGCATATGAACCTGGCCTGCTTTGTAAGCTGCCAGATCTGGGACCCAAACTATGGTCGACCTTCTGGGATTCCAGTACCTTACCACCACGCCACCTGCTGGCCCCAATGTGTACTTTTTAAAAGTGATTATTAAACTTCTGAAACATAAATATTTATTGAGTTGTTTGGATCTAACTACCTAATAAATAGAACTGTGAGGTATTTCTTTTAATGTAAGGTCACCAAGAAAAAATTATCAAGAAAACGGGAAGTCACAAACCAAGAAAATTTGGGAACCTTTGTTCTCACACATCAGTTCTGAGGAATTTTCCACAATTGGGATGTATTTCCTAGGACCATCATAAGCGAATATTGAATATAAATATTGAATATAAGTATAAATAATGAAATAAATATATTTAATCAGCTTCAGCTCATGAAAAAGCATGATCTTGAAAAGTCTGAAACACTGCTTTAAGCAATAGGCACACACATCTCCTTAGGAAGCAATTGTGGTTATTTAAGAATAAAGTATTGAGAACCAGCAGGTGGTATGGTGGTTAAGGTGCTGGACACTCTCACATAGCTGACCATGGTTCGAGTCCTGGACCTGGTGGCTTGCTTTCTCTCTTAGTCTATCTCTCTCTCTCTCTCTCTCTCTCTGTGTGTGTGTGTGTGTGTGTGTCTTGTCAAATTAAAATAAATAAATGAAAAAATAAAATTAAATAGTTAAAAAATAATGAAGTATTATTTTTCATTCAACTTATATATACTTAATTTTTTCTTTCTTTCTTTCTTTCTTTCTTTCTTTCTTTCTTTCTTCTTCTTTTTTTTTTTTTTTTGCCATATAGTGTTCACTGGAAAGAGACAGTGAGAGGCAGGACAAGGAAAGTGAGAAATCATCCCCCAGGGCGGGATGGCCATGCCTCTATCCCTTCCCCTCCATTCTTCTCCTGGGATTTTGGGCATGCACACACATGCACCTGACATGCCACAATCTCGACTTGAATGAGGAACTTTTCTATGTGAGATTGCTTCAGAGACCATCATGTTTTACCACAGTCTGTCCTTTGTGGTATTTCTCTTCTAATCTTTTTTATTTCTACAAAATCTGTGGTGATATACCAACTTTCAATTCTGATCTTAGTAACTTGAGTCTTTTTTTCTTTTTTCCTTAGTTTAAACTAAAGGTTTGTCAATTTTGTCAATCCTTTCAAAGAAGTAGCTTTTGGTTTTATTGATTTTTCTCTATTTGATTTTTAGTCTCTCTCTAATTTATTTATTTTCCCTCCTACCACTCTACTATTTTTCCTCCTTGCTTTGGATTTAGTTTCTTCTTCCTTTTCTAGTTCCTTAACGTGTATAGTTAGATTACTGATGTGAGATTTACCTTATTTTTTAATACATGTGTTTGTTTCTATAAATTTTCCTTTCTTATAAATTTTCCTACCGTTTTTGCTGCATCCCATGAGTTTTGGTATGTTGTGATTTTGTTAAGTTTATTTATTTATTTATTTAGGAGTGGTTTTTGCTATAGGGTGCATGAGCTCCCCAGAAAGACAGAGACAGAGAGATAGAAAGCGAGAAATCACCCCCCGGGGGGATGGCCATGCTGCAGTCCCTTCTCCTCCATTCTCCTCGCAGAATCTTGGGTATGTACTCACACACACCTGGTGTGTTTAAGTCACTGGGTCCGGGACTCGAACCATGGTTGATTACATGGGAGTCCAGCAACATAGCCATTATACCAACTGCTGGTCCCTGTTAAATTTCTTTCTTTCATGAGTAAGAATGAGAGAGAGAGAGAAAGAGAGCATATGAGTGCATCCCCATTAGAGTCTTGATGCTGTGATCCACCCCAGCCTTTAGCCAGACCCAGATTATGGGCAGGGATGTGCCTGGCATGCTCAGGGAGGTCTCTGAACTTGAACCCAGTAGCCTCCTATATGTTTTTTGTTTTGTTTGGTTTGGTTTTGAGAGGTTTTTGCTATAGGGCACGTGCACTCGCCAGAAAGACAGAGAGAGACAGAGAGATAGAAAGCGAGAAATCGCCTCCATTCTCCTCTCGGGATCCTGGGCACGCATGCACATGCACCCAGCGTGAGTTTAAGCCACTGGGTCCGGGACTCAAACCGCAGTCAACTACATGGGAGTTCAGCAACACAGCCATTACGCTAACTGCTGGTCCCAGAAAGAGAGAATATGAGAGAGCAAGCTGCTGGGTCCAGGACTCAAAACACAGTCAGCCCTGTGGGAGTCCAGCACCCTTAACCACCATGCCACTTGCTGCCCCCCTATATGGTATTGTGTCATGTTTTACCTCTGGGCCACCATCTGGCCCTGGCATGTTATATTTTTGTTTTCATTAGTTGCAAGATATTTCCTAATTTCTCTTTGATTTGTTCTTTGATTCATTTGTTTAAGTGTTGTCTCATTTCTGGAGCTGGCAAGTAGCATAGTGGTTAAGGGCACTGGACTCCCACATGGTCGACTGTGGTTCAAGTCCTGAACCTGGCAGCTTCCTTTCTCACTTTCTGTCTCTCTGTCTCTCTTTCTCATTCTGTCCCTCTCTGGTCAAATTAAATTAATTAATTAATTTTAAAAATATTGTTGTTTAATTTCTACATATTTGTGAGGTTATTTTAGAGCACTTTGTGCTATAGGGTTTGTGTGGTTGCCAGAGAGAAAGACAGAAAGCGAGAAATCACAACCCCCCCCCCCCCCCGGGGCATGACTCACTTCTCCTTCATTCTCTCAGGATCTTTTTTTTTTTTTGGAGAGGTTTTTGCTACAGGGCGCATGCGCTCGCCAGACATACAGAGAGAGACAGAGAGACAGAAAGCGAGAAATCACCCCCCCGGGGGGATGGTCACGCCGCAGTCCCTTCTCCTCCATTCTCCTCTCGGGATCTTGGTCACGCACGCACATGCGCCCGGCGTGAGTTTGAAGCCACCAGGTCTGGGACACGAACTGCGGTCGACTACGTGGGAGTCCAGCGACATAGCCATTACGCTAACTGCTGGTTCCCAGGATCTTGAAATATTTTTTTCCTCCCTTTGACTTTCAACTTAGTGTCCTTTTATCTAAAGTGAGCTTCTTCCATACAGAACATAAGTAGATCTTGTTTTATGTGTCCAATCTGCCAATATCTATAATTTACCAGAAGAATTTAATTCATTTACATTTAATGTTATTACTGAAAAAGAAGGATTTGCTTCTGCCATTGAGCTATTTTTTTCTGTATGTTATATATTTTTTTGTTCCTTAATTCCTTCATTACTGTGTTTTTCTATATTAGTTGATGTTTTTGTTGTGTATCTTTTCAATTCCTTTTTTTCTTGCCATTTATGTCTATTTTTAGCTATTCTGTTCATGGTTACCTTAAAGATTACAACTGACTTCTTAAACTATAACAATCTATTTTGAAAAATACTAGCTTAGTTTTGGTAGAATACACTTTGCTCCTATACATCCCTCCCTTTTATATTATTATTGTTCCATATTGCTTTTGTTTGTTTTTGCCATAGGGTGCATGTGCTCTCTGGAGAGAGAGACAGAGTCAGAGAGAGGGAAAGCAAGAAATAACCTCAGGGGGGATGGGCGTGCCACCGTCCCTTCTCCTCCATTTACTTCTTGGGATTTTGGGCACACAAGCACACATGCCTAGCATGAGTTTCAAACTACCAGGTCCGGAACTCAAACCAAAGTCAGCCATGTGGGAGTCAAGTGCCTTAACCACCATGCCAGCTGCTGTCTCCCACATATTACTTTACCCATTAGCATATATTGACAATTTTTGTTTTATGCAGTTGTCTTTTTAGTCATAAAGGAAAAAGGGAGACGTTACAAGCCAAACCAAAAGAGCAAACTAGCAAAATAATATTGTACTTTATACTTATGTATGTAGTTGCCTTTACCAGTGTTATTTCTTCTTACAGTCTCAAGTTACTATGTAGTGTAGTGACTACATAGTTACTTCAGCCTGAGGATTCCCTTTAGCATTTCAGGAGCAGGCCTATTGGTAATGATCTCCTCAACTTTTTTTTTTTTGTTTTGAGAGATTTTCACTGTAGGGCGCGTGCGCTCGCCAGACAGACAGAGACATAGAGACAGAAAGCGAGAAATCACCCCCCAGGGGGGATGGTCACGCCGCAATCCCTTCTCCTCCCTTCTCCTCTCGGGATCTTGGGCACGCACGCACACGCGCCCGGCGTGAGTTTTAAGCCACCGGGTCCAGGACGCGAACCACGATCGACTACGTGGGAGTCCAGCGACATAGCCATTACGCTAACTGCTGGTTCCCTCCCTCATTCTTGAAGGATAGTTTTGCCAACTGTAGAATTGATAGCTGATGGACTAACAGGTGGCGTGGAGGTTAAGGTGATTGGATTCCACATAGCTGACTCTGTGGTCTGAGTCCTGGACCAGGTGGTTTGAAACTCATACCAGGTGCGTGTGTATGTGTACCCAAAATCCCGAGAGAGAATGGAGGAGAAGGGATTGCCATGTGGCCTTTCCCCCGGGAGGCGGGGGGGGGGGGGGGGTGGGTTTTTTTTTTCGTTGTCTCTCTGGTGAGCACACGTCTGATAGCAAAAATCGCTCTCTCAGGACCACCAGGTGGTGTAGCAGTTACATCACTGGACTCCCACATGGCTGACAACAGTTTGAGTCCCAGACCTGGTGGCTTGAAACTCATGCCAGGCACATGTGCATGCCTGCCCAAAATTCCCAAAGGAGAATGGAGGAGAAGGATTGTGGCATGGCCATCCCTGCTGGGGAGTGATTTCTCACTTTCCCTCTCATTGTGTCTGTCTCTCTCTCAATCTCTGGTGAGTGCAGGTGCCCTAAGGCAAAAAAACTAAACAAATAAGCAAAAACTTTCTCCCCCCCCCAAAAGAAAGGAAGAAAGAAAAAAAAAAAAAAAGGAAAGAAAGAAAAAGCACTAATTGAGACTAGCAGGTGGCATAGTGATCATTGGACTCCCACGTAGTCGATCGCAGTTCAAGTCCTGGACCTGGTGACTTGAAACTCATGCTGGGTGCATGTATGCACATGCACAAAATCCCAAGAAGAGAATGGAGGAGAAAGGATTGAGGTGTGGCCATCCCCCCGGGGGGAGTGATTTTTTGCTTTCTGTCTCTCTGTCTCTATGGTGAGCTGTCCCGACCCGAGGGGACAGTCGAACAGGTTTCCTGAGGGAAGGAGTGAGAGCCGGGACAAGAGGCACAGTGTTATAACACAGAGACAACATGGTGTCTTCAGGGTCGTCCATTTATTGTGGGCAGCACGGTACAGCACGGAGATGACGCAGTGTTACAACTCTTCAGGGTAGCGTCATCTATTGTGAGCAGCATGGAGACGACACGGTGTCACAACCCCTCAGGGTCGTCCGGAGACGACGCGGTGTCAGCTCTTCAGGGTCTTTCTGGTCTTCTGTGTCGTCTTCCTGGTCGTCTGGCGATTGTGGGCCAGGCATCGTGGTTATATACATGCTGGTGGGCCTTGATTGGTTGTAAAAGGTGGGTTATGATTGGTTGCTTTTGGACCAATCATGAGGTGCCAGATATGCAAATCTGAGGGATTCTAGTGGCCAATCAGAGTATGGTTCTGAAGGTCAGGTTTTTTTGAAGGGAACCAACTGTGGCCTTTGGCATTGTGTAATTGTTTGCTTTCTGAGAAACCAGCAATATTCGCCGGTGCGCAGCCTCCCACAGTAAGTACACCTGCCCTATAGCAAAAATCTCTCTAAAACATAGAAAAAGAGTTGTTAGATGAGTTTTTTTCTTTTAGGACTTTAGTATGTTATTCCTTCACTTTCTGGTCTTTATGATTTCTAATGAGAAATCAGCTGTAGATTGGCTTGAGGATTACTCATCCACGACGTGTTGCTTTTCTCTTGCTGCTTTCAAAATTCCCTTTTTGTTACGGGTTTCAACCACATGAGTTTAATGGGTCAATGTCATGGATCTCTGAGTTTATCCTGTGTGGAGTTTGTTGAACTTCCTGGGTGTTTATATCATGTCTTTATAAGATTTGTGGAGTTTTCAGCCATTATTTCTCCAAATATTTTTCTGCCCCTTTCTTTCTGTAATTCCTGTGGTAGATATATTGATATACTTGATGACGGCCCATAAGTACTTCAAGCTCTGTTTATTTTCCTTCATTCTTTTTTTAAAGAATTATTTATTTAATTTTATTCATTATTATTTAAAAATTTCCTATAGGGCACGTGTGTTCAACAGTTAGAGAGAGAGGGGGAGAGAGAGAGAGAGAGAAAGCAAGACTCCAGCTCTGGAATTTTCTTTCTTTTTTTTTTTTTTTTAGAGGTTTTTTGCTATAGGGCACGTGCACTCTCCAGAAAGAGAGAGACAAAAAACGAGAACTTACCCCCCAAGGAAGATGGTTATGCCTCACATGTGGCTGGTGTGAGTTTAAGCCATCGGGCTTGGGACTCGAACTAGAGTTGACTACATAGGAGTCCAGCAACAGAGCCATTATACTAACTGCTGGTCCCTCCAGGTCTGTAATTTGAACCTCAGTTAGCCATGTGGGAGTTCAGTACCTTAACCACCGTGTCACCTGCTGGTTCCTCTTCATTCTTTTTTTTTTTTTTCTTTTCCTCAGGCCGGATAACTTCAATTGTTTTATTTTCAAGGTCATCGATACTTTCTTTTGCATACTCATGCCTTAATGAAATTTTTATTTCAGTTATACTTTGAAGCTCCAAACTTTGTTTGGTTTCATTTTGTAATTTCTCTTCATTGACAGTTTCATTATTTTAAACATCATTTCCTAATTTCCTTTCTTTGTCTATAGCTCTCTGTAGCCTATTGAGTATATATAAGATAGTTGATTTAATGTCTTTGATTCATAATTCCTAATTTTGGGTCTTCCTCAGTTTCTTCTTTCGAAGAAACCATTTTTCCCCTTTGTGAATGGGTCATATTTTCTTGTTTTTTGTTTGTTTGTGTTTTTTGCACATTTTAAATTTTGTTGTTGTTGAATACAGACTTCCTGAATTGTGTGGCCATTCTAGAAGTCTAATTCTTCCCTTCCTCAGGGATTGCTGATTTTTGCCTGTTGAAGGCTGAAGCCATCCATATGTGACTTTTCCAGGCTATTTCCGCAGAGTGTGTATTCCTTACTGTGTGTGGTCCCTGAATTCCTGTTCCATTATCTCTACGGTCAGTCAGTGACCTAACAAAGACTTCCTTACATTTTTGTCTCCCACATGTTGGAGACACACAACGAGGAAACTGCCTCAGCCCTTGGGATTTGAAACAATGGCCAGCAAGGGACCCAAAGTGGTAAAATGAGTGTTAAAAAGAAGTGGTCAAGGGACCAGCAGTTAGCATAATGGCTATGTCGCTGGACTCCCACGTAGTTGACCGGGGTTCGAGTCCCGGACCCGGTGGCTTAAAACTCACGCCGGGCGCGTGTGCGTGCGTGCCCAAGATCCCGAGAGGAGAATGGAGGAGAAGGGATTGCAGCGTGGCCACCCCCCCTGGGGGGTGATTTCCTGCTTTCTGTCTCTCTGTCTCTCTCTGTCTGTCTGGCGAGCGCACGCGCCCTGTAGCAAAAACCTCTCAAAAAAAAAAAAAAGAAAAGAAAAGAAAAGAAAAGAAGTGGTCAACAACCAAGGCACACGATTCTGGTTTTTGAAGGACAAAGTCCTTATTACCTATAATAGTAGCACCGGCCAGAACAGTTCACTGTTTCTGCAGCTGCCTACCAAAGAGCTGTTGGGTGGAGAATTGGGCTCACTATGCAAACATGAAAATGTCTAAAAATATACCAGGCTCTTCATCAAGTTTCCCCCTGGCCTTGCATGTGTTCAGCTGGATGGCAGAGTTCAAAATAGTTACTTCAGACAGCTTCCATCAGCCCAATAGATATTTGGGTGGAAGGACAGATTTCTATGTCTCTCAACTCTGCCATTTTCTGTGATGTTACTCGATTTCCCTATTTTTAAACCACTGAGCCTCCACTCCTAGTTACTTCTGTAACTCAGCGCTTCACTACTGACTGGGTGTTCCATGACTGGGCTCATGCTTTCCAGAGTCTCCTCCAGGGCACCTCAGGTGTTCCCTGCTCTTCTCAAATTACACTCTGCCCTCTATCTAAGTTCTGCCTTCCAAATTTCACTGAAATTATTTATTGCTAGTATCTCTTCATCTGTCTTTGTCCTTGTTGGTTTATACTATTTTTTTTTTTGGAGAGATTTTCACTGTAGGGCGCGTGCGCTCGCCAGACAGACAGAGAGAGACATAGAGACAGAAAGCGAGAAATCACCCCCCAGGGGGGATGGTCACGCCGCAATCCCTTCTCCTCCATTCTCCTCTCGGGATCTTGGGCACGCACGCACACGCGCCCGGCGTGAGTTTTAAGCCACCGGGTCCGGGACACGAACCGCGGTCGACCACGTGGGAGTCCAGCGACATAGCCATTACGCTAACTGCTGGTTCCCGGTTTATACTATTTTTAATTGCTTCATTTTGGGGGCCAAACAGTGGTATAGTAGTAAAACGTGTTGTTCAGCTAGGCTGACCCATAGGGGAAGGTTCAGGTCCACATCCATAGACCTCCCAGAGCATGTTGGGTACAAACATGTCCGTGATCCAGGACTGACAGAGGCGACAGGTGGATTACAGCATCAAGACCCTGTTGGGGGGGACCAGCAGTCGTGTCCCGGACCTGGTGGCTTAAAACTCACGCTGGGCGCGTGTGCGTGCGTGCCCAAGATCCCGAGAGGAGAATGGAGGAGAAGGGATTGCAGCGTAGCCATCCCCCTCTGGGGCGGGGGGTGAGTTCTCGCTTTCTGTCTGTCTCTCTCTGTCTGTCTGGCGAGCGCATGCGCCCTATAGCAAAAACCTCTCCCCCCCCAAAAAATAAAAAAAGACCCTGTTGGGGGTACCTGTCTCTTTCACCAATGGAATGAATAAATAAATAAATACATCATTAAATGGCTTTAATGGCAGGACTGGAAGGAGTAGAAAGAAATGCCTGAGGTCTAGCCACTGGTGTTTAACAGGAACACTGGGTGTGACCACTGTCCTAGACTGTTTCAGGGCAAGACAGCACAGTTGCCACTGTCATTTTGTTTCTCTATGTATTGGCCACCATGGTCAGCAGAACCGGTGGAGCAGAAATTTGCAAAGCTTTTGCCCACCAGTGAGGCTAAGCCATGGCAAGAAGGTCAATTCTGGACTGCATGTAAGGGGAAGAGGAGTTCGAGTGAGATGTCTGGTGCTTCTGGGTATATTACAAGAAGGGAACTGAGTTTCAAGCAGTCCTACTGAATTCCAGAGCAGCTTGCTGCTGCAGCTTTGTGCTGAATCCAACCTCCCTTGAACCAAATGCACAAGTAGCAGGCACCTCTGGCAGTGGGAGGGCACCCCAGCCATCTGAGCCCAGGAAAAGAGTGAGTGAGTCTCACCAAACAGGGCTCAGACCACCACATGCTTACCAGTATCTAGTTACAAACGGGTGTCATGACTCTCCCAGGCCAAGGGAAGGCATCTCTTTTCTCTGCTCTTTGGTGTTTAATATTGAGTTTTAGCCCAGCTCTTGATCACAGCTGCTGTCAAAGGACCTACAGGAAAATCCTTTTTTATTGAAGCTGAAAAGGTCAGTTTTCTTGGACGTCTCCATGGTGAAAATAATAAATGCAGCACATTCATACCCTTATGATATTTAGGCTTTCCAGCTGGAATGACCCTTGGGAAAGGGTGCCTGAGATTTTAATTATATTTCCTGTCCTTCTGGACCATGTGTGCTGCACGAGGGCTGGTGGGCCTTTCTCCTGCCTGGGTCACTAGGTAGATAGGCAGTCAGGGAGTTGGCAACCCCGGTAGGTGGCATCTGGGTTGGCCTGGGCAAGCTCCCACGGGGCCTGCTGGCTCAGAAGAGCGGGTTACCCATTTGTTCTAAAACATGGCCCAACGCTGTCTGCCCAGGAGAGGGCTGTGGGTCTGCTTGGAGCAACTACTTTACTCTGGTCTCAGGTGTCCAGAACCTGGCAAAAACTCTTAGATGTTTGCAAGATGTGGTCGGGGCTTTTCTTGAGTTTCAATAGGACTTCTTTAATTTTTGTTATCGTTTTTCATTATTATTATTGTTCTTATCATTTTGGAGAGGGAGAGCTGAGGCCTTTTTCTTTCATCACCATCCTCAGCTACATATCTCATGCTTGTTACGTTGTACACTGTATCAATTTTAACTGTCCCCCCAGTTATAACAGAATAAAATGAATAAACTGAAATATATATAAATATAACTTTAAAAGGAAGATATAAATATAACTAAAAAAGGAATATATTTTTAAAAATTGTGCCAGTGGCGGGGGCAGCAGTTAGCGTAATGACTATGTCATATGCTCATGAGTGGGAAAGGAAGCACCCTATCCCAATGCGGCATAGTTATACCACAGTCCTTGTTCCTCCATTTCTCCATCCAATTACGATTGGGGCACACACATACACACACTTCTGGTGTGTTTTTCCATCCACAGGAGCCAGGACTTGAATCACGGTCGGCCATATGGGATCCCATTCCCTATGAACTGCACTTAGCCACTGCTCTATGGGGCCAGGCCCCAGGAATACATTTTACACACACGTTCATGACTAAAGAATTTGGCTAATTGGGCAGGTCTAGTTCCCACTGGTTAAGGGAGTCAGCTCTCATCTGGCAGACAGTGGTTTGATTCTTGGTCCCCAACAAGGAGGAGGGAGGGAGGATGGCAGTGCGACCATGCCACATTGGAGGGTGCTTTCTTCCTTCCCCTTTCTCTAGCTCTCTGTCTCTGGCAAGCCACACACCCCCTGGCAATTAAAAAAAAAAACAAATTCAGTGAGTTATTTCTCTTCCTGAAACTTTAATAAGGGACAAAAATATTTTGTGTGTGGGATAAGATTGATGGCATGTCTCTAGGGAATTTGGAGAGAGAGAAAGCTCAGCTTCTTTATCTGAAGATGGGGAAAAATAACAGCACCTACTTTAGGTTCTACAGCTCAACTAAGACAACTAGGACCTGTGAAGCCCTTCGAACAGTGCCTGGCACATGGAGATCAGTAAGCGATCTCCACAGTCCTGGCCTAGCAATGGTTTGACGTGGTTTTCAGATTTGAAATTTTTTTAAAAAATTTTATTTTTTTTAGGTTTTTGTCATAGGGTGCATGTGTTCACCAGAGAGAGACAGACAGTGAGTGAAAAATCAACTCCCGGAAGGGATGGCGGTGTTGTAATACATTCGTCTTCATTCTCCTCTCAGGATTTTGGGCACACATGCACATATCCCTGGTGTGATTTTCAAATTGTCTGTTCTGGGACTTGAATCATGCTCAGCCATGTAGGAATTCAGCACCTCAACCACCATGTCACCTGCTGCCCCCAGAATTTGCATTTAAAAACAAAATTAAGCTATATTTATGTATTTATTTCATGAGAGAGAGAGAGAGTCACCCATGATAGGGTCCCCATACCATGATCTACCCCTATTCTTAGCCAGCCCTGATCGCAGGCCTGTGTTCCCACTGAGATCCTGGGATACAAACCCAGGACCTTCCTCATGCAGGTTCAGTTGCACAACCAGTGCACCACTGCCTGCCCCAGGATTTGAATTTTGATCTTCCCCCAGGCTAGGAATATGTGGTATAATATTCTCATGATGCTGGGCAGTGGTGATGAGACACAGCTGCCAGTCAGCTACCCAAGGGCAAGGATGAACAGCTCTTACTGTGTTCTACAGTGTTCAGTACTCAGTAAATGGCATGAGATAGTCAACCCTGTATTATAAAACAGGCTTTGAGTTAAGTGATTTTGCTCAGCGATAGGCTAGCGTAAGTTTCCTGAGCGTGTTTAAGGTAGGTTGAGCTAAGTGACGATGTTTATAGGTTAGATCTATTGAATGCATTTATGATTTAAGATATTCTCAGATTATGATGGGTTTATTATGATAAAACTCCACTGTAAGTTGGGGATTGTCTGCATCTACTATACTGAAAAATGATTATTCTTGGGGCCAGCAAGTGGCGTGGAGGTTAAGGTGACTGGTTCCCACACAGCCCACTGTGTGGCTGAACCTGGATCTGGTGGCCTGAAAAACATGCGGGCATGTATCTGTGTATGCCCACAATCCTGAAAGGAGAATAGGGGAGAAGGGATGGTGGCCAAACCATCCCCCAGGATGTGATTTCTCACTCTCTCTAGCTATTTCTCTCTGGTAAGCACATGTACCCTATAGCAAACTGAAAAATAAATAAATAAATAAATAAAGATTACTCTTTTTTTTTTTTTTAAGAGATTTTTGCTATAGGGCATGTGTGCTCACCAGAAAGAGAGAGACAGAGAGACAGAAAGCAAGAAATCACCCCCCAGGAGCTATGGCCATGCTGCAATCCCTTCTCCTCCATTCTCCTCTCGGGATCTTGGACGCACACACACACACTCGCTCCCCTGGGGATCGCGGCCGCCCACACCCACACACACACACACACATGCCTGGTGTAAAGTCAAGCCACTGGATCTAGGACTTGAACCGCAATCGGCTATATGGGAGTCCAGCGACATAGCCATTATGCCAACTGCTGGTCCCAAATAAAGATTGCTCTTATTCTCGTTATAATTCAGCCTGCTTGGTTAAATTGCTATGCTATAGTGAAATCATGTTCTGTATTGACAGGGATAGGTACAGTAAGTCTGTGAAATATAAAAGGCCTAAGGTTGGGATTATCCTCTTATCTCAAATTCGAGTCCCTAAGAACTTTTTCTAAAGAACATCAGTGGATTAAGTATTCCACTTCCGAAGTGAAAAAAAGACCACTGTGCTATTTGTGTTTATCCTATAAAGTGAATCTTGCCCCAAACTCTTCTAAGAATAATAAAGAAAATGCATGTGTTCATACATAGACACATGTGTGCATATTCACACACACACACACACACACACACACACACACACACACAAGAGTAACTGCAGAGAAACTATTTTATACCTGGTTTTGTAACCCTTTACAATCATATCCAACAAGATCAAGAGGCCTCTTTGGAATCCAGAGTCAGATCTTTCTTTCCCTTGGAGCCTCTGAATCCCAGAATGGAGCCTCCCAGACAGGAACTCCAGGAACCTTCTCTCCAGTGCTTTTACCTAAACTTCAGTCTAAGGCAGGGGTCCCCAATCCCTGGACCAGTACCAGTCCATGGCCTGTTAAGAATCAAGCTGCATAGCAAGAGGAAAGCGAGTGAAGCTTCATCTGTAAATTCAGCCACTCCCCACCACTCGCATTACAGCCTGAACTCTGCCTCCTGGCAGCCGTGACATTAGATTCTCGTAGGAGCCCCCAAATGGGACCATTGACTTGCAGGAAGGACCAGATCAGGGCTCCCGGTGATTCTGCATTATGGCAAGCTATATAATTATGTCATTATATATTATAATGTAACAGTAATCACAATCAATGTAGTGGGCTTGAATCATGCCCAAACTATCCCTCTCACCCCTACCTCCACTCCATGGAAAATTTGTCTTCCACAAAACCGATCCTGGTGCCAGAAAGACTGAGAACCACTGATCTAAGGGATTTACTTTTCTCAAGGCACAATTAGCATATGGAGTTGTTGCTAATAGGGCTTTGTTGCCTGGGGCTGTGATGAAAGTCAACTTGGTGTATTGTTCAGCATCTCGGCTGCGCAGGGTCTGCACCAAGAATGATCTCTTATCTCTGGGGTCTAGGCAAGATGGTTTTGACCCTTTGAGGTGCCTGCTGGCCCCTATTCTCTGAAAGCAGTTGGAGAGTAGAGCCAAAAGGGGGCATCGTCTCTGGGAACTCAGCTGACCTGGGTACAGGCTGCATCCCTGCATGTCTGCTGAGTGGCCACAGGCAACCACACGACCTCTCTGAGCTTTGATTTCTTGGCCTGTGTCCTGAGCTCACAGCACTGCTTCTGGGTGAGGAGGGAATCTGTGGGAGAAATGCTCTACACAGACCAGCTCCGTTAGTCCTGCTGGGGGCTACTCCCCATCACCTCTGGCCAGCTAGTTGACAGGCTGTCAAAATTCGACTCTTCCCCGCCAAACACTCCTTGGTCCATTCTATCGGACGTGGCCTTCTGTGCCTCAATAGCAGCCCTGCTGTTTTCACAGCAACTGGCAGATTCCACCCACTCCATCACCAAGTCCTCTGGTCCCAGCCTCCTCAACCCCCTTGGCCTAGGGGAGCAGAGAGGAAACAGAGCTCAACAGATACTTTCCGCCTCCCAAAGAAGATTTTTAAAACCAGTAATGACCCTGTAACTGTAGGGCCTGCCATTAGCAAGACCCGGAGCAAGCCATTAAGAAGGGAACAGGCTCCATGAGGACGATGAATTTCTGCCGCACCATGGCGGGGTACAGAGTGCCCCAGGTATGGCCTATGCCTGCTGTGCGCTCTCGAGCCATTAGCACAGCTGCTCCCCAACGGCACCGACGCTGGCAGATCAGAGAGCCAGTGGAGCCACGGGCAGGAGCTGGATGTCTGCCCTGCCCACTCTGCACCTGGCACCACCCTCTTCAGCATGACTGGGCAACTTTGGTTGGTGTTGCTTGATGAGGAGTTGCAGGTCACGCATACACAGGCAGGCACCAATATACCTACCTGCACACACATACATGCATGCAAATGTGCTCACATGCACCTGCACAGATGTGTTCACCCACACGCACAGACGTGTATATGGATGCACCCTGCACACACACGCCCATGTGCACACACGCAGAGCCACAGACTTTTGGCACTTTTTCTGTCTTTGGGCCCCTGAGACCACCCAAGGGCCTCATTAGTGTTCTTTTACTTCTGGCTTTGGGTGGGCGTAGGTGAGACCAGTCTGGCTGTCATTAGATGTCCTCTTGGCCCACAGCCCCTGAGCCTGGCCTGGGCTGTCACAGGAGGAAACCACCGTTATTTAGTTTTCCGTTTTCTTCCCCACACCAGGGAGGACTCTGAACGCTGAGCTGCCCAAGGGTATGAGCTGCACACGTAGCTGTCCGAGATTCATTTTAGAATTCCCGGTGGCGGTGTCAGACTGTACCGAATCCAGAGTGTCAGACTCTATTTAGACAAACCCAGTGTCTGGTCCAAGCATGCATCCTCTGATGAGCACACGCAAGCACATGCACACACACACTTACACAAATCCATAGCGATATGCTCCACTGCAGCTGGGCCTACATACACAAATCTTTAAATGCATGCATGAGTACACACTCACACAAGCACACACACTCATACATGAGATATACGCACATACAGACATGTATACACGCTCATACACATGTGATCACATCACACGTACAAATATGCACAGGTACATGCATGCATAACACAGAGACAAGAATGTACATGCATACACACACAAGAGCAGAGATATGCACACATGAAAACCCATGCACAGGAGCAAGCATGTACGCACATGCATGCCAAAGTGGCAGAGGATGCTGCGAGATCCTGCAGCCAGGTTGGAAATCCTGTCCTGTCTCCTGCCCTCTTGTGCCAGAGTGGGGTCTTTTGCTGAATGAGCAGGAGACACTCAGGCTTGGCGGACCTCCAGCTGAAGGGAAGCAGAAAACACTGATTCCACTGTTGAACTGTTTCCACGTGCTTGCCTCCTAGCCGGGTTGCGCTTCCAGATTCTGTCCCTTCCCCCACCAGCCATTGGAGCTCTGAGCTGTCTCTAGAGCACCCCGAACCAGGAAGGATCCCAGGAACCTTAGCCTGACATGTCCCTTCAGCCCGGTTGTCCCCTGACATAGACACCACCCTGTGCACCAGCCACTCGAGGTTCCTCCCTCGTCCCCGGACCTTAAGACAGAGGAAATTTTGACAGTCACTCCTCTGCCCTTGCCATCCACTTGCCTACTCGCTCCTAGGCAACTTTTTTTTTTTTTGGAGGGTTTTTTTTGTTGTTGTTGTTGTTGTTGTTTTTTTGCTATAGGGCACGTGTGCTTGCCAGAGAGAGAGAGACAGAGAGACAGGAAGCGAGAAATCACCCCCCAGGGGGGATGGCCATGCCGCAATCCCTTCTCCATTCTCCTCTTGGGATCTTGGGCATGCACGCACATGCGCCCGGTGTGAGTTTTAAACCACTGTGTCTGGGACGTGAACTGTGGTCGACTACGTGGGAGTCCAGTGACATAGCCATTACTCTAACTGCTGGTCCCACCTAGGCAACTTTTAAGGCTAGGTGGCATGGTCCTTTCTCTTACTGACCTCTTGCCCCCCAGGCACAGCTGGGCCCCCTCCTCTGCTATCCCCGAGCTGGGCATTCATACCCCCATACTGTCCTTGCGCCGTAACATCGTCAGGCTCGGTTGTCTCTGCTTTGCCCATTCAGTTGGTTTTGAAGGGCCCAGACTGTATCCACCCCATTCTAGTATGCCAGCAGCCTGGCACATGGCAAGCCCTCAATAAGTACACATCGAGGGAATGAATGAACAAACAAATGTGCCAATGGTGCTGAGTTGAAGTCAGTCCTATTCTATTTGGAGACAGGACCTGGGCCAGCTGGAGAAGCCTGCCTGTCAGCCACACTGCTTGCAGTTTCCGCTGCAGCCCAGAACGGAGGATCTGCAGAGAAAACCTAGAGAGGAAAATGCCACCTGCCAGCCCCATTAATCAGAAAATGCCCACTTTCTCTGGAAGGCTCCATTTCCAGGTAAAGGGGAAATCTAATCAGATGTTCTGGATTCAAGTCTATATGGATTTCTGATCAATGAATCGAAACTTGGTATTGTCTTCCAGCCGTGACTCGGATTAGATTTCTAGTCCCACGAAGCTCGGACACGTCCCAGTGAAGGAAAACTCTCAAAGGCAAAAGGAGAAATAATCCCATGATGGCAACTCTAAAAGGAGCATGTCACATCTCCATGTCCATCTCCAGAAGCTGAACCTGTGCCCAGCGCGTACCTGCAGATGGCAGCTCTCTACCAACACAATGTTCATCATTTCCTCTTACCCCATAAACCTTGGCAAGGGCAGGTGCCCCTTCCCATCCCTTGCAGCCCGGTAAGGTCAATTCATCCTGATCTTAGCTGAGGCTTTTGCCATTTAAAGACACGTCGGATATTTTGGTTCTGAGTTTCCACCTTTATCATTAAAGCAATTATCGGCTAAAAATGCTCTGCTCCCTAAAACAATGCCATCAGACGGCGGCGGGAGCAGATCTGAAGTTATAAATAACTTCCTTTCTTCCTGCTACTTGTTTGCAGGGCTATATAAATCTTCAGGTGTGTGAATTTCATCATTACTAATGTTCTTTAAAATGTAATAAAACTTTTCTCATTACATAAGCCAGCCAATCAGAATGAGTCCCTCGCAGACCCTCAGCCATAGACCCATCGTATTTGCATTGCAGAACAACTGTAATTTTATTCATGGGTTGGCATAGCCTCAGCCCATCAGTAATTAAACACGGAACAGCTGTCACTCTGCGGCATCCCAGGCAGACAGGATGGAATAATGAGCCCCTATTGACGGGTTCGGCAGTAGGGGGCTGGCATGGATGGGGGCTGGTGCAGGCAGGGGACTGGCGCGGGCAGTGGCTGAGATGGGTGTGGGATCACTGAGCTGGGCTCAGGGCTGTCATCCACTCTGGACTTTCCTCTTTGATTCTGCAGAAAGCAGGGCAGTCTCTGCGTAGAGAGATGGTGGAGTTATTGCGGGAAAGTAGTGCTGCTCAAACGTGTACGCAGTTCCCAGAGACCACGTGGGGACGTAGTGGAGGTGGGCTTCGGGGGGAGGGGTGCACTTCCGGCTTCCACTTTATAGCCTTCTTTGCACCTGCTCCCTACCTGCCCCTACTCCAGTCTGCTTGACTGCTTCTCTGGATGCCTCTCAGGAACTCTCCCTCCTTCCTCCCTCTTGCCTGGTATAGGTTGTCTATACCCCCCCACAGCCCCACCAGCAGGGGACAAGGACAGGTCTCCCAGAGCCCACGAAGAGCCCACATTGGGAACTCACAGGCAAAACTCTGGGCTCTACCTTCTTGCAGGCCTAGCTCCCTGACCACTGGTCAGGGTTGCACACACTGAGAGCGGCCCCCAGGAGAACCCCTCCATCCTACCTCAGGCCTCATGCTGGCCTCATGGAGGCATGGAGGGTGGCCTTCCTCTATGAAGGCTCCTTGACTTACTGGGCCCATGGAACACTCTTGTCTTCATACGTTCTGCTGCACTTGAGGCGGAGAAGAGCTGAGCAGTCTGGGTTGTATGGACTATGGGTGGGCAACACAGGGCCCCCTCAGTGAGGCTGTACTTGAAGGTCATCTCAGGGGCACTGGGGTGGGTGCGGAGGACTTCTAGGAATGGATTGGCAGGTGCTGACTGTGGTGTCTGAGATCTGGTAGACCCATGTCCTGCACCCAGAGTGACAAGGGGAAAGAGGGACCCTGCGCAGTACCCTGGGTGAGGGACTGCCTATCTTAAATGTGTAGATGGTGATGGGGCCTGTCTGGGTGATTGATCTGTAGGGCGCTAGGGTGAGGGTTTCCCAGAAGAAAGGATGATGGGTGGGAATCCCTGAGGTCATCACTGGGGATAAATGGGTCTTCTAGATCATTGTTGGGGGAGAGGGTGTACCTACTGCCAGGCTGTGCCCTTGAGGACCCAAAGAAGGGGAGGCATGCAATCCAGGCCCAGAGTAGGAGGGTCCCTTCATCACACGCCATCACCACACACACTGAGACCAGAGACTTGGCTGCGCCAAGGTGCTCCTGGGCCTGATTTTCTCCCTGAGACTGTGAGAGTTTAGGGCCTGCTGTCCTCTGCATCTTCAGGTCTGCACCTGTGAGGCTGGCTGGAGTTTTCAAAGCCATCTGTGGAACCACGAGGTCTGATGGCAGGAAAGAATATCTGAGTTCCCTTCTAGAGAGGCTCCTGGGGATCGGCAGAGAATGTCCGTAGGACAAGTGGGGTCAAAGTTCTCACACAAAACAGTGGGTGCTGGATATGCCTGTTAGACCAGGGACCCTGAAGACTGAAGAGGATATGAGCATGCAAGAACAGATGGTCTTGGGACCAGCAGATGGCATAATGGTTACATCGCTGGGCTGCCATGTAGTCAACTGCAGTTCAAGTCCCGGACCCGGTGGCACGCCAGGCACATGTGTGTGCATGCCCAATATCCTGAAAGAAGGAGGTATTGCAGTGTGGCCATCCCCCCTGGGAGTTGATTTCTCACTTTCTGTCTCTCTGTCTCTCTGGTGAACACATACACCTTATAGCAAAAATCTCTCTCGCAAAAAAATAAATAAATAAAATAAGCAGCAACAAAAAACAGGCAGTCTTATGGCTGACAACACACAGTCCCTGGGGTGTGTGAACCCTGTGGAACACCATGGGGCGCCCCCCAAGGCTTAGCTGCTTGACTATAGGCAAAAGCAAGCACTTAGGGACATGTAAGAATGTGCAGGTTTGTAAGTGTGCACATTGAGAATGCATGCATACACATGGGGGTGTGCAGGTATGATTATGCACGTGTGTGCACATGATATGAGAGTGTGCACATGTATGTGTGAGTGTGCACATGTCGTATGTCCCCACTATACTATGCTGTCAGGAGGACCTGGGGTTCCAAGAGCCAGGTGGATATTCCAGCCCCAGAGCTCCTTTGGCCCTTCCTCAAGCAGTGGACCCACTGTACAAGCTACAAGGGATGAAAGGAGTCACTCCCACTAGGGAGACAGCAGGGGATGTCTGCAAAGCCTTCTCTGCTACCAAAAATCAAGATGGCTCAAAGCCAGCAAAGAGGAGGCATTCTTGGGACAAGACCACAAGGTTCTCACTGCCTGTGTTCAGTTTGGATGGCTGTGGCTTCTGGGGTGCAAGTTGCTGTGAGTGAGTGTACCTACTCTGAGTGGGGGGGGGGGGTTAGTCTCCATTGGCTCACGTGACTCGCA
>NW_006205257.1:1168632-1170446 GCF_000334495.1 Tupaia belangeri chinensis
GACTCACTTGGCTACAGTGCCTGGCCATGTTAGGGCTGCTGTATACACAGGCCAGACTTCCCAGCTCCAGATGCAGGGCCCCAGGGGGACTACTGAGGCATCACAGTTCAACCCAGGGCAGCAGAGCAGTGCAGGGGGAAGGAGGCACGGGAGTTTCGCATGCTATAAGTCCTCAGGAGCATGGCTGGGTCCAAGTGTGGGAGGTGTGGCCTCTGGCCTCCCCAGGCCTCTCCTGGCACGTGCCTTGTCTGTGCCTTCTCCACTTACTGGCTCTTTCCTTTCAGCCTGTGCTGTGTGGGGAAGATCAATACAGAACCAACCAGGGCACAGTAAGGGGCCCTGACTGAGCACAATCAATCGTGTTAGGCCATGCTGTCAAGCCGTAGGAAAAGTGCTTCTGCCACCCAAGAGCAGTGGGGCCAGGGCCTTCGGGGCTGCTCCACCCCCTCATAGCCTCTCTGTCTCCTCTTTCCAGACCCTGTCTTGGTGAGAAGCATCCAGTGCCCCACTGTGCCCATAATGACAGCCAGGGACATCTATTGAGTGATTACTCTGTACCAAGTGCTGTGATTGGTGCTCTACACAGATACTCTCCATGCATTGCCAGGACAAACTCACTGGAGCTATTATGCTTTCTCTTTAGAGGTGGGAATACACAGGCTTGCAGAAGTTATATCGATAAAACTCTTGGTCACAGTGACACAAGACCAGCTCAGATGGGCTTTAGTCAAAACGGGATGTATTGGTTCACATATCCAAAAAATCCAGGGGAGCCTGAGTTCCAGGTGCTCAAATGATACCACGAGGACCTTCTCTCCTCCACCTCTCTTTGCTCAGCTCATCTCCATATTGGCGTCATTCTCCAGCTCCGCATGGGGGCAAGATGGTGGTCAGCCATTCTAGACCTGCAATTGCCCAGAGATAAACTCAGTGGAAAGAGCATATGCTATTTCATTGGCTCTGACTGGGTCACATGCTTAGCCCTGAACCAATCACCATGACTGGGGAATGTGATGCTCTGGTGGGTTCACCCCAGAGCTTGTAGACAATCAACTGCTCCAGAAACAGGAGAAAGGGAAAGTGGGAGAGGTGGTTCCCAGAGAAAAATGGGGATGAACAGAAAACGAATGACTCAGTGCTTGGTGGCAAGGGACAGACATCCACCATGAAAGCCAGAGTTGAGCCAGGGCCTGGCTAGGCTTCAGAGCCCCACTTCCCAGCCTGCCCCCCACTCTCCTGCTGTGCTCTGGGGTCACTGAGCCGGCATGCCTGCCTCCAAACCTGCATGTCGCTTGGAAGGCCTCTGACTATGCCTTAAGCCTTGAGGATCTGTGCCTGTCAACATCAGCTTTGCTTGGGATTTGGGGAGGCGCAGGGTGCTAGAGGAGGGGCAGGGCTCCTCCAACATAGGCCCTTCAAGTGGGGGCTCTAGGGAGTCCAAGCAAATTGCCACTGCAGTTACATAACTTAAATATATGGGATGTAATTATTTTTAAAAATATACCAATAAAATTGTCTCTGATTATTTTAAGTCACAATACAAATAGCCTCAATTAGAGCAGAAATAGGGCGCGGGTTTATGGCTCCCATGAATCTGAGAGTAACCTCAGATCTGAGGAGGAAAAGCCTGCAGCTCCCTCCTGGCCCTGCTATGAATCCTGCGGTAAAATGGTCCCAAACCCAGCATGGAGGCAGCAGGCTGGGAGGAGCCAGCGGGGAAGCTCCCTGCGGCTTTTGTGCAAGACCTTGACTAGAACAGCTGCTCCCAGGCTTATTGAGATGGGAAGGGGGGGGGGGCGTCGGTTTCGACGTTC
>NW_006205257.1:1170845-1188430 GCF_000334495.1 Tupaia belangeri chinensis
GTTTTTGGGGAAGCCCTTGACTAGAACAGCTGCTCCCAGGCTTATTGGGATGGGAAGGGGGGGGGGGTTGTCTTCAGTCGTTTGGAAAGGCTTGAGTGGATTCAAGAACCCACATCTCCTCCCTGCAGTCCATTTGTCTGTCTGCCCTTTTTAATGAGACGAGTAGTCCAAGACCCCCTGGGCCTGGAAAAACCCTAATTGGGTTGGGGTCCCTCTCGCAGGCTCCCCCAGGCCTTCATTTCTGGTCTAGCCCCCCAAGCCCTCCCAGACAACTGGACGTCCAGCTTCGCCTTTATAAGACGGCAATTTCCACCTGCCAAGAGAGGCAGGCCCAGGTTGAGAATGCTGAGATCCAGTCAACACCGCAGTTACATATGGGGACACTGAGGCATCAAGGAGAGGCATGACGCAGGCCACGCAACAAATGGGTGGCAGACTGGAGGGCCCCAAGGCCTGCCTTACAGCCCTGGGGAGCCATGGGAGGGGGTTGGTTAGGCGTTCCCAGTCCTCCCTGCCTGGCCCTGCTCTCTCATTCTCCCCTGAGCAACTCATGTACTGAGATCCCTGAGAATCCTCCGACCCCCCTCTGCCTGGTCAGGGCCAAAGAAACCTCACCAGACAGCCATCTCACAGGTCCACCTTGCGAGCTGGGCTCAGCTACTAAACCCTGAATATTTTTGTCCTCTCCCCTCCCCTAGACTGACATTTGGAACCTAATCACCAATGTAAGGGTTTTAGGAAATAGGAAATAGGTGAGTGGGTTGTGTGCCCTGATGAACAAGCTCCCAGAGAGCTGCCTCTCCCTGTCCACCACGTGAGGACACGGGTGGAAGGCACCACCCATGATCCAGGAAGCAGGCCCTCGCTGCAGGCCGAGCCTGCCAGTGCTTTGATCTTGGACTCTCCAGGCTCCAGAACTGTGAGAAATAGTCTTCCGTTGTTTCTAAGCCGTTCAATCTCAGGCATTTTGCCACAGCAACCTAAGCAGACTAAAATGAGCCCCTTGTCTGGACTCTCAATATTCCCTGCTATGTGGTACTACCCAGCCTGGGGTGTTTTGGACCCAGAGGAGACTCTCCTCTTCCCACCGCAATTTTAGAATACACTGCTGGTGACCCCAGCCATCCTGGGCCATTCCCTGGGGGGCAGGGGGGGAGAGTGCCAGGGCCCAAGTGCCTCAGAGCTGGTACAACATTAGAGCCCACACACTTCCTTTGTCCACGGTGACTGTGGCTATGCTGGGACAGCTGGCTGAGATGCTCCTCCAGGGCTGAGGACAAAGTCCCCTCCCAATCCTCCAGCGCACATTGTAACAGGTGGTTGCCCGGCATGGCAGTGCCCTGCAGCACTGGCCACACCCATTCTTTTAAATTAACTTGAACATTTTTTGTCAAATTCTAATGAAAATGTTTTTGAAATTTTTAAAAAATTAGAATTGTGGGAAAAACACAAATGAGTTTGGAGAGATCTTGAATCTTTATAATAGCGAGTCTTCTTATCTGGGAAAGGACTTTTTCTTTCTAATGAGGCTTGTCCCTTTGTCCTCTATTTATTCCTTTAACATTGTATTTATTTATTTATTTGTCTCAGGAAGTGAATGCACTTGCCAAAGGGAGACTGAGAAAGGGAGAAAACACCCCCAATGGGATATGGTAGTGTTCAAATTCCTTTTCTCCTCCATTTCTTGATCCTACTGGATCTTGGGTGTCTTTTGAGCCACTGGGGCTGGAATTAAAACCACAATTGGCCAGGTGGGATCCAGTTCCTTTAACCACCAGGCCATGGGGCCAGCTCCATTTTGTCCTGTTTAATGTTTTGTAGTTTTTTTTTTTTGGAAAGATTTTCGCTATAGGGCACGTGTGCTCACCAGACAGACAGAGAGACATAGAGAGAGAAAGCGAGAAATCACCCCCCAGGGGGGTTGGTCACGCTGCAATCCCTTCTCCTCCATTCTCCTCTCGGGATCTTGGGCACGCACGCACATGCGCCCGGCGTGAGTTTTAAACCACCGGGTCCAGGACGCGAACCACGGTCGACTATGTGGGAGTCCAGCGACATAGCCATTACGTTAACTGCTGGTTCCCTTGTAGTTTTCTTCATGTGGGTCTTGTTTGTTATGTTTATACTGCTTGTCGCTCTATTGATACTGTAAGTGAGCCTTTTTCATTTCATTTCGTAGTCAGCTCTTCACTGGCACATGGGAAGCTGTGGATCTTTCTGGATGCATCTTTTATCAGGCCACTTTTTCAGGCTTTCTTAGTGGCTCTAATTGTTTTGCAATTAATTCTCTTGGATTTTCTAGGTAAACATAAACGTATTATCTGCCAAGAATGATAATATTGACTCTTCCCTTCTAATCTTTTACTGCTTTTCTTTGTCTTTATTTCCACTCTCATTGTGTTGGGCCAAATACCTTTGTTCAAAACTTATGGGTAGAGGGGTCACCTCCAGCTTCTCAGTGGGGCCCCAGAGATGGATGTGGAGGATCCTGTGCACACCTGCCAAGCTTCCCTCTGCAGTGTTCCCCAACAGGCCCGAAGCTCCTGTCTTTAGCACACTCATGCTGTCAGGTTCCTTACATTCCCCAGGACTCTCCTCCTTCTTGAGGGAGACCTCTACGGCCAGGCTGCAATGCAAGCATGTGCTGGGGGGAAGGGGGAGGCCGCCAACTCTTTTTGTTGTTGTTTTTGTTTCAAGAGATATTTTTACTATAGGGCACGTGCACTCACTGGAAAAACAGAGACAGAGAAACAGAAAGCAGAAAAAAATCACTCCCCAAAGGGGATGGCTATGCTTCAGTCCCTTCTTCATTCTCCTCTCAGGATTTTGGGCATGCATGCATACATGCCTGGCATGAGTTTTAAGCCACTGGGTTCAGCATTTGAACTGTAGTCAACTATGTGAGAGTCCAGCGACATAACCATGATGGCTTTTGCTGGTTCCAGCAGCCAACTCTTTGAACTCTAAATGGTTCCTCATGTGGAGATTTCCCTGGCCTCATTCTCGAATTCTCCATGGGCCCCTCTCGAGGGTCTCCACCTCCTGGATGCCATAGTGCTGACTACAAAGATGAACCCATTTCCTCACTTGAGATCCTAATAAGGGGGTCAGCCCTGCAAGCGAGTGTTTAGGGAGATGATCTACATGACTGACTATAGTTCAAATCCCAACTCCAGGAATTTGAAAAACACTATAAGCAGGTGTGCATGAGTACCCTAAACCCCAACAAAATGGAAAGATGGAGAAGAGGTTGCAGTGTGATTATCCCCTCATTGGGGGCGGGGCGCTTCTCTCTGTCCCTCTCTCATGATTGTGCATGCCTTCTAGCAAGTAATAATAATAATAATAACAGTAACAACAATAATAATAATAATGATTTTTTTTTCTTTTTTGGAGAGGTTTTCACTATAGGGCGCATGTGCTCACCAGACAGAGAGAGACAAAGAGACAAAAAGTGAGAAATCACCCCCCAGGGAGGACGGCCACGCCGCAATCCCTTCTCCTTCATTCTCCTCTCGGGATCTTGGGCACGCACGCACACGCGCCTGGCGTGAGTTTAAGCCACCAGGTCCGGGACGCAAACTGCGGCCGACTACGTGGGAGTCCAGCGACATAGCCATTACACTAACTGCTGGTCCCCAATAATGAAAGATCTTAACAAGGGCTGGCAGGAACCATGGTTCCACCTCTCCATGGTGTCCTCTCTTCAGCACGCTTACTGAGCACCAGTTTGCAGTAACCCAAGGTACAGGGGAGACCAGGTGAGCATGGAAGAGGAAACTCATCTGCAGTGCAGCAAAATCAGTGCTGCAGTTTGAACACGTCCCCCTGAAGTTCTGGAATGTGATTATTGTGAAGGTGTTAGGAGGAAATTTAATCCTACTGTGGTATTAAGCGATGAGTTTCCCTCCAAAAAAAACCCTACAAATAGAACTACCATACGATCCAGCAATTCTACTCCTGGGTATTGACCCAGAGGATAGGAAAACACTCAGTTGAAAAAAACGCTTGCATATCCATGTAATTATTGCAGCATTATTCATAATTGCTAAGACGTAGCATCAACCCAAATGCCCAAGAACGGATGAACGGATTGAGAAAATGTGGCACATATATACTTCGGAATACTACTCAGCCATAAAACACAAGGAGACCTTGAGATCTGATACAAAGTGGGTGACTGTGGAAGATCTAATGCTAAGTGAAGCAAGCTAGACAATGAAAGACCCGCAATGTATATCCCCATGTAATATAGACCCAGTGTCTACACTCCATGGCAGAAACTGAGGGACCGGAAGGTATATATAATAGCATGGAAGGCAACTGTAGATACTAGAGACAGTAAAGGAGGGGGTGAAGGGTGGGGTGGGTGAGAGAGAAGAGATGAGGAAGAAAATAAAAAACACTTAACAGACACAGAAATGAAAAGCGATCTGTTTTTCTTTAAAGAATTATTTACTTAATTTTATTTATTATTATTATTTTAAAATTTTCTGTAAGGTATGTATACTCACCAGAAAGAGACAAACAAATAAAGAGTGAGAAAGCAAGTTGCCAGGTCTGGGCCTCAAGCCACAGCTGCCACATCAGAGTCCAGGGCTCTAACCACCATAGCCCCTAAATGTTATCTGCTGATAACAATGTATGTGGTAATATCTTTGACTTGACTGATACGCACTGTATTCATGCTGTGTGTATTCATTTTGTATGCTATAAAGATGTACTGTATTAAATGTAATTTTAAAACATTAGCAGGACCAGCAGTTAGCGTAATAGCTATGTCGCTAGACTCCCATGTAGTCAACCGCGGTTTGAGTCCCAGACCCAGTGGCTTAAAACTCATGCCGGGTGCATGTGCGTGCATGTCCAAAATCCCGAGAGGAGAATGGAGGAGAAGGGATTGCAGCGTGGCCATCCCCCTGGAGGGGTGATTTCTCGCTTTCTGTTTCTCCGTCTCTCTCTGTCTGGCGAGCGCATACACCCTATGGCAAACACCTCTCCAAAAAAAAGAAAATTTAAAAATCAGCTAAAAATAAAAACCAGGAAAAAAAAGAGTTGAGTTTTGGGAGGTGATTATGGTAGGGCCCCATCATTGACTCCTGGTAGATTTGTAAGGACAGGGAATGTGGCAGATAGCCACGTGCTCCCTCACGCTCTTGCCAAGTGATGCCCTGCATTGCCTCAGGATCCCACCAACAGGAAGATGCAGCCCTCACCAGGTGCAACCCTTGATCTTGGACCTCCAAAACCGGAAGCCAAATAAATCTCCATTCTCTATAGATGACCCAGACTCAGGTATTCGGTCATCAGCAACACGGCAGACCAAAACAAACTGCAGTGCACGTGGTTTAGAAGAAAGAGGCTGGGGTGGTCTGCTGTACAGTGGGGGAAGCAATGTGAAGGACAGGTGGGAACCTGGTGGACAAGAGGGTAAGAGCACCCCAGGTGAACAGCAGCTCGAGGCACCAGCTGCCCACATCTCAGAGTCCAGCCAGGGCAGGCTTTGAGGAGGAGAGGACACACAGCTGGTGATGGATAGAGACTTATGCGGCCCCAAGACCAAGGGCTCAGACCTTACCTTGCATTAAGAAAGATCACTGATGCACCTGGGACAGAGGGGCTGGGGGCTGGAACTGAGGACATCCTGGACACGACCCATTCCCCCTGCAGACATGGCATTTTGATTCAACCAATTAGAAAGCTGAGAGACAGTCAGAGTGGGCTCCTCTCCATGCCAGGGAAGGGAGGAATGGCCACCCACTGGCCTCGCTCCCCTCCTAACCCTGTGTGGCTTCAGCTATACCCAGGCCTCCAGGTCAATAGAGGATAAACTCCAACGGCAATTTTAGTTGAGATAAGCCATCCTTGTGGAATTGTCTTGCACACTAGCAACACAGAAAAACATCGTGCAATCTTTTTTTAAAATTATTATTTATTTAATTTTATTAATTATTATTATCTTTTAATTTGCTATAAGGCACATGCACTTGCCAGAGAGAGACACAGAGAAAGAGAGAAAGTGAGAAAGCAAGCCCCCAGGTCCAGGACTCAGCCATGTGGAAGTCCAACACCTCCACCACCACTCCACCTGCTGCCCCAAATAGTGCAATCTTTAACTTGAAGGGGGAGTTAAGGTGGCCTGGGTGGCAATGAAGCAACATCCATGCTTTAGTGACTGCCAGTAGGCTGTCTCCCTACTCTCGAAGTCGTTCCCTCCTTCTCTAGGAATGCACAAACACTCAGCCAGGGCCTATGACTCAGTGGCCAACTGGGTTTTTTCTCCTGGGAACCAGAGACAGTAAAGTTGAGTGCCCTGTTTGTGGGGGAGGAAGCCCCAGAACTCCAACCTTGGGCTGTCAGGCTACCCCGAATGTAGTCAGGTCTCTCTCTGGTCCAGAGAGTCACTTTCATGGTATTTGTTAGCTTAGAACTGCCCAGTGCCCATTCCTTTTCTTGAGATCTCAGTTCACCTCTAGGAATCACTAGTTTCATGTTCTCAGTTTATGTGCTATGTGTGGAGCTGCGGGGGGCAGCAAGCGACCCAAGGCCTAAGCCTATAAAAGCAATCTTCCCTGGCCAGCTTGTGACATAGTGGCTAATGCGGCTGGATCCCATATGGCTGACTGTGTGGTGCAATTCCCAGACCTGGCAACTAGAAGAACACTCTGGGTGCCTGTACATGCATGCCCAAAATTTCAAGAGAATGGAGGAGAAGGGATTGCATTATGGCCATCTTCCCCGGGGGGGGGAGGGGGTCACTTTTTTTTTCCTCTCACCCTCTATCTCTCTCTGTGTTTCTCCAATGAGCATACACGCCCTATAGCAAATTTTTTAGAAAGATTTTTGCTATAGGGTGTGTGTGCTCACCTGAGAGAGAGAGAGACAGAAAGCGAGAAATCACCCCCCAGGGGGGATGGTCATGCCACAATCCCTTCTCCTGCATTCTCCTCTCAGGACTTTGGGCACATACACACATACCCCCAGAGTGAGCGTTTAGTTGCTGGGTCTGGGACTCGAACTGAGGTCGACTACGTGGCAGCCTAGAAACAAAACCATTACACCATCTGCTGATCTCCCCTACAGCAAACGAAAGAAAGGAAGAAAGAAAGAAAGAAAGAAAGAAAGAAAGAAGAGAAAAAGGAAAGAAGAGAAGAAGGAAAGAAGAAAGAAAGAAAGAAAGAAAGAAAGAAAGAAAGAAAGAAAGAAAGAAAGAAAGAAAAAGGAAAGAAGAGAAGAAGGAAAGAAAGAAAGAAAGGAAGGAAGAAAGAAGAAAGGAAGAAAGAAAAGGAAGGAAGGAAGATGGAAGAAAGAACACTGTTTTCTTGTGGCCAGTGGCTGGCCCTGAGGTGGATATGTGATTCTGACTAGAGGCAGGGCTTTTGACTGAGCCTCTTTTTTTTCTTTTTTCTTTTTCTTTTCTAGAGAGTTCTTTTTGCAATAGGGCGCATGCATCTGCCGGAGAAACAGAAAGACAGAAAGTGAGAAATTCCCTACAAGGGGTTGGCTATGCTGCAATTCTTTCTCTTCCATTCTCCTCTCAGGATTTTGGACATACATGCACATGTGCCTGGTGTGAGTTTCAAGACTTTGGGTCCAGGCCTCGAATTGCAGTCGGCCACGAGGCAGTCCAGCGACATAATCATTACACCATCTGCTGGTTCCTTGACTGAGCCTCTTGGGAGATGTGTCTGTGCGATGGTAGCAACATCCGTATTTTAGCAGCTGCTAGGTCTTAATGGACCTGCACCTAGACAGGTCTGAGCAACTACTGTATCACCTCATAGAGCCTAGAAATAGCAACAGCTGAGTCAGCCTGGGCCAAGGTCCACCAGGGGCCAGCCTGCCCTGGATGGAATCTGCTCAGCCCAGAGTGCTTGGGTGTTCTGTCCCTTGCAATCCCAAGATGCCCCCATACCCAGTGTCCTTCCTGTAAACCCATCACTACGGTTCTGGCTAAAGTTATCCCAGCATGGCTTTTGTTGTAGGTCAGAGGAGCCAGCTCCAGAGGGGCTTCTTGGTCAAGTAGATGAAAATGGGGAGACCCAGCTACAGGAGAGCCTTGGAGAGACTCAGAGGCCCAGAGCTCTGAGCAGTTCAGGGACAGGTAAGCCCAGCACTGAGTGGCCTTTTGAGGTAGGGACAGAGGCAGGATCTCCAGAGGCAGATCCAGGGGTGAATCCAGGCTCAGGGCAGGGAGAGCTGGGCTTTAGCGGCATCTGGATGGGGGAGGGCACATTGGTGCAGGAAACCAAGCAGGCTAGAACCAAGGCTCCATGGCGTGTCCTGATCCTGTGGCCTGCCGGGGCAGAGGCAGGCGCGGTCTGGCAAGCAGGCTGTGGAGTTTGGGTTTGACACCCAGGAAACAGGATGTCCCTGTGTGATGATTTACTCCAAATGGGTGGTCATCGATTTAGGGCATCTGACAGGTGCGCTATTCTAAAACCTGATGGAGAGAAACATTAAGTCCAGGAGTCCCCATTTTGCATTGAGCAATCGCATTTCTCTCCGCCTGGTCAATTCTATAGCCGAAGCACTTTTGTCCCCTGGAGGGAGTTAGGATGGATTTGAATTAACCAGGAAGTTCTTTGATTGCTATTTTAAAACTTCTCTCTGCTACCTGGCCTGACATAATAATTACCTGCCTGTGATTTATCTCAGGCAGATTATGAGCGATGATAGGGTTTGGGGTGATAATTGAGTGTATCCAACACCTCACCTCCTCCCCAGTCGTTCAAGCTAAAGCAGCCGTCATTTTCCCCCTGGGCCGCCACCGTGCAACTCCGCCTGGCTCAGAGTGGCGTATGGAATCAGTCGGGTGTTTTGCAATAACATCCCACTGTGGCTGGCCCATGGGGGGTTCTGCCCAGCTCAGCCTTGGCTCAGTAACTTCAGCCATCATCCCTTAGACTGAGACTTGCAGCCCCAATGCCCTCTTCACTATTGTGAGGACACATTAGGGAACAAACCAGCAGGGCCCTGCCCTCAGGGAGCTGTGGGGAGTGGAGGCAGAGAGCCACGACACACATTCAAATAGGTGGAAAAGGTCGCTTCAGAGAGATGGATGCTATGAAGAAAATGCAACAGGGCTAGACCAGGGATGGCTCTAGTAGGGAGCTCAGGAGGCCCCTCCGAAAGGTGGCTTTGGAAGTCAGAACCAAGGAGCCAACACGGGAAAGGCTGGACAGGGAGGGCCAAGCCAATGGCCCGGCAGGTTTATAAAGGCCTTTGGTGTAGGTGTAAAGGTCCCCAGTGCAGGCGCTAGGGCTGGGCGAGGTGGGAAGACTGCCAAGGGGATGAGCTCAGAGAGGTTGACAAAGCAGTGAGTTTGGGGTGGTCGTCCCCCACCTTGCTTCTGCCCAGCTCAGCCTTGGCTCAGTAACTTCAGTCATCATCCCTTAGACTGAGACTTACAGCCCCAATGCCCTCTTCACTATTGTGAGGACACATTAGGGAACAAACCAGCAGGGCCCTGCCCTCAGGGAGCTGTGGGGAGTGGAGGCAGAGAGCCTCACACACATTCAAATAGGTGGAAAAGGTCGCTTCAGAGAGATGGATGCTATGAAGAAAATGCAACAGGGCTAGACCAGGGATGGCTCTAGTAGGGAGCTCAGGAGGCCCCTCCGAAAGGTGGCTTTGGAAGTCAGAACCAAGGAGCCAACACGGGAAAGGCTGGACAGGGAGGGCCAAGCCAATGGCCCGGCAGGTTTATAAAGGCCTTTGGTGTAGGTGTAAAGGTCCCCAGTGCAGGCGCTAGGGCTGGGCGAGGTGGGAAGACTGCCAAGGGGATGAGCTCAGAGAGGTTGACAAAGCAGTGAGTTTGGGGTGGTCGTCCCCCACCTTGCTCTCTGTTAGCTATAGGTTAGGTTGCCCCTGAAGAACGTGCCCATGCCCCACTTTCTCCTTGCAGAGAGAGACCTTGGGGGAGGGATTCTCAGTACTGTCCTGGATGTGTAGGAAGTTCTGGAGGTGAGTTCAGAAGGCTCAGAGAGGACCCCAGCACCAGCAGCCACCCTTGGCAGCAGGGCAGCTGCATGCTTTGTAGGACCTACTACTGAATGCAAATGCAGGACCCCCTCGTTCAAGCAAGCTGGAAACCACTGCTTCCTTTCTCCTGCAGTCTCTCCCTCCACCCGGGACTCGGCCAGGGCCTGTGACTCATGATACTTTTTAAGTGTTATTTATTTCTCCCATGAGTGAGACAGATAAAGACAGGCAGAGACAGAGAGATAGGAGATCCACCTTCAGCCCTGGGTCACGGGTGCCCACATGCCTGGCATACTCCGAGAGGTCTCCGGACATGAGCTGGCACTCTTCCCATGTGAGTTGCCCTTGCAGAGTGCTGTGTTGAAGAAGTGTCACTGTCCAGCCCCCCAAGGGAGTTTTTATTTACTACATAATGCTGTGCTTCCTTAGATGAGAGGGACACTTGTGGGATGAATGCCAACCCTCAGACTCTTGGTCCCTGTTTTCAGGGTGCTGTGTCACCACCCTCCCTGTTCCTCTGCTCGGTGGAGGGTGACAACAACCACAGGTGGAACTGGGGGAGTAGGCAGCTGAGAGCCCATCCTGGGACGTGGGGAGGTGGTGGGAGGTGAGTCACCCAGCACACACTTCGTTGTCCCATTGGACTTTGCTTACAAAAATACAAGTTCAAATATAAAACATATTTGAAGACCTCAGGCCATTAAATCCTAAGTGCAGGGACCCCTTCTGAGCATGGGGCCCTGTGCCACTGTGCTGCTGATCACCCGTGAAATTAGCTCTTCCTGGAGTGCTTTAAAAATGTCCATGGCTGGGTGCCACTCCAGACCAATTTCAGGGGTGAGTTCATGGCATCATATTTTAAAATCTGTGCAACCAGGGTCAGGCACCACTGGTACAGGTGCACTTTCTTTTTTTTTAGACAGAGAAAGACAGGCACCCCCAACAAGGTCTTCGTGGCATGATCCATCCCCAGTCTCGACCAGCCAGGATCACTGGCATAGGCACATGCCCAGTATGCACAAGGAGACCCTGGGGTATGAACTCAGGACCTTCCTATGTGGCTTCTGCATTGTGGAGCATTGCTTTACCACTGTGCTATGGGAGCTTGCCAGGTCTGTTTTACCGTGAGAGCTGGGGAAGGCAGCAAGAGTCAGGCAGTGACCCGATGTGAAAGGTGACCCGCATCTCCAGTTTTGGGGTGGAAGGTGGTCGTTCATACAGTAGAAGTCGAGCTATAGCAGGCAAACCAGCAGGAGAGTTGCCAGGGCAGGGTGGGCGACTGTGGAGCCACTGAGCTTGGGTGCCCCTGAGCATATGTAGAACCCCACATAGGGTCCAGCATCATGGTAGACTAGCTCCGGTGAGGGCACACCTGGCACCTGCCCCAGTGTCCTGCAGCCTGACATGGTGATGGCTACCTTCAGATCCCCATGTCCAGAAACTCCCAAGGAAAGATGTCCTTGATGCTGTCCCAGCAGTGGTCACTGGAGCCTGGTCTTCTCTTCTTCCCCCACCCTACTAAGACAGCAAAGCGACCTTCCCTAGGCCAGGCCACAAACCCTAGGCTCTGGTTGGGTTTGATGGGAGCTAGACGGATGGGGGGTGGCTTGATTTGTTAGTACCGATAGTCTGCCAGTGCATGGAGCCCCAGGATATGGGGTGGGCAGCAGTGTGTGTATTTCTCAGCCAGGAGTCAGGAGATCTGGACTCTGCCCAGATTCGGCCACCAGCTTCCTATGTGAACACAGGTCACACCACTAGTTCAGGTCGGGCTCACCACATTTCCCCATAAAACGGGATAAGGCCTTCTCTGCTTCAGGGTTCCCAGGGCTGCCATGAGGGCTGTGAAGGGCTGGGGGTCAAACAGCTGCTAGGTGGGGTCTGCCTCAAGCTTCCCTTGTCTGTAGGGGAGGGGAAAAAAAGGAACGAAGAATGATCCGTAACTTTCAGGATAGCTGGTAGCTGTACCATTTATCAAGGGGTGCAGGTAAGAGACAAAATCAGGAGCCAGGTTGGGACATCTCAGGGCTGTGACAGCCTAACATTCTACTCCCTTTACCTCCTCTCCCTGGGCAGGTCAGGCTCTGGTTCTTTGAGTGGTATTCAACTGACTCTTCCTCCTGGCTTCAGGGGTGGGACTTGATGCAGACCTGGTCAATGAGAGAACCTCACTTCCTTAGTCATCCTGATCGCTCAGGGATGGGCACATCACTTAGGCCAGCTAATCAGAATCTTTTCTGGAGGGGCTGGCAGGTGGTGTGGTGGTTAAGGGCACTGGACTCTCATGTGGCTAACCGTGGTTCAAGTCCCAGACCTGGTAGCTTGCGTTCTCACTTTCCTTCTCTCTCTCTCTCTTTCTCTGTCTCTCTCTCTCTGTGTCTCTCTCTGGTCAAACTGGAAAATAATAGTAATAGTAATAAAGTTAAATAAAAGTTCTCAAAAAAAAAAGAATCTTCCCTGGAAATTGGGGTGGAGGATGAGTTGCTTTCTTTTCTCTGATATGTGTAAATAACTTTGGAAATATATGTGACAGACAGTAAGTCAGCCTGCCTGAGAACAACAATCCAGATGGTACCTTATGGACTCCTAGATCCAGCTGTACCTGAAATAAGGACCCCTTTGGACTTTTCAGTTGTGTAAGGCAATAAATTCCTCTTTTTTTCACCCAATAAATAATACTTGAACACTTAGTAAAGACTCAGTACTTTATTAGGCACTGTGAAAATAATGTGAGTAAAGACAGACATGGTTGAGCTTTTTAAGAGCTTAAAGGCTGGTCAAGGGAACATTTCCCCTAGCTAGGAAACGAACAGGAGTTTGTTGACTGGATCTTTCCAAGAGATGTGAATGACACAAGAGATGGCGTCTGGGAGAGCGGTTTTGTGGGAATGCAGACAATCTACACATGGTCATTTCATCTATTGATCCTCAGCAGAAACTGAGGATACAGCGTGAAGATGTAGTTTGGTAGGAACAGCCCTGAGTGAAAGCCGAGAAATACAGTGCCAAGAGTTTAAACTTTCTGCTGATCTGAGTTGAGACATGGGAACTAGAGCTTGGAGAATCTGTGAATGGTTGGCTTGTCTCCTGAGCAGCCTCTTCTGAATGACAATGATCCTCGCTGTATTCTTGACAAAAGCAACTTGAGAGATCATTTTTAAATGTTTAGCTTTTTAATTAAAAAGATAGTATAAGCACATTAACAAACATTTGGAAAACGGGAAATAAAACCCCTTATGATCCCACAACCCTAATATGACCATTGGTAAAAATATTTTGAGAATATAATAACAGTCTTTGATGTGGTTTATGAGTCTGTGTGATGCGTTCATTCTTCTTTTTTTTTTAAGTTTATTTTATTCATGAGAGAGAAAGGAAAACAAATACTTTCTTTTTTTTTTTTTTTTTGGAGAGGTTTTTTTGCTATAGGGCACGTGCGCTCACCAGACGGAGAGAGACAGAGAGATAGAAAGCGAGAAATCACCCCCCAGGGGGGATGGCCACGCCGCAATCCCTTCTTCTCCATTCTCCTCTCGGGATCTTGGGCATGCACGCACACGCGCCTGGCGTGAGTTTAAGACACTGGGTCTAGGATGCGAACCGCGGTTGACTACATGGGAGTCCAGCAACATAGCCATTACGCTAACTGCTGGTTCCCTGAAAACAAACACTTTCAACGGAGATTTGTCATGCCAAGGTCACCTTCCCCCAGCCCTCCAGCTAGCTTGTCAAGGTCTTGGGCATGCACCCACATACCTGGTATGTTTCAGGTTGACTGCATGGGTGTCCGAACCCCAGTTGGCTATGTGGCTTCCAGCACTGCAGTTCAGTTAGCTATTACCTGTTCCACCAGGCAGGGTTAATGTGTTCGTGATTTCATTGTTGGTTCACCAAGGACCCTGGTCTGGCTTTAGTGATGACAATGACCGTTGTGGCTTATAGAACAGCTCTGAAGTCAGACACACTAAGTTGGAATTCTGCTCTATTTTTTAAAGAACTGTGTGATCTTGGGTGAGTTCCTTAGCCTCTCTGAGCCTGTTTCTTCATCTATAAAATAGAGATAATGGTGGTACCTATTTTATCAGTATGCTATGAGACCGAAATAATGCTTCAGCTCAGGGCCACAGACTGGGACTAGCCCATGGCCTATTAGGAACCTGGCTGTACAGCAGGAGGTGAGCAGCAGGCAAATGAGCAAACTTCATCTGTATTTATAGCCATTCCCCTTTCCTCGCATCATGGCTTGAGCTCCGCCTCCTGTCGGGTCAGCCATGGCATCAGAGTCTCATAGGAGCCTTTAGTCGCTCAGGAAAACAAGCTGAAGCTCCCACTCATTCTGCATCATGGTGAGTCATATAATTACTTCATTAGATATGTCAATGTAATAGTAATAGAATGAAAGTGCACAGTAAATGGAATGCACTTAAATCATCCCGAAACCATCTTGCCCCTGCCCACCCCAAATCCTTGGAAAAATGATCTTCCACACATTTGGTTCCTGGTGTTAAAAAACGTTGGAGAATGTTGCTTGGCCATGAAGTACTGTCACATACCCTGACCCTGGCTACACTCTGTCCTGAATACTCCCGCGAGAGAACATGAGTGACCCAACCTGAGCCACCTGCAGTGTAGTGATGGGGCATCACTTCCCCACAGCCTGGGGGAGAGTGGACACAGATGTGCTCTTTTTGCATCTCCTCCTGGTGGGACACACCAGCGCTGCATTCAAAGGTGCCTGATCGCTGTGTGTCATTCTTCATTGACTTCAGGGAACACTGATGCTTGAAGAAGCAATCTGCATACACCAACAGTGGGGACATGACCATCTGGGAAGTTCAGAGGCTTCCCCAATCCACAGCACGCCTCATTCAGGCACATTCACCTCCAGGCACACCCAGCCTTTGCACGGCACCCCCGTTCATCGAGCACCTTCCTATGCTATGATGTGTAGGACGTGGACGCAGAGGGTCCCCTGTCAGCTCCCCCGAGGGGCGGCAGCTCACACCCGGGAGAGGGGGTGGGGCCTATTGTGGGATGGGCTGAGTTTCGGCAGTTGGAGGACTGGTCAGAGGGGCAGGGAGAAAGTCAAGAGAGGGAAGACAACTGGGAGGCAAAGCCAGAAGTTTTCAAGGAGGGAGTGTGCCTTAGGGGATGCCAAGAGGCCAGGCAGGACAAGGCTGGGAGTCCAAGGGACAAGGAGACTGGCATGAGCTGGGCTGATGCTTCTGCGTCTCCACTTCCCAGCCCCCAAGCTAAAGCTTGCTTCTTAACCTGGAGCCTGGTACAGTCCAGGTGTAGGGGCAAAAGGCAGCTTTGGGGAGCAGAGCTGGAGGACACTGCAGGTGTGAGTGCTCAGCAGGCAAAATGAAAAGCCAGCAGTGTCTGGTTTCTCCTCCTCTCCTGCTTTATAAAGAGGGAATTGGGGGGCCAGCAGGTGGCATAGTGGTTAAGGCACTAGAATCCCACGTAGTTGAATATGGTTCAAATCCCGGACCTGGTGATTTGAAACTCACACCAGTTACATGTGCAGGCATGCCCGAAAACCCAAAAAGAGAATGGAGGAGAAGGGATTGTAACATGGCCATCCCCCTTGTGGGGTGAATTCTCTCTTTCTGTCTGTCTCTTTGGCAAGCACATGTGCTGTAGAGCAAAAATCTCTCAAAAAAAAAAAAAAAAAAAAAAGAAAGAAAGAAAGAAAGAGGGAATACGAATGTTCCCCTCACCTCCCTGTTCCTCTCTTCAAGCGAGTGCAGCCAGATTAATTATGACAACTTTTCTTAAGTTTACCTACGAACTGACAAGGGTACACGTAGGTGCGTAGCTCCAGGCATCTCCCCAGGCCAGATATACCCGTGTAACCACCCAGAGGAGTCAAACCACCACCACTGGCCCCAGCAGGCCCCGCCCCTTTCCAGTCACCGCTCACCAAGGGCAGCGGTTACCCTGACTCCCAGCTATTCAGAGTCCTTTCTCCTGCGTTCGCTTCAATTTTAAATAAATGGAATCGTATAACGTAGTCTTTTGTGTCTGGCTGGTTTCGCTCAACATTGTGATTCTGAAACTGTCTCTCTATTGTGTGAATCCCATTGTAGAAAACACCGCTTTATTCAGTCTGACATCTATGGGCATTGGGGTAGTTCCCAGTTTGGGGAGATTTTACATACATATATGTATATAGAGTCATCAGCGAAGTCATGATGCATTTTTGCACAGAAAAACAGAAAAGCATGCCATGACTTTTCCAAATGCAGGGTATGTGTACTCACTGGAGAGAGAGAGAGAGAGAGAGAGATCACCTTCTTCCCCACCAGCGGGAACGGACACACTGCAATTCCTTTTCCTCTGTTCTCTTGAGACTAGGCATGCACACACATGCGCCCAGTGCATGTGGGGTCCAGTCATCTTAACCACCATGCCACCTGGCTGGTCCCCTGAGGGTTATGTAGTTTTTAAGTTTATTTATCAAGAAAGAGAATGAGGTGGCTTAAACAGAGCCTTACCATATTGTAATCCCCCGCCCCGGCCTCCCAGCCAGCCAGGATCACAGGCAAGCACAGGTGTACCCCATGTTCAGGTTGACCCAGGATCCGAACCCACCTCCGTACCCTACTGCCTGTGCCTGGGCCAGTTTGGAGCTGTTTCAAATAGCGCAGCTACAAGTCACCTTGTCCATGTCTGTCAGTGGACCCGGGCTCACTTTTCTGTTGAGTGCTGGGTCAAAGACTAGAACTCTGTTTTTATGCCTTACATGCGTGAGAGAGCAAGAGCCAGCGAGCGTGAACGAGACAGAGAGAATACCCTATGAGATCTCTGTCATATGGCAATTCCCTTTCCTCCCATTCTCCCTCCTGTCAGGATCCAGCTTCCTGTGTGGTGCTTAACCACTGCACAACCAGGCCAGCCCTGCTCTATTTTAAAGTTGCCAAGAAATGCTTTCCTTTCCAGGTTGCATGAGCCGTGCAGGCTGACTGGAAAGACTGAGATGGGATTTGGGGTGAGTGGCGAAGGCACAAATAGAATGAGGGGCAGGGACCTGTGGGCAGCCTTCAGGAGGCAGGGGTAGAGAGGAGGGAGGTTGACCCAAAGGAGAACTTATCCCAACATTGGTTGGAAGAGAGGAGACCCTGCCCAGAGCCTACCTTGGCCTTCTCTCCTGAGGACCCTTACTCCACTATCCTGCCCTGACAGGGCTGGAGAAGACTATCCCAGAGCCTTCTCAGTCCTGGCTTCCAGGAGACTCAACTACAGTCAGGGGCAGAGGCAGCAGCAGGGGCAGGATTTGAGATGGTTTTTCTCACGGACAATGTGACGCCTGCCAGTCCTGTGGACAGCGTCTCCTCTTGCTGGGGTCACCATTAGCATGCTCTGGCTGGGGTGACAGTTCCTGGGTGAGCTTGCTTCCAGGTCATTCAGCAAACAGCATGTTTCCTAGCGGTTCCCCTCCCTAGGCTACCCAGAGGAGGAGGAGCCATGCCCCTCTCCCCTGCCCAGTGAGTCCCCAGCAAGGCTGGGAGTCCCCAGTGCTTCTTACCTGCGGGAAGAGGGGGTGGGGCAGGGAGACAGTTGGGGGGGCTGTTGTGGCACAGCCTCCCCTGGCTCTT
>NW_006205257.1:1188684-1201614 GCF_000334495.1 Tupaia belangeri chinensis
CTTTCCCTAGCTGGCTGGGCCACACCCCTCTCTTTCCTCCCCCTCCCTCCCAGGCTCAGGTGCTGGGAGCAAATCTCTGAATCCATGGAAACCACAGAGGAGGCTGGAAGCCAGGAAGGGGGAAGGGGCTGGGTGCTGTCTTGCAAATCATGGGGAGATAGAGGGGACACATTCCTTTCCTGGAGAGTAAAAGGCTGAAACACTATTTTCTCTCTCACTGGCTACAGAAATGAAGCAGGAGGTCAGTTTCTCCAAGAGCAGATAGCAGGCCCTGGGTTAGGGAGCAAGGGTCAGGGGAAGGGCAGGGGCGAGGGGACAGGGCCTGGGGGTTGAAGGGGCAGGAGTAGGAGTTGGTGTAGTAGGGGTGGAGGTCAGGGGTCATAGGTCATGGGTCAGGAGTAGGTGGAGTTTTGGGGAGGCAGGGTGGGATTGGAGGTTGGAAGGGGAATGTGAGGTTGGGCCACCAAATCTGAATTCCCACAGGGCAAGTGGCCCCACTCCTAGTGGGCCTCACCATCGTCAGGGCACCAGCCCTAGAGAGCTCTACGATCCTGGTAAATAACAACCAGAACCTTTCCTTCAAAACACAACCCCTCCCTGCAGAGTTTGAAGTGGAGCCAGGAACTGGCAAAGGACAGTGGTGGGGAAGGTGAGGATGGACTTGGGAGGGGCTAGAGGATGTTTGGGGGTGCCTTCTACAGATTCCCAGGCTGCGGGATACAAGCAAACTCCCAGCATTTGCAAAGGGGACATTTCCAAGATAGACTTTCGTGTTAAAAGTTGCTTTATTTGTTCTTAATTGCACAAGGCATGAACATACTCTCTCGTTAGGGACGATCAGCCAGCCAGTGGAGCTACAGCTCCCTGCAAGTCTCTTCACAGTACCCCTCCCCTCTCCCTGAAGACAACCACTTTGGTTTATTTTCTTCCAGACCTTTTAAATGCTTTTACACACATAAACACGTGTCCATAGAGAATTTATAGAATGTTCTCTTGTTTTATCAGTTTTGGAAACATGACGGCGTAACACAGTCTGCACGGGTTTTCAACGTCCCATCAGTATGGTGCTTCTGAGTTTCCCACGAACTGACACCTGCCAGTCTGGACAATCCTTTGAACCGGGCTCAGACTCCTATGCCAGAGCGTTCATGTATCAGTCTACACTCGCATCGCTTCCATTTTCTCATGTTCATAAAGCAGGTGGCAACGAACATTCCACTTTATGTCCTCTTGTGCTCACAAGGCAAAGCTTCTTCTTTTTTTTTTTTTTTGGAGAGGTTTTCGCTATAGGGTGCGTGTGCTCGCCAGACAGAGAGAGAGACAGAGAGACAGAAAGCGAGAAATCACCCCCCCGGGGGGATGGTCACTCTGCAATCCCTTCTCCTCCATTCTCCTCTCGGGATCTTGGGCACACACGCACATGCGCCCGGTGTGAGTTTTAAGCCACCGGGTCCGGGACGCGAATTGCAGTCGACTACGTGGGAGTCCAGCAACACAGCCATTATACTAACTGCTGGTTCCCAAGGCGAAGCTTCTTTAGGATGGATGAAAATTGCAATTACAGGGTCAGAAGTTTACTTTAAAAAATGTTTTTAAGGTTTTTGCCATAAGGCGCGTGTGCTCACCAGAGAGAGAAAGTGAGAAATCACGCCCCTACCCCCCCTCCCAGGAAGGGGGGTTAGCCACACCACAGTCCCTTCTCTTCCATTCTCCTCCTGGGATTTTGGGAACATAAGCACACATGCCCAGAGTGAGTTTCAAGCTGCCAGATCCAGGACTTGATCCTCTGTTAGCCATGTGGGAATCCAGTATCTAAATCATTATGTCATCTGCTGGCTCCTTTGCTGTTTTATGGGGTTTTTTTTGGTTTTATTTTCAGAGTGCCTCCAAAGTAGCTCTTGGAACTACTTTATTTCCTAACAGCTTTACAACACTTGGTTTCAGCAAGATTTTTTAAAATTTATTTAATTTTTAAATTTATTGTTATTATTTTAAAATTTGCTATACAGCACATGTGCTCACCCGAGAGAGACACAGAGAGAAAGGGAAAGTGAGAAAGCAAGCCACTAGGTCCAGGACTCAAACCACGGTCGGCCATGTGGGAGTCCAGTGCCCTAGCCACCTTACCACCTGCTGGCTCATCAGCAAACTTTTAGTTGGTACCAGTCTTGGTGGGTGTAATGGGCTAGTGGGCTTTCTGGCCGGCAGGGGCTGGGGCCTTTGTAGGCTCAGCAGGTCTCCTGGGCAGGACAGTGAGCTTTCCTGCCTGAGCTATGGGGAGGGCAGAAGCAGCGGGCTTCAGAAGGTTCAGGAGAAGGAAGGGAATATACTAGAAGGGGTAATGAGCTCAGACTGAGGACCAGTGACCCTGCTGCACCCCACAGGAGGCAGCCCACATAGTGGATGCACAGACTCAAGGCATGAGAGAGGCTGAGTTTCCTTAGGTGGCTTCCCAGACAATGAGCCCCAAACCTGGCCATGAACCACAGGCAGCTAGAGTGCTGATTAAAAACGCAGGTGTCTGGGCCACATCTGAGCCCAAGAAAGCAGGATCCCTGGGAGTGGGCCGTATGCCCAACCCCATCCTTCAACTGCACGTATAGAAGAGCTTGGAGTCTGTCCCTCTGCTTTGCAGTCCTCTCCTGGTGGACTCTCCTAATCTTCACATAGCAAGTATCCTCTGGTGACAGAAAGGACAAAGACTGCCGTTGGTGCCGCATCCAAAGCTAACAGCAGGCTTCTGGGCAGCCAGTTCTGTAGCCTGGAGCTCAGGGAACATCCACAGTGGGAATTCATTGAGCTCTTCCCGGCCAGCATTGTCCTCCTCTTCCCTGAAGCAGAGGGAGACACCCGATGGAGATGTGCGACCCCATCTCCTCCTGGATTCCTGCGAAGGTTGTCCACTGCCAACTGGCACTGGTGCTGGCACCCTGGGCAGCTGGGTTGGCCGCTCAGCCTCATCTGGAGATGAGAGCTCAAGAGGCTTTGCGTTGGGCGGACAGCTGGTCCTGTGACAGTGTTGCCGTCTGGGAACCGAGATGCGACCCCCCTTTGGAGGCGCTGCTGTGCAGATGCTCCTGCCTCTGGCGTTCCCACAAGGAGACAATTTTCAATCCACTTTCCCTCAAGCTCCACATGTACAGTGCGATGCTGATCTTTGAGATCTGGAAATAAAGTGGTAATTTTCCCAAAGGCTGTTTGAACTGAGTGTCCAGAAAGGATGGAGAAGGGAATGAGACTCCTGTTGGCGCATCAGGCACCAGTGAACTTTGTCATTGATTCAGAGATTGTGCTGTGGTCTGGTCAGGGTATGCCAATGGTAACTTCTTGGGTATTAATTTTTTTTTTTTTTTAAGATTTTTGCCATAGGGTACCTGCTCTTGCTGGAGAGAGACAGAGAAAGATGAAAGTAAAAACTCCCCCCCGCCCCCAAGGGAGATGGCCATGCTGCAATCCTGTCTCCATTCTTCTCTTGGGATTTTGGGCATGCAGGCACACATGCCTGGCCTGTTTTTCAAGTTGTGTCTGGGATTCGAACCATGCAGTCAGCCATGTGGAATCCAGTGCTTTAAGGACCACACCATGGACTGGTTCCTTATTAATTTTTTTAAAAAATAATTTTAAATTTAATTTACTATTAGCATTATTTTCTGATTTGCCAGAGTTAGCAGAGAGAGAGAGAAAGAGAGAGAGAGAGAAAGTAAGCTGCCAGGTCCAGGACTCAAACCGAGGTCGGCTATGTGGGAGTCCAGTGCCTCCACCACCATGCCACTTGTTGGCTCCTACTATTAATCTTTAAAAAAATTAATTTAAAAGATGCAAGGTCTGCAATTGCCAGCATTCAGAGGTGACATCAGCTGGGACAGTCCAAACCTTGGTCTTGAATAGGTGCATCAGCGATCAGGGCCTTTGTCTCCAATAGGATGAAAAGGGGCTTTTCCACCTCTCTCCTCTTGGTCTGTGTTTGGCTTACCTGTGTAGTCTGGGTCTATCCAATTAAGGCTACCCTAGGGGTGAATCCCAGCTGACTGTCACCTCTGTTATATTGGAAGGTCACTCGGGTGTTATTCTGTGCTCTGGGAGCCTTGTGTTGGCCCTCTTCTGTGACAGTGCAGGCTGGGTCCATGCCAGGCTCATGGGCTTGTAGTACACGTATGCTCCACCGATGTAACCTTTCAGATTGAACAGGTCTCAGCCCCATTACTGCAGAGGAGCCTTCCAGTCCCCCTGAAGGCTACTTCTAGGTACTTCTGGAGGTCCCTGGAGGGATTCTTACAGACACTCAGTCCTCCTATGTCCTGTGCTTCTAGTCTGGTGTCCAGAAAGCTCCAAAGCAGGTCCCACCCCTCCTCATCTCTGCTGCCCAGCCTAGGGCAGCAACACAGCTGTCTATGTGGGGGTGCTGCCTCCTGGTGCCTCAAGGCAGCACTCCCACATGGTACTCTGCAACCTTCTCCATGCTGAAGCCACGCTGTGTTCCAGGAAAGGGTGAGGTGAAGGACGCACTAGGACCCTGCTTCTCTCTGAGCTCCTGGTGCAAACAGCACCTGCAGCATGTGCCCCAGCCTCCTTTCTGGGGCAAAAATCCCAGGCTCTCCTATCTCTATCCTTTGCCAGTTACATTCATGGCATAACAAACCACCCAATGCAATGGCTCAGAACAACCACTGACAGAGCTCAGAAGCCTGGGCTGCCTTGCTGATCTCTGTTGGACTCGTCCATGGGTCAAATTCAGCAGTCAGGCTGGCTGGAGGCTGGATAATTTAGGCTGGTCTCGCCTATGTGTCTGCTGCTTGGCAGGACATTGACTATATGTTTCACCCTCCAGGAGGCTAGCTGGTGGCAGTAGCATGGCTCCTAAGAGTGGCAAGAGGGTAAACCCAGGAGGTGAGCACCTTTCCAGTCCTCTGCTTTTACTCATCTCTTCTTACCATGTGGCCACCTCCATGCAAGGGCTGGTGGAAGAGATACCACCTCTGGATGTGTAGGACTGCAGCATTGCCATGCAATGGCTTGGGCATAGCAAGAGGATTCGAGCTTGATTTTGCAATCTGTTATGTACCTGACCAAACCTCTTTGCAGATCCTCTTTCCTACATGCAAATCCACTCTTCTAAGCAGGCTGGGCTTAAGCCCCAGGCTGGGGCCAGAGGCCCTGGGTGTAGCCAGGAAGTCCCCTTTTGCAGCCCTCCCCATTCACTGACTCCTTGCATTCTTTTAACATCTCTGAGTTTGACTGGACCTCCAACCCATGTGACTGAAGTGGTGGGCCAGCGTCAGAACCTAGCCAGCCCTCTTGCAGGGGCTAGGCACTGGCCACATTGTCTCGAGGTTATGAAATCCCTTTTTTTGGTCAAGGATGCTCTGGAGATGGGCAAGGGTAGAGTGACTCCACAGAGCATCTCACCCCTCCACACACCTTGGGGATAAAGGTGCTGGTCCCTTCCCCTGCCTCCACTTCTTACATGACCATGGAAATATGGATGGCTGCTATCATGAGCCAGTGTGTCTTGAGACCACCCTCCCCGTCTAATCCCCTCAACAATCTTCCAAGCTGGGACCCATCTCCTCCATTTCACTCATAAGAAAATAGAGACTCAGAGAAGTTGGGTGATTTTCCTAAGGCCCCATAGTGAGTAACCAGCAAAGCCAGGACTCAGATCCAGTTTTTTCTTTTTAGAGATTTTGCTATAGGGCACATATGCTTGCATGAGAGACCAAGAGACACAAAGAGACAGAAAGCAAGAACTCATCCCCAAAGAGGGATAACCACATCGCAATCTCGTCTCCATTTTCTTCTTGGGATTTTGGGTGGGCACACACACGTACGTGGTGTAAGTCTCATGCCATCAGGTCTGGGACTCAAACCATGATCTGCTACATGAGAGCCCAGCACCTCAACCACCACGCCACCTGCTGGACCCAGGACCCAGTTCTTATATCCATATTCCTAACCACTGTTATAATCCATGGAAATAACAACTAGTGTCATAATAGGGCAAGAGACCTCCACCACATTTGTATCACGTTAAACTGTCTCTCTAGGGCCATGGTGTTCGAGGCTTCCTCTGGCCCTTGGAACAACCCTGCAAGAGAGGCAAATGCCAGCTGTCTCTACCTCTAAACAGGGCAAGTAAGGACTAGAGATTTCACACTGCCAGTCCAGGCTTCTGACTCTGAAGGCCCTCATTTCTCTCCACACCACACACTTTCCTTCAGGGCGTTTTGTGCCTGGGGGTATTTATTCGGCCATGTCAGAGAGGCAGAGCCAGGTAAGACATTTGGAGCTGATGAAACGAAAATTATATCTCCCTCCCATGTAAACTGAAAAGGAAATTTACGCCAAACTGTGCAACAAGAAACTGACGCTTGTGCTGTGATAAAAATAGCTGAATGCTAGACCTTCTGATTGCATTGTTTAGGGTGAGTTTATCCAAGCTGAACTTTTCAAGGTTTTATTTGGGGGTGCATTTCTGGTACCCCAAACTGATCCATCACTGTATATCAAAGGGCTTTGTGTCTACCTATCAGCATCTTGACCCATTCGTTCTGAGAATGAAACTTGGTAGGATGCCATGTACCCACCCCTCCTGTGCCCCTGTCCTAGCAGAAGACAAAAGAGACACAATAGTCAGGACATGAGCGTGAGACTGTGGCTCTGCAGGGGCTGTAATTGTCCACCAAGGACTTTGGTCAGGGTGCCACGTCAAGTCAAGGTTATGCCTGGAGCAGAGGTGGTGGCAAGGGTCTGGGCAGCCTTGGAGTGTGGCCTGCTGGCTCCTGTCTGCTCTGAGTCTGCCTCTCTAACCTGGCATCCTCTAGAGCACCCTTCTGCTCGAGGCCTCCAGGCTCAGGGGCTGTGTGCTACAGAAAATTCTGATGCGTGTAGGGGCTCAGAATGGGGAGAGACTATGGCCCGGCAGCCAGGCAACCTCAGCAGTGACACAGGGGCACCATGGGAAAGGAGAGATAAGGCTGAGGAGGAAGAACAGACGGGGTGAGGGCAGGAGCAATTTCTGTGGGAGGAAAGAGAGGAGACACCGGTGACCCAGCCTTGATGGAGGAACAGACAGAGGCTAGGTGGCCCCTGGGAACACAGTGTACAGGTTCTTTGATTAACGCTTGAAAGTGTAGCAGTTATGTCACTGGATTCTGACATGGGTGACTGTGGTTCGAGTCCTGGACCTGGTGGCTCGAAAAGCATGCTAGGAGCATGTCCAGTGTGCCCGAGATCCTGGGAGGAGAATGAAGGAGAAGGGAGTGTGGCGTGGCCATCCCCCCAGGGGGATGATTTCTCACTTTCCACTCACTGTCTCTGTCTCTGTCTCTCCCCCTGGCAAGTACACACGCCCTAAGGCAAAAACCTCTAAATTTAAAAAAAAAAAAAAAACCAGTCCTGTGGCCTGGTGGTTAGGGGAGCCAGACTCTGTATAGCTGACTGTGTGTGGTTTGGATACCAACCTTGGTGTCTTGAAAAACTCCAGTGCATATATGCACATGCCCTGAATCTCACTGGGGTAGAGAAATGGGAGAGAAGGGACTGCAACATAATTATACCCCATTGTGGGGTACTTTCTTCCTCTCTTCTCTCTGGTAAAGCTTTTTAAAAAAGTCCTTTATTATTATTATTATTATTTATGAGAATGAAAGATAGTGTCAGAGAAAGAGGAAGAGAGAGAGAGAGACAAGCACTCCCCAACAGAATCTCATATTGGGATTCCCCCCAACCCTCCTCCAGAGCCTTCCCGAAGCCAGGATCATGGCTGTGTGCCTGGTGTGTACAGGCCAACGAGGGAACCAAACCCATGATCTCCCATGTGGCTCCAGCACCACTTGAGCAGCATGCATGGCTATGTCATCAAGTCAATGCTGAGAGCATCCTTCTTTAAATGCTAATTTGGGGGCCAGCAGGTAGCATGGTGGTTAAGGCACTGGCCTCGCACATGGTCAACCACGGTTCGAGTTCTGGACTTGGTGGCTTGCTTTCTCATTTTCCCTCTCTTTCTCCGTGTTTCTCTCTGGTGAGTGCATGTGCCCTACAGCAAAATTTTTTTTAATTAAATAAATAATTTTTAAAAATGCCAACCTGACGGGAGTCTCTGAGAAGGACAGTTATAAATGCCAGCAGAGATCTACTGTCCAGTCAGAGATGTTCAGCAACTGGGAGCTGGACAGATGGATAGTCTGTCCCCATAGGGACTTTCTTCCCCAAAACACAGACTCTAGGACTAAATCCCTCCGCTCCTGGACCTGACATGCAAATTTACAAAATTAGGAATTTCATTCATTTTGATCAAGATCTTGAAATGGAGTAAGAGCGTTAGGCCGATGAATAGCACAGCACAACATGGGAAATGCAATAAAGGCGAACGCAATAAGTGGTGGCGCTGCCAGCCACTCCGCACTGATACCGCTCGGAAGAAATAAAAGTAATTATCACCTGCCCAACCTGGCCGGCCCACTCCGCTGCGCGGAAGAAAACCATTTCAGGACTTTATTTCCCATATTGAATGTCGATAATTGGATGTATTTATAAGTCTCTCTGGAAGAAAACAGCTTGTGATTTCAAGATGAGAAAACAGTCTTCCAAACAGTGAAAAAACAATATATTCCCCATTTTCACACACACAAAAAGAGCTTGTTTCCGTCAATGTGTTTAAGGTGCGGGTGGAATGATTTGCCTTGCTGAAGCCACCGCTCCATTTCTCATCTTGAATTGCCTCGTAGACCCTGGCGAAGCACTCAGCGGGGACCGCTCCATCTGAGGCAGTGACGGGGGCTTCCTAGGAAAGGCCCCAGGCTGCTGTCTCCCTTCTTTCTGCAGGAAGATGGATGCCAGGTCAGCTGGGCTTGGGGAGACTGGCAGGAGGAGTAGGACGTGATGGAGGGGCTCCTGGGGATATAGGGTGTGGGGGGGTGATGGATGATGGGGACCGCTGGGTGTGGCCCTGGAGGACGCAGCAGGCCACACTGGCTTCAGGAGTGGGAGTGCTGAGGTGACTGCTGTGGGCCTGGCAGAGGCCGGAGGGTGGGCTCTGTGGGGGCCAGGACTGAGAGATGGCCTTCCAGGCACTTCCTGCCCACGGCCCTCCTCCCTGCCCCAGTTGGAAAGAGGTGGGGTTGGAATATGCCACTCCCATCCTCTCTCACACCCACACTCCACCTCTCTTTCTCTTCAGTCTATTTGTGCTGGTGTTCTAGGCCCAGGCTTCTCTCAGCAGAGGCAATCACAAACTCCTTGGGGCTGGGTGGTGGCACAGTGGTGGCACAGCTGGACTCACATGAAGAGGGCCCTGGTTTGTGACCCTGGGCCTCTCTGAGCCTACTGGGTATACATGTGTGCCTGGGATCTGGACCTGATGAGACTAGAGGGAACTGTGGTATAGACATCCTGTTAGGTGTATCCATGTCTCTCTCATGAAAGAAACGGATAAATAAACTTCAAAACAAACCAGAACAACCCAAATGATGTTTTGCCGTCTGAGGCTGGTGCCCCCAGGTGGCTGGTATAGACCCTGTGGCCGGATCTTTCCAGTCCTGTCCTCTAACCTTCCTGAGCTCCCACTCCAACAGGCAGGCTTAGGCCCCATGGCTTGCCTGCTCAGATTCCCTCACTAGCTCCCCCAGGAAGGAGGAAACGGCAGCATGCAGTTCTGCTCTGTGGCTCTTCCAGGGGTGATGCAAGTCCCCATTTCCCTTCTGCACTCCAGACTAAAGATCCTGCAGGGCAGGGGCTGCACCCCTAGCCCTCACAAATGGCAGGGCTGGGCCACCTCCAGTGTGGTTCCAGGGCCTCCTGCAGACCAGTGTCCCTGATATACAGTAGAAGATGGTCAGGTCCAACTCGTGGCACTTCCAGGGGACACCCCTGCATGGCCTCAGGCTGGCTCATGAGTCAGAGTCTGGCTGGGCAGCAACTCCCGCCCCCCCCCGTCCCCGGCTGGCTGCCACCTCCGGACCCGCCGTCTCCAGGCAGCCGGCCGTCAGCGGTGTCTATAGCTACAGGACAGTGGTGGCTAGACTGAGGGGGTGGACAGAACAGGGAAAGATGACTGGACACAGGGAGACAGGGACAAAGGAGGAGCTTCCCCAGGATGACGCTCCCGGGCTGAGGCAGGGCATTCTGCAGACTAATGGCCGACTGAGAGCACAGGAACCTCTCAGCCACCACCTGTAGGCCGTTGCGAGGAGAGACTGTTTCAGCAAAGGGCCTGTGACCTCCGAGGTGAGCCACGTGAGGCCCGAGTGTGCTGCCTGGAGCGTTCTCTGGCTGATTTACACACTCCTGCTCTGACTCTCTAAAATCAATCTTTCCCCAATTGCCTCCTGGCTCTAGCAGTGTCCTGGGTCTGCCCTGCATGAATAACTACTCAGTCTTCTCCCATATCCTGGGTGCTTCTCCTAGAGCCCCTGCCAGAGCCTCTGATAGGGAGGGGTGAAGGTGGAGGGGCAGCCATGGCAGAACCTCGGATGAATAGGGCTGAGGGGTTGGGAAGGCAGCCTTGTTGGGGCCTCTGATGGGGGAGGGAGGCATGCCAGCTCTCTAGGCCAGGGTCTTAGAACTGCTGGCAGGGAAGGAGAGATCCACTGTCCAGACAGCTCTGAGTGGGCTGGAGTCCTGGGCAGTGCCTCAGTTACTGCCCACAAGCAAGGACACAGGGTACTCCACTCAGCTGGTGGGTGCCCTTTTACCCAGGGTAATTGCTTCCTTTTGTTTTTAGAGTGGATTATGTATATATATATATATATATATTTTTTTTTTTTTTTGTATGCTACAGGGCACAAGTGCTCATCAGAGAGGCAGAAAGAGACAGAGAGACAGAAACAGAGAAATCATGCCCCCCCACCACCACCACCATGGGGGTTAGCCATGCAGCAACCCCTTCTTCTCTATTCTCCTCTGGGGATCTTGGGCACGCACACACATGCACCCAGTGTGAGTTTCAAGCCACCAGGTTCGGGACTCAAACTACAGTTAGCCATGTGGGAGTCCAGCGATGTAACCATTATGCCATCTGCTGGTCCCTGTATTTCCTTTTCATATTAATAAGCACTCAAAACTGGCAGTTGGCTTAATTTTGACATGTTTTATGTCAAAAGAAATGGTGGAGGGGGAGCTGCAATCAGCTGGGGGCAGGTTTTCCGTCCACAATTGAGCAGAAAAGCTTACTCTGCTCATCTTTTATTTTAAGATTTCTTATCTTTTTTTCTTTCTTTCTTTCACAAGCATTTCTAACAGGGTCCTCATGCTGTGGTACACCCCTGAATTCAGCCAGCCCTAGCTCATGGGCGTGTATGTACCTGGTGTGTTCCGGGTAGTCTCCCATGCCAACCTGGAACCTTCCACATGGGTCAGCCTTGCAGGCCATTGGGCTACCACTGCACCACTGTCCAGTCCTTTCATCCTTTTATTTTTTAAAAAAGTGCCTCTCATAAGAGAGTTTGAGTCTCTCCAACTGAAGATGGAACTGTTGCTCAGCAGGGGAGGGGGGCCAAGTTCCTGGGGGCCCTAGACTGGACAGTGGGGTATGGCCCCTAGTGCCTTGGCTTTCCTCCCTTGAAGCCGGCAAGAAGGTGGATTGACCCTCTCCCGGGTCTTGCCTGGAGGCCAGAGATCACTGAGAAGTGCCTGTATGTGGTGGGAAAGGGAAGGGAGAATGGGACTTCACTTTCCTCTGGCTTAGCCGGGTCAGGGAGACGCCACGCTGGCAGGTGGGTGGGTGTAGAGCACCATCAGTGGGCAGCAGGGAGGCAGGAGGGGCTGTCTGGAGGTGCCACCTTTCTTCTGAAGCTCTGGTCTCTCTGGCTGTGCCACAGGCTTAAGGGGCCTGCAGGTTAGTCATCAAGTCCTACGGCAGACACACGAGGTGCACCTGACAGACGAGGACACCAGTGAGGCACTGGTGCCATGTGCCCTTCGCCCCTGCCCTCCCCTACATTTTATTTTATTTTAAAGACTCATTTAATTTTTTATTTATTCATTAATTTATTTTAATTCGACCATAGAGAGATACAGAGAGAGAGAAAGTGAGAAAGCAAGCCACCAGGTCCGGGACTTGAACTGTAGTCGGCCATGTGGGAGTGTCCAGCACCTTAACCACCATGCCACCTGCAGGTCCCCCCCTCCCCTACATTTTAAGGGGCTACACTCTTCCTAGCTTTCTGGGGACCATCATAGTCCCTGGCTCCCACCTGTCTGACCATGGTGACCCGAGTCCTTGTCTCAACAAGGAAATAAGAAGCGTCTGCCCAACCAGAGCCCTTTGACCAGAAGCCTGGGGACTGGGTTCAGGAGCCCCATCCCGTGGGCATGTGTCCACACACATCTGTCTACCGTTGTGTGGTCCAAGACCCCAGGGATGCCCTCCCCCACCAGCCCTGGACCCTGTTCCTTCACCAAGGCAGTGTGGGCTGCTCTGTAGGGCATGACTGTATGAGCTTGGTCCCGGTGTGAGCTCAGGCAAGTTATCGACCTGTGTTGGGCCTCGGCTGTCTCATCTGTAAAACGGCACTGTGAGTAGTGCCTGCCTCACAGGGTAGCTGTGAGATTCCAGTGAACTGACATTTGCAGAGCACGTGGCCCAGGGCGGAGAAGTGCGCCTCATCTGCTGACAGTAGGCAGGGCAGCCTCTGCTTCCTGATCTTTCTCCCGCTTCTGTGTACCCGATCCCAGTGCCCAGCTGGCAGAGGGGCAAAGCCTCTGGTAGATTTTCCCCTCATTTCTCCTCAGCTCCCCCTCTCTGGTGTCCTTCTCCATTCTGTAGGTGAAGGAACTTGGAAAAGGTCCTACCAGACCTAACTCTCCAGCTCTATTTTCTTTTTCTCTTTTTCTCTCTTTCTTTCTTTTTTTAAGAGGAGAGGTCATGTGAGGGTCACATGATTTCTCTCTCTCTCTCTCTTTTTTTTTTTTTTTTTGGAGGGATTTTTGTTA
>NW_006205257.1:1202027-1203287 GCF_000334495.1 Tupaia belangeri chinensis
ACACACACACACCCGGCATGAGTTTAAGCCACCGGGTTCGGGACTCGAACCACAGTCGACTACATGGGAGTCCAGTGACATAGCCATTACGCTAACTGCTGGTCCCTCCAGCTCCATTTTCAAGGCCCTACAGGTCTGCCTTTTGCTCAGCTCTGAGGCTGCAACTCTCTTTCCCCCACCCCCTCTCCAGGACAGTAAACCTTTAGGATCCTCCAATTGCTCTGCCCTTTCCTTAAACCCTTTCTTAAGCAGCAGTTGTCACCTCTGCCCCAAGTCCCTCCCTTGCTCCCTCATAATTTCTTTATTCCTGTTCTCTTCGCCCGGGCTGGCTGAGAGGCCAGGTCGGGGGCCGAACCAGTATCAAGGTATCCACTGCCCTTGCCCCGAAAAGACCTCGGATTCTGCCCACCGGGGCGCTCCGCGCGGTGTAGCCCTTGGCCCCAGCCCGCCACCTGCAATTAAATTCTCACTCAGCCCCTCTTGGTTTTGCGAAGCCCGGTACCGGAGGGGGCGGGGGCTTGAGGGGCGGGGCCTTATTTCCTGTCCCCGCCCCCGACCTCAGCCCTTGGTTCTCCGCCTAGAGCCCCGCCCCTGACCCCGCCCACGGCCCCGCCTCGGACCCGCCCCCCGCCGTGGGAACTCAACCAGGCTCAGCTGACGCCTCACTTCACGTGACGCGCGTGCCTGACGAACATGGCGTCTACCACAGGGTGAGTACTTTTCTCTCTGTGGCTCCCCCCCCCCGTCCCAGCTGCGAAGTGGGTTAGCGTTCTTGGCCGGGACCGCTGAGTGGCCGCGGACAGCGCGCTTTGTCCTGCGGGCCCAGCGTCCGGGCGCGGGGCGGCGAGCTGCCTGCTCCGAGTGAGGGTCAGCGCGGGTGCCCGCAGCTCCCTGCCGTCCTCCCTGCTGCCCACTGATGGTGCTCTGGACCCACCCACCTGCCAGCGTGGCGGCTCTACTGTGTGCGGCTGAGGTGGGGGCTTGGGTCGAGGGACGTGTTCACTGCCACGACACTCGGGTGAGAAGGCGGCGTTGCAGGGGTGCCAGGACAGGCCTTGTTTGAGATGGGCTTGGAATTCCCTTTTCCCTGCAGGGTATTTCCCTATCTCCTTCAAGATCCAAATGTCACCTCCTCAGAGAAGCCTTTCCTAAACACCTGTCACACTTTTGCAGTCCTTACCAGCCGCCGATAAGCTATATAGGGGAAGACAAGTTGTGCTTGTTTTCTCCCCATTTAAAATGTAAAGCAGGGTCTTTCCC
>NW_006205257.1:1203318-1214965 GCF_000334495.1 Tupaia belangeri chinensis
TCACACTGGGCCTCAGGAACAGGAGCCCAGTGCCTTGCACATAGTAGGTACTTTGTAATTTTGCAGAATGAAAGAAGGGTGAATGGTCCTAGTGGAAGTGTTGACAGATGGGTTCACTGAAGCTGGGGAGAATGTTCAAGATGAGAATGTCCCAGTTAAGGTTGAGGGACAAAGGTTGAGAGTTCAGAGTGTATGTATTGGGACAAGGAAGAGGAGGTGTGGCTTCTCCAGACTTTGTCCTGAGTGGCTGGAAAGATTTTTTTTTTTCTTTTTAAAAGGTTTTTGCCATAGAGACAGTGAGAGGGACAGTAAAAAATCATCCCCCTGGGGGGAAGGCCACACTGCAGCCCATTCTCCTCCATTCTTTTGGGACTTTCGGCATGCACACATATGTGCCTCATGTGATTTTCAAGCCACCAGGTCCAGGATTCAAACCACGGTTGGCCATGTGGAAATTCAGTGCCTTAACCAGCCACCTGCTGGCCCTGAGCCAGGGAAGATACTAATCTGCCTTTTAAAAATTGCTCAATCCCCTGGGCTGTATGTGAGTTCAGTGGGAGGAGGTGTGTTTCTTGGTGTAGGAGTCTAGGAGGGGCAGTGCCCCAGATACCAGGTTAGGAACTGAGATCAGAATGGGGGAACTGTGGGCAGGAAGGTAGGGAGGATGATAACAGGGAGTGCATTCTAACTCGGTCCCCAAACTTGGGGGCATTGAAACATAAAATTCAAACATTTAGTGGGCACCTACTGTATTCCAGGAACAGGCCCTGGGCCTACATGTAGGTCTGTATAAACCACAGGGCAGATAGACTCGAGACTCTGCCATCTGTCTGCCTCTGGCCTGCGTATGTGCTGAGGAGGGCCATGGGCCATGACTTAGTTGCCATTTGACTCCTACCAGAGCCTGGGATATAGGAGGCCCACGAGAGTTCCAGATGATTGGGGTGTGTCCCATATGATTCGGGGAACAGTGGAAGCTCTAAACTAGCATCTCATATGCAGTTAGAACTTCAAGATGTTACTCTGGGGGATGTTTCACAGTTGATCCTTTTTGTTCTGCCAGCCTGGGAAGGGACTTCAGCTTGGAGACAGAGGATCCCACAGCCCTCTGAGGGATCCCCTCCATCCTCTCCTGCCCTCTCATGGAGTAGGCCCCTCTCTCATGGCACTTGGTGGTGGGTAGCCCTGCCTTCTCCTTGGCTGAGCTTGGAACTTTCCATGGGCAGAGTTGAGACCTCCCAGCTCATGTCTACACTTGCCCCCCACCCCCACCCCAATTAGTCCAACATGCTGGCCTGCTTTCCTGAGAGACTTAGTGATTGAAGAAAGGAGCTATGGGTGGGAAGACAGTGTCCTGAGGAGCAGAGTGAAGGAATATCTTTTATTCTTTAGCCAAGCAGCTCCCAGGGAGCAGAGCCAGCAAGAGGCAGCGGGCGAGCTGCCCTGGGTGTGTACCTGCAGGGTCAGAGGTTATGCTGGCATCAGCATTCTTCTGGAGAGAAAGTATCTGGAGGAATCACATTCTGGATCAAAATCTGTCCCCACCCTAATGTGAACCTTGTGCTTCTAGAGCAGAGGGCTTGGGCCAGGCCTGGGGCAGAGGATAAGGTGGGTCTGGAAGGCAGACTAAAAACCAAGCTCCCCTTTGCCCTCTCTGGCTCCTTCTCAGGCCCTGTCCTCACTCCACACAACCTTGTCTTGGTCCCTGTATGTGGTTGGGCCCCCGACCCTCAGGAGAAAGAGGCAGGGTGGGGAATGCCAGGCAGGGTGGCCCGGGTGGCCCTGCGGGCCCTGCAGAAGTGAGCAGAAGTGTCTTCACACTCTGGTGCAGGGATCTTGTCCTTGTCTGTGCCGTGGTCCTCTGGACATCAGTGAAACTATGTCAGCATAATTTTTTTAAAGTTCATTTCCTTTGAGAAAAGGGGGGAGGGAAAGAGACAGATGCCCTCAACTGCCTCCTGCTGTGATCTCCCTACCCCCTCTCTCCTGCCAGCCAGGATAATGGGTGCACACACTGGCCAGGTCCAGATCAGCCAGGTCACCAAACCCTCAATGTTCCATATAGAGCTGCCATGGCTCAAACAGCATGTTACTGCTGCCTTACCAGGCCAGCCCTCAGCAAGAAATTTTACATACCTAAATAAATGAGAGAAATAGAGGGAGAGGTTTTTTATTTTTTATTTTTTTTCTTTTTTAGGTTTTTGCCATAGGTGCATGGACTTGGTGTAGAGAGACACAGGAGGGAAAGTGAGAAATCACCCTGTGGGGGGATGGACATGCCGCAGCCCCTTCTCTTCTGTTCTCCTCTTGGGATTTTGGGCACACACACGCAGGCCCAGTGTGATTTTCAAGCTGCTGGGTCTGGGACTTGAACCATGATCAGCCATGTGGGAGTCTAGTACCTTAACCATCATGCCATCTACTGGCCCCTAAGTGATTTATTTATTTATTTTTTGGGGGGGATAGGCTCTCACCATGCTGTGATCCTCCTGTCTCAGCCTCCCAGTTCCCTAGGCACACACCACCACACTCAGCTTGTTTAGGTTGGGCCAGGAACCAAACCCAGGCTTTCCCTGTGGCTTCAGCCACACTGTAGTGGACCCTTCTGCTTGTGCCACTGCGCCTGAGCCACAGGATACTGTTTTTAAGTGCACAGAATAAACACAAGGGATATAAAAAAAACAATGATACAGATATACAGCTATCAAAACGTTAAATACCTTTGTGATATCGCCATTTCTGCTTCCTTATTAATGCATTAAGTGATAAAGCTAGCAGCAGGTCTAATACCACCTTAATTTTGAAGTAGGGCTCAGGAGAAGAATGTTTTGAGTTGCTGCAGCAGCAGTAATGTGCCGTGAAAATATCTGCTGATGGCATTCACGAGCACAGCTGGTACTGAGTGCTCAGTTGCTTAAATTAATAACTGATGCAAATGTAAATGTGAGTGAGAGGGTAGAGAAAATAAAGGTAGGCTGTTTTCCCATCCAAGTAGAGAGCGCTCCTATTTTGTGACTCCCCAGTGGTCTGTGGACCTTAGATAGGAACCCTGCAGAAAGGAGAGGGTGGCTGCAGACTGATATGGGAGCACAGGTTGTGTGGGGACAGGGACAGGTTGCAGGGGCAGTGGCGCTCCACCCTCCTTGGGGGCTGGCCTTATTCTTGGTCGTGGGTCCTAGGTCACTTACTGAGCGTTGGTAGTGGCTGGGGGATGGCTGGCCCTGGGGGACTGGAGACTTGCTCTGTGGGTCTCTTTAAGGCCACAGAGCTGTTGGTCTACCAGCCCTGTTCTTGTCCCCTGGCATTGCCCGTGCCCTCGGCTGCCTGCCGCATAGTGTACCTTGAGAGCCTGGAACTTAATGGCTTTGCCTTTTAAATTCTGGGTGCCAGCTAATGAAAGTTCCATGAGATACTAGTTAAGGATGTTTTATTAGGGTTGCTTTTGCTGAATTTGCAGGGAAAAGTCACCCGCATTGGCTCTGGGCCCGACAGTCTCTCTTGGGATTTGGTTTATGCCATGAGAAATCAAGCAGCATGTCTCTATAAACCTCGATTCTGGAGAGTCCTGTAGTAATTGATGACTGCAGCATGTCACCCACCTGGTGGCTCAGGCTGCCCTGTCATGCCCAGAACCCAGGGCAGGGTGGGCTCGGTTCCAGCTGAGCTCTGTGGAGAAATGTTGATTCTCTTCACAGGGCAGCTCAGCTGGTTGCTCAAGGAGAGGGGGGCTTATGTTTCCTTATCAAGTTTTGACCTGAGCAGTCGGGCCCGGGGGCTAGTAGGCACCATTCTTGGTGCCCTGAGGCCTCTCAGAAGGTTCTGAACACAAGGAGGCACATTCTTGAGCATTCTGGGAGGGATGTAGTGGAAGGCTAGTTAGAGCTACACCCAGTGTGTTTAAGGAAGAAGGGGAAGGTGGAGGGATGGGGTACTGTGGAAGGTGAGGTGGGCAAGGCTGGGCACTGGAGCCCACGTGGGGGCTTCAGCTGAGACCGTCTGTTGCAGGGCCCCAGGGGTGTTACTCTGTTGTTGGGGTGCCTGTAGAGATGATTTTTCACCTGCTATGCTCCATACTGAGTGAAGGAAGAGGGTGTGGGAGGCCATGGGGACACCCAGGCTTGGGTGCTAGCTGTTGCACTTTCAGTTCCTGACAGGGGCCAGTTGGGATGCAGCCACATTTGCAAGCTGTCACCAAGATCCCTCTGCCCTTTCATATTGTGGTTGAGTGTGGCAGAAAAGCAGTCCGGCTTAGAGGGAGCCCTCGCCACTTCTGTGCACCCACTCACCCATTCATCCTCCCGGGAAGGGAAGAAGGGTGCGTCCCTGGGGAGGGGGTGGTGAGGCCCTTGTCCCGTCAGCACATGTGGGGTGTTTGTGACTCTCCACCCTTCCTGCCCAGGCTGGGGCCCAGGATCTGTTTCCTGCCCCTGGGGCTGATGAAGCACCTTCTGATCTATGCAGCTGTGTGTGGTCCCACGTGTCAACTGTGACAGCTGCTCATTCAGCAGATATCTGTGGAGTGCTTGCTTGCAGGTCACTGGGCACAGCAGAGACTCCATCTCTTACCCTTGGAGTTTGCATTTGAGTGGGTGGAGTGGGCGACACCAATAGGCACCAACAAACAACGCTGCATTTAGGTTAGAAGGTGTTCCCATCAGGCACCTGGCTGAGAGCCCATAGTTTACTCAAGGGGGCGACTGAAGAGAGTTTAATGCAGGGATGGTTTACCGAGCTGTGGGCAGGTGGAAGGGGCCCAGGAAGGAGGAGGAAGGAGGCTGATAAGGAACCAGGGAGAGTGCCACTGTGAAATAGGGGCCCAGCTGGAGCAGTGGCCCTGGGTGGAGAGACACAGTGGCTATTTAGTTCTATGACTGGCCAGAGAGGGAGTTGAGAGGTGGACTCTCTGTCCTCCTCCCTTACCTCCTATCCCTGGTCTTTCCTGTCTTCCTCTGGCTAAGCCCACCTGGAGGCCATAGGCAGAGTGTGCACGGATGGAGTCTGGGCAGTTGGGCCTTGGGCACAGAGCAGGGCGGGGTGGATGGGGAGGGCAAGTGGGGAAAGCCCTGCCCTGTGCTAAGTGGAGGTCAGGCTGGGGGAGATAGTTGCTGGTGCAAGGAGGGAAGCTAGGGAAGACCACCCTGAGGAGGTGGCATCAGACCCAGTGTGTACAGGCGGCAACACTTGCTCATGTGTCCCTGGTGTGAGGCTCAGGGTCTCTGAGGATCCCAAACAGAATGAGCGTTGGAAGTGCCCTGGAGGCCTCTTCATGGCCAGTGGTATGAGGGCAGGTTCTGTTCCCCCTAGATCCTGTTGCAGTGTGTGGGAGAGCCCTCTACACTCCTGCAGTTCCTCCTCCACCTCCAGGTGGACCCCTACAGCCCCTCTGTAGGGATCCCCTACAGTAAGGGTCCCTCCTGCCCGACTCTTCTACTCCCCCACTCCATTCTTTGGCTTCACTCACTGGGACTGCCCTTCCTTCCTGCACTCATTCATATCTGCACTCATTCATTCATTCAACAGACACCGCTGTGTGCTTCGTCCTTGATCTCACAGAGCTCACGTGTTACCTGGAGAGACAGCAAGCACAGAATGAGTTCCGTGCTGATGCCTGCTCCAGAGAGAACCAGGGGAGCAAGGGGAGCGATTGGATGGGTAACAGGGAAAAGCTACTCTAGAAGAGGGAGAGGCATGGACAAGGTGGGAGTGGGGGTCCTGTGTGCGGGCGCCTATGAGGAGAACATCCCCTGCAGGGAACAGCAGCAATGAAGGCTCTTCCCCTCTTTCTTCATGATAGAGCATAGATGTGCACATAGACACACACGTGTGCGTGTGCACATACAAGCACCTTCCACAGGGTCTGATCATGTCATGGTCCCCTTCCTTGAGTCCTCCAGCCCATGGAATTTTGGGGTTTGAGGGCATGCCTTGTGTTTCAGGCCAACTGGGCTTGGGATTTGAACCATGATTGCTGGGTGGGATCTGGTTTTCCTTGAGCAGTGCATTGAGCTGCACCACGGGGCTGGCCTCTTGGAAATTCTTTATGGTTCATGATAGAGGATGTGTGCATGCATGAGAGAGAGGGATAAATACCCTCCTCAGGGTCTAGCCACCCTCCAGTCCCCTTCCTCCAGTCCTCTAGCTCACCAGGACGCTGCAGGGATCAAACCGACTGGGCCAGGGATTTGAACAGTAGGCAGCATGTGGCTTCTGCTCTAAAGCCCAGTAGACTACCGACTGTGCCACTGAGGCTGAGCCAGCTGTGAAGTCTTGACGTTCAGAGAAGAACGAGAATTTCCATGCTGCATGGAGAAAGCGAGAGGTGGAGCGGGGGGGGGGCCCCCCAGATTCCTCCTTACAGGCTATACCTTTGTTCTCGATGTAAGAGGAAGCCGGAGAGGGGCCGAGCAGGGGCTTGCCTGCTGGGATTTGTTTTTGAAGGGTTCCTCTGGCAGTGGGTGCAGATCAGGCTGCAGGGAAGCGGGACCCAGAGAGCAGCCAAGGGTTCCCAGGTGGAGGACAAGGATGGGCCACACTGGGGGGCTGTCCCTGGGGATGGGGAGAGGGTTCAGGCTGGTGTGCATTGCTGGTGGACCAGAAGTGGATTCAGAGAGGAGACACGTCAGGGCAGAGGTGCCTCTGTGTGTGAGTGGCCGGGAGGGAGCTGGGAGGGATCTGGGAGGGCACGAGTCTGATGGACCGTGGGGGCAGGGTGTAGGTCTGTGCTGTGGCTGCTGAGTTGGAGCTGACTGGCTTCTGGGAGGGTGTCTAGACAGTGGGTCTGTGAGTCTTGAAACCCTGCTGGACTCGGTCATGCTGAAGGATGGAGCCCAGTTAGGGAAGAGGACCCATATCGCAGGATCCAGTCCTGGGGTGTCCAGAGGGAGGGAGACTGAGGGTGAAGGATTTAGTGTTAGGTTTTTGGCAGAGGGTGGCCCCAGGGCCACAGGCACCCAGAGGCCCTGGAAGACCTGGGACCCCACTGCAGATTTAGGAGCAGAGGGCACTGGCAACTGGGATGTGGGGGGGAGTGCAGGGGCAGGGTATGGATGCCTGTTGGGATGGACTGAGGAGAGCAGGGCCATGGATGGTCAGGATAGAACGGGAGCCTGGGTGATGCTTTAGAGAGGGTGTTCACTGCAAAGAGGGGAGGGAAATAATCTGGTGGGGAGTGGGGGCAAAGGGGAGTGTTCTGTTCTTTTCTTTTTCTTTTTCTTTTTCTTTTTCTTTCTTTTTCTTTTTCTTTTAATTGATGAGGGAGAGAGAATGCCTGGGAAAGCATTTCAGGGTGCAAGCAGTGTGGAGGGAGAGGGAGAGGTACAAGTATGTCTTTGACAGGGTCTTACGAGTCGTGATCCTACCTGCCTGTCTCAGCCTCCTAGTTAGCTAGGACCACAGGTGTGCCACTGCGCCTGGCCAGGAACTGAACCCAGATCTCCCATGTGGCCTCCTCCACGGCCCAGTAGTGTCCTCTTGCTTGCCCCACCTGGGCTGGCCTTTCTTTTTTCTTCCAGACGACTGGAGTAACTGCACATCTGCTGCGTGTAAGGGTACAGAGGCAGATGGAGAGTTTGGGAAGTGGGTGCTGGGAGGTGAACCATGCTCTTTCAATGAACAGGGAAGCCAGCGTGGGATGCAGGGGAGGCTGGTGGGAGGCACCCCCCTTCTCTGCCAGGCCTGGCTCCCCTCGGCCCCGACCTCCAAGAAGGTCTCAGCAGCTCCCTCCCTCATTGGCCCCTTAGCACCTCCAGGTCACCCCATCTCTCCAAGGTTCCATGGGGGGGGTGCTCTGCTCAGGGCGCTCCATGTGTGTGGTTAGGGTAGGGACAACCAACCCAGGCTGGGGTCCAGGACTTGAAGAGAGGGGTGGTTGCAGGGTGCAGGAATGGGGAGCTAGTGTTTTCTGGGTTAGGTTATCCGTTTCTCGCAGAAGGAGGAGCTTACCAACCTGGAGCTGGAGGAGGGCAGACAGACCCATAGACCTGCTCGAGGGTGTGTGCTCGCGGGTGCAGAAGCCAAAGGCAGGCTCCCCGGGTGGAAGAGGACCTTGGCGGGATGACAAGATCCCTGAGTGTGAGAGTTGGGTGTGTGTCTCTAAATCAGGGCTGTCCTGCCCTGTTCCCTCTGGTGGGGAGCAGTGTGGTCCAAGTGCTCTGGGACATGGTGGGGAAGGGGTTGCAATGCCCCTGTGCTCCTCAGGTAGCTACCTACTGGTAGCCTACCGGACCCTACCGGTCCCCACAGGGGCCTCAGACGGCAGGTGATGGGCCTGCTTGGAGGTGCTAACAGAGGCCTGTCCTCATGTCTCTGCAGACCTTCATTTTGGCTGGGGAACAAAACCCTGAAGGTGCCACTAGCACTCTTCGCCCTAAACCGGCGGCGCCTGTGTGAGCGGCTGCGGAAGAACCCTGCTGTGCAGGCCAGCTCTGTCGTGGTGCTTCAGGGTGGAGAGGAGAGCCAGCGGTACTGCACCGACACTGGGGTCCTTTTCCGCCAGGTGAGTCCTCACCCCTCCAGACATCCTCAAGGTCTGGTGGGTGATAGACCAGCTTTGCCCCTGGAAGACCTGGAGAGGCCCACTGCAGGCAGTGAGGACCAAGGAGCCCACACTGGGGGCGGGGCCCTCACAGCTATGGCTTAAGGCAGAGCTGTCACTAGCCTGGCACAGCTCTCAGGTCAGGGTTCAGAAAGATGGTGTTCCTGGGGGAGCAAACAGGTAAGGCTTCATGGAGGAGGCAGCATGGTGTGGGCACTGAGGCCAGGGAGAATCTGATAGGTGGGAGGATGGTGTGCACCAGAGTGGGCAAGTGGAGGGTGAGGGGGCAGGTGTGTATGACCGGGAGTAGCAGAGGGATGAGGTGCCGTGAGTTCCGGGGGCCAGATTCTGTCTATAGTGAGGAGGACAGGGAGTGGCATGTAAGCAGCATTCAGGCCTGGGTCTTCGTCCCAACCTGGCCAGTGCTGACACTTGTGTTCCTCACTGGGCCTCGATTTCCTCACTTGAAAAGTGGTCAGGGGCTCCTCGAAGCTCTGGACCCCTGAGGGTGGCAGATGGCCCAGCTCTAGGCCAGCCTGATGTGGTGGCCTCAGCTGAGAATCACCACAGCACTCATTCCCAGGAATAGGAGCAAGGACATTTGCCCAGGGTGCTGGTGAGACCCTGAGCTGTCCCCGCTCCCATCGATCCTAGTATTTGCTCCCTTTTCAGATGGGGAAGCTGAGGCTCAGAGGGGCAGTGACTTGCCAAGAAGGGAAGCTGGATCAGAACCCCATCTTCTGACTCCAGGCCCAGTGTTCTCTTCTCCTGCTACCTTGCCCAGAGCTGACGTTGGGAACTCCCGAACCCCCTTGTGCAGGCAGAGCCCAGGGGACATGGCTGTCCAGCTTCCAGGTCAGGGCGGAGGAAATCAGACTGCAAAGGCGAGCTGAGTGTGGAGAGAAGGTGGCAAGGCGTGGCCTCCCCTGCTGGACTGTGTTGCCACCCCCGTCCCCTGACCCCTGCGGGGGACAGACAGGCTGCAATTCATGGCCCAGAGCGATCACAGAGAACGCTTTCCTGAAAGCTGCTCCTGCCCAAAATGCCCCTTGCCTGTTAGGGCAGCTGCAAGCCCACGGTCCCCTGGCTGCTAGAGACATGGAGGTCTAAACAAGCTTCTCTGGATTAGTCTTGATGCCTCCTGAGGTGTAGATAGTCTGCGGTTTAAAACCCGACTTCCTAAATTCAGCTGCTGGCTCCCTTACTGATGCGAGGCTAATTTTAGAAGAATTCCTCCTCCACTTCATACCTTTACCACTTTATTTTAGCTCAGTGTTTATTACTAAACACTGAAGTCATCACTGCCCCGGGGGTGGGAGAGGGAAGGAAGTCCTAAATGGAGGAATCCGTTTTGGTACAGATGTCCATCCGGTGTCTAAATCGAAGTGGTGTCTTGTCTGCCTGCAGGTGGCAGAGGGGCACTGGGCAGGACCCTGTACTGTGGACACCTGTGTCCCAGGGGACCCTATTGTGGGCCTGGAGTATGGCTGGTAAAGTGGGGGCATGGATTGGCTGGGGACGTCCATAAAGCCTCCCATCAGAGGGAGTTCCAAGCTGGGTCGGAGAAGCCAGCCAGGCTGCCCCTTGCCAAATCATGAAAGGACAGACGGGCTGCCCACAGCTGGTGTGGAGAGCTGAGTGTGGAGGTGGGAAGGCTGCAGTCAGTGTCCGAAAGGAAGTAGGCCCGAGCTGGCTCTCCAGGGTGCTGGAAGAAGACGCCTGGTTGGCTGCCCACTGCTCTCCTTGTGCCTCGTGTTTCTGTCCTGCTCACTGGGTAACCAGCATCCTTTTCCTACCGCAGGAGTCCTTCTTTCACTGGGCATTTGGTGTTACCGAGCCGGGCTGCTATGGCATCATCGACATCGACAGTGGGAAGTCCACCCTGTTTATGCCCAGGCTTCCTGCCCACTATGCCACCTGGATGGGAAAGTAAGGAGCCGTGAGCTGCAGCCCTATGGCCGCTGACCACTGGTGGCTGGGGGTGCAGCAGGTGGGGGTGAGGGTGCCTGTGGGTGGCAGGAGGGAGGTTTAGAGGTCAGGCCTTTGATGGCCTGCCCTATGTCCAAGGGCCTGTACTCTTGATTGGGAAGAGGCTTCAGAGCTGTCCCTTTAGGCCATGTTTAATTGGAGTTAGGACTTGTTAATCTCAGAATTCTGAGTCCCAGGTTTGTTTACATGCTGGTCCCCAGTGGGCTGTCCCTCCTGTGTGGCTTTGATGGGTGTGGCGTGGGCCTGCCTGTGCCCATGTGTGATGGTTTGGTTCACGTCACGGGTGTATCTGGGCTCTTCCCTGAGGTCCATCACTGACGTGCAGGGCCATTACTTGACACCTTTCTCTGCACCCAAATGTTGGCGCTGCCCTCTGCCAGCTCCTCTGTGAGATAGGCTGGGTGTCTAGGACTGTGTTGTGTGACAAGTGCGGGACCAGAGGTCTAGACTATGTCAAGAGGCTATCCATTCCTTGTCCTCCACGATATTGGCCAGCTCCAGGGCCCTCCCGGGGCCTTTTCTGCCTGCTCAGATGCACCGAAGCAGAAGCTGTACTTCACCAGGGATGTTTGAAGCGATCCAAAGATCCCGCTAAGCGCTCACAGCTTTCCAACCTGTCATTTCTGCCTGGAGAGTGATTATCCTGGGCTAATGTATAAATTGCAGCTTTTGCTGCTTAGTGCCCTAGACACTCATTACCAGGTGGGCTGGCGAGTCTGTGGCTGGTTTGAATGACAAGCCATCTGGCTGTTAGAAGGGCCTGGTTCTTTGCAGAGGACCAGGGTCACAGCAGGGCTTTCCCAAGCTTCCTCTGCTCCAGGCACCACCTCTCCTCTCCCCCCCACCTCCACTCTTCAGTGCTGACTCTACAATCTTCTTCATTGGTGCCGCCTTGGGGTGAAGGGTTCAGGCTCACACATCGGTGACGGTGATGCATGAGGCCACTTGGCTGGATCCTGACCTGGCCCTGGGCCCGGGACTTTGCTGTGAAGACTCAGCTTTAAGCAGAATTGGCAGAAGAAGAGAAGCAGGCTATGTTTCTCCTGGGGGATGCTTCTTGACTTGGCTCTCAGAAGGGAGCTTGGGGCGTGGAGATGCTCCGTCTAGCTGGCCTTGGCGACAGCA
>NW_006205257.1:1215283-1235109 GCF_000334495.1 Tupaia belangeri chinensis
AGGAATGACTGGGTGGCCACGTAGAGGCCTCACCTGATGACTTTCTGTCCTGTTGTCATCTTTGTCGCCAATCTTTATTGTTTTCCTGGCTGAATCCTCACGACTGCCCTGTTACAGAAGAGGAGTGGGTTGAGCATGGCGTATGGGCTATGGAGCCCCGTGGCCTGGTCTTGTTGGTGTTGCCATCAGAAGTTAAGTTTGCCCGGCAGCTCAGTGCGGCCTCTCTGCGGAGGTCATGGGGCTCAAGATATTTTGATTTCTTATCTGTGGAATAAGTGATGTTGCAAGTGAAGTCCCACCAGGGCCATCGTTACAGTGGTGGGCCCTGTGGGGATGCCTGCATTTGTGACACTGATGCAAAGCGGTGCTGATGCCAGGGGGCAGTTTGTCACGTCCCAAAGTAGCCAGAGCAATGTTTCTGGCCATTTGTTGTCAAGGGGTGGAATCTGTTTACCCTCCTGCATGACCCCAGTAGGGACCTCATGGCTGCCTCGATGAAGGGATGTGGCTGTCACCACGCGACTTCTGAGGCTGGGCTGTAAAATGGGCCATGGCTTCTCCTGATTCTCCCCTGTGGGATACTCATCCCAGCCGCCACACGTGAAGGAGCCAGACTCACCCACATGGAAACTCTGGCTGATCCTGGCCCAGGGCTATGTAGGGATCCTGCCAAGTGACCTCACAGCATCGTTGTCACCAACGTGTGAGCCTGAGCTCCTCATCCCCAGACAGCGTTTACCACCAGCGTAAATGAGCCTTCACAGTTCCAAATCCCCGTCTTTGAGCCTTGACTTTCAGAGTCTAGGAACATGATGAATGGTTTTCATCTACTAAGCTTCGGGTAGTTCGTTAACCCCCCTAGTTCACTCGAACAGCGTAACAAAGGGTTCAGATCTGGTCTCTGTAAGAGGATTCTCTCAACCCCTTCTCCACCCTGAGGTGATCACACAAGTACAGTTAGGGCCTCGGTCCTTCCTGTGAGAGGCACATCTTGACAGCTGATGGGGCCCCTGTGCTGGGTGGCTCTTGGTTCTCGGTAGCATCTACAGTTTGATCTGCCTACTTTGTCAGCCTCCCCATGGCCCTGCCTGCTGGCTTATAGTTCACTAAGATGTCCCATCACTCAGAGAACTAGAGTAGCAGTTGGGAGAGATGCCTCCATCTCTGAAATGTGGAAGACAACTTTAGGGAGGGCATGGTCAGGGCCTCAGCAGGGCCCCACCTGGTGTTTCAAGAGGTGGAAAGGCTTTCAGTGCACTCCTCCTCTGTTTTCTTTTTTCTTCCTTTCCTTCCCTTTCATTCTCTTTCCTTCCCTTCCCTTTTCTCTTCTTCTTTTTTCTTTTCTTTCTTCTTTCCTTTTTATGAGGAGCTGACTTGTAAGAAGCTAAGAATGCTTGTCTGGGTTGAAGGTGGACATTTGGGTTTTTGTGAGGAAAGGCCTGGGCCTGCCTTGGGGCCTCTACTGTCCAGTGGCAAAATCTGAATGAATCTCACCAAGTCTTCCCCCACCCGCCATCTGGGGAGTCAAATAGCACTTCACTTGAGAGTTTAAAACCCAAGATCTGATTGGTCAGGGAACAGTTGTTAGTTGGCTTTTCTGGCACCTTATCCTCAATAATATGGAAATAATGTCTGTGCCTTGGCCACAGCAGGGTGTCTGAGAAGCCATTGAGAATTCTTTAGTCTGTTCCCAGACTGTGGAGCCAGCTGATTGTCTAGTGAAGACCTGTAGGCTTGGGTGACCTTGAGGGTGCAGACATGTCTACAGGGTTGGCTCCCCTGTTGGCAAAGGCTCTTAGTGTGTGCTGGCCGGGTCACACTGAATAGTCTGGTCCCTAGGGGGATTCTGACCCACGGCTGAGGGGGATCCTCTTTGTCTGCAGGCTTGGCTCCCTGGCAGTCCTTTTCCTTCCTCCTCTCTAGGGTGATCCTCCCTGAGTCCCCAGATCCTGAGCCGTGGGGAGAGAAGGCTCAGTTGTAACAAGGTAGTGGCAAAGGGGTTAGTTGTTTGGGGCTGGAACTGGGGAGTGGCCAGATCTGATTATGCACAGCTGCTTCCAGACTCTCCCGTAATCAATAGGGCACGGGGAGCGAGGCTGATGGGATTACCTGGCCTTTGCAATCAAAACCCACCAGACTGAACATTTGACCTTCAGCTCCTCAGCTTCCTTTTGAGTCTCTATCTGATGGCTTTTGAAAATCCATCTGGCAGATACTGCAATCCAAAGTTGCCCAGGGAAACAACACCCCCGTCTGCAGGATCTGCCACTTCCTGCAGAAACGCTCTGTCCTCTTGTCAGGGTTGCAGATGCCCAAGGGGCCGTGGGCAGCCCAGTGTCCGCCTGCTCCTCACCCCAGGTCCTTTCTGGGACAGGAGGGTGGTAGCTTCAAATTCATTTTTATTTGGAGTCCTTGTTCCAAATGGTGCCTTTTTGATGTGAGAGCTTTACCCATCTTTTTCCATAAGAAGTACGTTTAGCTGACAGCAGCCTTGTTGCAGAGTGTCTGGGGTCCTCTACAAAGGCAAGAAATTGCTTCTGATTCAACACCCCAGGCAGCCTCTGAGGCCATCAAGGGCTAGTGACTGCACCAAATGGGAGACCCCCAGAACCTTTGTAGCGCAGCTGTGTTATGTTCCCATCCCTGGAGGAACCCCGGGGTTGGAATGAAATGCAGTGTGGCTGACCTGGGGTGTGTGGGGGGAGAGGTGTATTTCAAGGTGCTTGTGGGCCTCAGGCTGCCAGGAGGAGTAGGAAGAGTGAGTCTCCCCAGGGCAAGGGCCTGAGCTCCGAGCACTGCTCCTTTTGGTGTAGAAACTGATAGGTGTGTGTGTGTGTGTGTGCTGTTGAGGTGCGTGCATTGGGGGAATGTATGTGGTATGTGTGTATCATGTGTATGGTCAAGTGTATGTGTGTGTGATGAGGTATTTGTGATGTGGGGTGTGTATAGTGTGTGTGTGATGTGATGCTTGTGGGGTGTTTGGGATATGCTGTGTGTACATTATGTAGTGTATGTAGAGTGTTTGTAATGTGGGAGGTGTGTGTGGACTGTGGTGTGGAGTGTGTGTTGTGTATGGTGTGTAGTGTGTATGCATGCTCATACATACACATATACACGTGTGTGGTTTTTCTTTTTTCTCTTTTTTTTTTTTTTTCAAGAGATTTTTTGCTATAGGGTGCACACACTCCCCAGAGAGACAGAAAGTGTCTCCTGGTAGGATGGCCATGCTGCAATTCCTTCTCTTCCATTCTCGGGATTTTGGGCATGCATGCACACACTCCTGGTGTGAGTTTTCAGTCACCAGGTCTGGGACTCGAACTGCATTCAACTATGTAGGAGTCTAGCGACATAACCATTATGCCATCTTCTGGTCCCCACATGTAGTTGTTCATGCCACTGCCCCATCCCCCACACACATCTGGTGACAGGAGGCCAATGTTTGCTCAGCCTGTCTGGAGGCTTCACCCTGGCTCCCTGCTTTCTCAGGGAGGATGTGAGGGGTCCTTTGCCTCAGGTCTTCTCAAGAAGAGGCTGAAGAATCCCTTTGGCTCTTACTTAGTGGGATGGGGAACGCTGCTCCTGGGCAGCCCCAGGCCCGACTGGCATTGGCAGCGTCCACTGTGGCCTAGTCTAATTACCTCTCTGTGCGTATCCCTACGCCTGGCCTCTCGAGGAAGTCTTGTCTACAGGGTGGTCTCCAGCACCAGGCGCCCGGGTCACTCTGGAGAGGTCTGCTTTTCTCTTTGATGACCTAATAAAACCTCAAACTGGCTGCCGACTTCCACCGTGGAGCACCTGCCACCGCATGTTCTGCGGTGAGCGAATGAAAGGCAGCAGCATTGCATGGTGCTGAAGGCTGGTGCCAGCCACTGGAAATTGATGGTGACGGCTTTAATTTGGCCCTATTACTTATTCATTAACCGCATGCAGGTGGTCAGCTAGCTGGCAAGACCCGCTCTTCAGAATTTCATTTTCTCCAGAGCTCCTTGTGTCTGCGTCGTGCAGCATTAATTTAATGTCTCCTTTCCACCTGGGGACTGGCATAGGGTTTGACGCTCACTGCAGCGTGAGCTGAGCGGCCATCAGCTCTGACCCTGGGCCTGGAAAGACCTCCTCTTAACTCATGGCGGCCCAGCTGCTGCCAGAGCGGGAGAGGACCCCTTGGAATGGGGCTGGTTCCGGCCAGAGCTGTGCCTTGCACTTGCAGGGAGAGCATCTGGGAAGGGGTGTAACGGACCCATCCTCTTCCAGTCCACTTCTTTCTTTTCTTTCTATCTTCTTATTTTCTTTCTTTTTTTTTTTTTGCTAGAGTGCATGTGCACTTACCAGAGAGAGACAGGGGCACAAAGAGAGGAGGGGAGGAGAGAGCACTTCCTGTGGGGCATGTTCGTGCTGTGATCCCTTTTCCTCCATCTCTTCCTCCTTTCAGGAGTTTGGGCATGCATGCATATGCACCTGGTGTGTTTCCCTAGTCATTAGGTCTAGGACTCGAACCACGCAGTTGGCCATGTGAGATCTAGCTGCCATGAACACCAGGCCCTAGAACTGGCCTTTCAGTCCAGTTTTTTTTTTTTTTTTTTTTTTTGCTATAGAGTGCATGCTCTCACTAGAGAGGCAGAGAGACAGAGGGACAGAAAGCAAAAACTCATCCCCCAGGGGGATGGCCACACTGCAGTCCCTTCTTCTCCATTCTCCTCTCGGGATCTTGTGCACACACGCACATGCACCTGGCTTGAATTTTAAACCACAAGGTCTGGGACTCAAACTGCAGTTGACTGTGTGGGAGTCTAGCAACACAACCATTAAGCCATCTGCTGGTCCCCAGTCCAGTTCTTTTAATTCAGATTTCATGTATGATAGGGTCTGGAATGAGCTGCCTTGTTGAACCCCAGACTTTAGCTGGGGCGGGGTGGGGGTGTCATCCAAATGGCCACCTCCTGCCCTGGCCAGCCTGGCCCTCAGTGGGCTCAGAGGCACCCAGGGACCTCTCCAGCCAGCTTCTCAGGGCTCGTGTAGAGGTGCCATCAGCCCGACCAAATCCTGGCTTCCCGGCCTTGGGTGACTGAAGAGGCAATCTGGCACACATATCCCTTAGGGTGACATTTAAATGATTTTTAAACTATAATTAGCCCGACAACATGAAAAATAAGTGCTTTCCAAACTTAATTATCTCTGCCCTTTAAAAAAGAATGAAATGCACAGTGCCAAAAAAGATGCTTGCAGCTTTCCAGGTTTTATCTGAGGAGTAGCTCTTCCTGTTAAGAACCAGGCCAATAGTGTGGGGGGGTACTCTTTGGCCCTCAAGGCCCAGCTTGTGCTCCAGACGGGCTGTGTCATCTGACCTTGTGGAGGAGGGCATGTGCTGCCTGGCAAAGGGCATTTGGTGGGGTTGGCACCTATGCGCAGGTCAGGATGTTGGGGTGGCCACAGCAGTCCCTCCTGTCGGCTGGCTGGTCTCTGCCCCTCGGCTTCTGCGGCGAGTAGGACAGCTTGTGGCCAACAAGCGACGGGCAGATGGTTGAGAGCCCAGCCTCGGGACGCTGGCAGATTGCAGCTTCCCTGTGCATCTCCCCTGTGCCGCCACCTCCCTGGCCCCCTGTTGTCAAGCCCTTGACCTTGGGTTACTGCATGGAGGTGTACCAGGCCTCCAGCCTCCCAAGTCTCTGATGAGGCCTGACTGCCAGGACTCCTCTGGCAGGGAGGGCAGGAAGAGTGGGAGCACGATTCCTGGTGGTTTCCCTCAGCAGCACAGACTGGGTGACCTAGGAAGTTTCAGGCTCTTCAGGAGTGGAGGTCAGATCAGTGCCCATACTCACGGCTGAGGCACCCCTTTGGAGGGAGGCCCTGAGGCTGGCCTCGAAAGCAGGCCCTTGTACTTCCCGAGTCTATTGGGAGTTTGGTTCCACACCCGCCGCAGCTGGAGGTGGTGAATGGCTGGGGGGAGGGTGGGGTTGGGGACCTATCGAGGATGCAGGGTGTCGAGGATGCAGGGTGTCGTGAGCTAGAGCCAGGCAGTTGAAGTGGAGGTGGTGGTGATGCCCAGCAGTGCGCTTCACTGATGTCCCCGCCCCTTGCTTTTCTGGCTCATGCTTTTGTGTCTGGCTGCAGGGTCAGGTCGGTGCTGAGTGTCACCACTCAGTGGCAAAGGGTCTGCAGACTCTCCTGGAGCTAGCTATGCAGTAAGAGAGCCCTTCAACTGGGCATCCAGAGTCCAGGAGAGGGAGGTGCTTGTCATCACTTCCTGCCTAGAGCTGCCCGAGGCTATGCTAATGGAGGTGTCAGGCCCTGGCCACTTAACTTTTGAGTCCTATCTCAACCGTGGAAGCAAATGTGACGGGATATGCAAATTTAATTACCGGCAGGAAGTTGATACCCAGTGATTGCTTCAGAGAGGCCAAAAGGGAGGAAAGGCAAAGGCAGTCTGGGTTACACTGAGCAGCAGCTCGCTGAGGTCTTCTGGACCCTGGTGGGTTTTCTGTCCCAGCCTGAATCATCATGTCTCTGCTGCTGATCCCCACGGCCCACCCATCTGCGCCGTGGTCTGTACTCTCGGTGTCAGTTTGGGACGCATGTTTGTGTGGAGAGGGAGGTGGGAGGGCCCAGAGAGCCAGCGGGGTTCTATTACCTGGGCAGTGCTGCTGGTTATCAGTATCACAAGGGCTGAGAGGGACACTGATGCAGGAGCGTGCTCTTCAAGGTAGTCATCTCTGAGTTCCGAAGTTTTCGTCCTCCCATTTCCTCTGGGGTGCCCTAAGGGGGTGTCCCTGGCACCCCGCTGCTCCTCTCACACTTAACTTGTTCACCCTTTGAGGGCCTAGGAAGCAGACCAAAAACCATCTGCCGCATTTTTGTCTGAGGCTCTAACACCTGGTGAGCAGTGCTGTGGGGCCGTCAGCAGTCTGCGGGTGGGCAAGGATGGGCGAGTCCCCTGTGACTGCGGAGCCCGTGCACAGGATGGCATGGGCAGCACCTGCGTGCGTCATTGCACCTGGATCTTGATGCCTCCCCTGTGTCTTCAGTGTTCCTGCTCGTGCAAGCTCTGCCACTGATGTCTACTCATCTGCCATCCAGGGCCTGCAGGTGAGGGTGGAGGCCTCCTGGACCCAGGCTGGAGGTCTGCCTGGCGTAGCCATGAGCCTCCTGCCCAGCCTCATCTGCCCTGTGTCTTCTTACTGGCTGGTTTGTCATGAGTGATGAGTAAGCTTGAATTTTTCTCACCACATTGAATAATACTGGTGTTTCTTTAAAATGTTAATTTCTTAAAATGTAATTTTGATTTTATCTAGGATAGCACATGTGCATCAGAAAAGGGGGAGAAAAGCATCTTTGACAGGCTCCCATTTTGCCGCGATCTGCTTTTTACAACCCTGACGTGCAAGAACTAGCTTGGCGTGTTTTCAGGCTGACCTGAATCTGAACCTGTAGACCTGTAGTGGCTGCGTGACTCCCAGCACCAGATCCAAACCTGTAGTGGCCATGTGGCTTCTAGCACTGGATCTGAACCCACAGCGACCACATATCCCAACACTGGATCTGAACTTGGGGTGACCGCGTGCCTCCCAGCACTGGATCCAAACCTATGGTGGCTGTGTAGCTCCCAGCAGTGCAGTTCGGGAAACTACTGACCACCACTGGGCTGGGCCAATTATTACTGTTTTTTCCTATTTAAAAAAATGTTAATTAAAAAATTCTTCCCTTTAAAGAGGTCTGGGAGGCAGCTTGGTCTTGCCTCCAGAGGGTGGAGCCCCACTGGCTGCCCTGGTGGATTCTCTTTGGCTGTGGAGGGGGCTGACCAGGGAGGCTTCTCTGTAGCTTCTTCCCAGAGGTCAGCTGTGGGGAGTCAAGTGGGGCAAGTGAGCTTGTGTGTGTCAGTAGTCACTCTGGTCCAGTGCCCTTTGCCCCCGAATCTGTGTTGGCAGGCCTGCTTGGTGCTAGGTGCCAGCCGTGACAGGGAGCCCTTTATATCCTGGGCTCGGTGGGCAGGAGTGTGGCCAGCTGTGCCACTGCCAAGTCCTGACCTGGCCTTCCTTGTGCTTCCCTTTGAGGATCCACTCCAAGGAACACTTCAAGGAGAAGTATGCTGTGGACAACGTCCATTACGCAGACGAGGTAAGACGCTGGCTCCTGCCTCAGAGCTCAGGGCTCCCAGGAACCCATCTGCTTCTGGATTCCTTCTCCTCTCACTGCTACCGCCTGGCTGGGCATTAGGGGACCACCTGGCTGCCAGCCCTTCAGGAGTGCCCGTTTGGAAAGGGCAGGCAGGAAACATACCCTCAGCCTCTCTGAGGAAGCCTTTTCTCTGGGCAGTGGGTGGAAGCGTTTGGTGACCCGGGTCGTGGCAGGTCAGATGTATGAGGGAAGGTGTCTCTGAGAGGCAGGCCTGCCTGCTGTAGTGGCACAGGGTCCAATCTAAGCCACCCTCCCCCACCTCCCAAACAGGCTGAGGTCACTGTCAGAAAGGCCCCAGGCTGCCAAAGTCCTGGGGGGTGGGGTGGAGTCAGAAGTCTCTTGACTTTAATCCACTTCTCATTACCGTTGTCCAGCAGGTATCCTGGGGCCTGGGTAGGTGTGCGACTGTCCTCTTGGGGCTTTGACTCTGTCCCTAGTCCTGGTGGGTGAAAGGGGCTGCCTCTGATGCCCACTGCTGACTGAGACAGGGCTATGGCAGAGGTGAGAGCACAGCTAGGAACCCCAAGGCCCTCGACACTATAGCCACTGCCAGGCATGCAGGGGGCCTCTCTGCTCTGTCCTGGGTGCTGTCACACCCCTATGTTCTGTGCAGGTTAGTGCTGAGTAGAACTTGGAACCCCCAGAAGCCAGTGCCTGCTGCTGGAGGTCCAGCTTGGACCTGGCAGGATCAACTAGTTGAGGCCCTCCCATGGCCACATGTCTCCAGACTAGGGTCACATGTGGACACATGCCAAGAGCTGGGGCTGCAATGTGGAACGAGCAGGGGAGCCAGCCAGCTGGAGGCCCAGAAGCTCCCCCCTTTTTCTGGTCAGGACACAGCCTGTAATGGCAGGTGACAGCACCAGGCGAGAGGCAGGCTCCCAGGAATCCCTGCCAGACACACAGCGCTGCGAGAGACCAGTCTGTCTGCCTGGCTCTGCTCTGCTCAGGGGCTGCCAGCTCACCGTAGTCCCTAGCAGGCCAGCCTCAGTACCATCCATACCCAGCCTGGCCCAGTCCTGCCCCTGGTTCTGCTGTCCTGAATATTCTTCCTTCTTCTCTGAGGCCTTGCACTGGCCCACCGCATTCCCTGCCACCTCTAGTCCATGCTGGGACCCCCGCCCCAAGCTCTTGGGACACATTGTGGATGCCATGGACGCTGGCTGGCTCCTGATTTGTGCCCTGCCCTTTACTGTCTCATATTCATCATGAAGGCCCAGTTCTTCTCCCCTGGTGTCCCTCTCATACTCTCTCCTTGCCTGGTTCTGGGAACATGAGGGCATCAGAGGTGATTGAGACCCAGGACTGAACTCAGGATCTGGGGGCACAGTCCAGCACAGGAGTGACCACATGGGTGAACAGTCGCTTCTGCATAGTGGTGCCTGTCAGGGTTCCCTGTGGGGGCCTCAGGGAAGGGGCCCCACTTGTATCCACGGGGCTACTGGGGCCTCCTTTTTCAGTACCTTCTGCCTGGTTGGATCTTGCAGAGAGGGGACTTTCAATGGCTCTTTATGTCGTGTGATTTCAATACCAAGCCTTTGAGAATGACTCATTGCATCAAAAAAGTGTTTAATATGGGGGCCAGCAGGTGGTGTGGTGGTTAAGGTGCAGGTCAATTGCACTTTAGGCTCTGGACCCAGAAGCTTGAAAATCATGCTGTGTGTGTGTGTGTGTGTGTGTGTGTGTATGCGCCCAAAATCCTGAAAGGAGAGTGGAGAAGGGATTGTAGCATGGCCATCCCCTACGCACGGTGATTTCTTGCTTTCCTTCTTTCTATCTCTGGTGAGCACACATGCCTTATGGCAAAAAAAAAAAAAAAAAAAAAAGAAAAAGAAAAAGTCTATAATATGTGTGTGGTCTACTGTGGTGATCTCTTTGGGTATAGGATCTAAAATAGATGGAGCTTTTTTTTTTTTTTTTTTTGAGAGGTTTTTGCTATAGGGTGCGTGCACTCACCAGAAAGACAGAGACAGAGAGACAGAAAGCGAGAAATCATCCCCCGGGGGGATGGCCACGCTGCAATCCCTTCTCCTTCATTTTCCTCTCGGGATCTTGGGCACACACGCACACGTACCTGGCATGAGTTTAAGCCACCAGGTCTAGGACTCGAACCATGGTTGGCCACATGGGAGTTCAGCGACATAGCCATTATGCTAACTGCTGGTCCCGAAAGGAGACTGAGCATTTATTTGCATGCCCTTTATAAGATACTTTGCCATGTCTCTTCTACTGGGGAGGGGGGGTCTTCAAAAAGTTATTTTAAAAAATGTTTATTATGACTATGTGAATTTCAAAATTTTTTTGGACCTAAATAAACTCATACCTTAATTCCACTTTTCCATGAACTTTTTGGAGTCCCTTTTGTATTTTTTTAAATAATTATTTAATTTAATTTTATTTATTCATTTATTTCTTTTTATTTGACGAGAGAGAGAGAGAGACGGAAAGTGAGAAGGTAAGCTACCAGGTCTGGGACTCAAACCATGGTTGGCCATGTGCGAGTTCAGTGCCTTTAACCACCACACTACCTTCTGGCCCCAATCCCCTTGTATTTTAATTTTAATTAATTAATTTAGTGTTATTGAGGTCTTTGAGTTTCTTTCTTTCTTTTCTTATTTAAGGTTTTTGCCATAGGGCTCATGTACTCACTGAAGAGACAGACAGTTAAAGGTGAAAAAAAATCACCTCCTAGGGGAATGGCCATGCAGCAGTCCCTTCTCCTTCGATCTCCTCCTGGGATTTTGGGCATGCACACACACACTCCTGACATGATTTTCAATCATGCCGGGTCTGGGACTCAAACTACAGTCAGCCATGTGGAATCTAACACCTTAACCACTATGCTACCTGCTAGCCCTGTCCCCTTGTATTTTAAAGTAGTAGAGAGGGAGAGACCTGTTCTTCAATTCTCATTTTGTTCCTGATCCTCTCCTTTGGCATGTGTATCTCCTGCCCCTATAAAGTGCATCTTTTTTTTTAAAAAAAAAAAAATTTAATTTATTGTATTTTTCAATTTGACCAGAGAGAGACAGAGAGAGAGAAGGAAAGTGAGAAAGCAAGCCACCAGGTCCAAGACTCGAATCGTGGTCGGCCATGTGGGAATCCAGCCTCTAACCACCATGTCCCTGGCCCCCATAAAGTGCAACTTAATGTCATTGCCCTTCTTTGCAAATTGATCCTTCAGGTGTCCTTGGTATGAAGGCTGGGAGGGAGCAGCCAGAAAACTTCCTGTCTTAAGACCCGCAAAGGCTCCCTGCCCCCGGCTGGAATAGGACTGCCCAGTGAGAGCCTTCTCTGTGCCACAGCTGCTGCTCAGCATTGTTGTTTTCATAATCAGGGGAAAATTTGACTCCATCTATTTTGTGATTTCTGGAGAGTGGAAGGAGAGCTGATCTCCAGGGTCCGGAGTGCTCATCATTACACAGCAGAACTCCATGAGAACAGGTCTCTAAAGGCAGTAAAACAGAGCCAGGCTTGGTCTTGAGGGACATGCTCAACAGTGGTGTAGTGTGACAGTCGCATACCCCAGCTCGGTCTTAACCTTTACTTATAAGGCAGAATCTTAAGTGAGGGCTCCAGTGGAGGTCAAAGGACAGATCTCTCTCTCTCTCTCTTTTTTTTTTTTTCTTTTAGATTCTTGCCATAGAATGTGTGTGTTCACTGGAGAAAGGGAAAATAAGAAATCACCCCCCAGGGAGGATGCTCACACCACAGTCCCTTCTCCTCCATTCTCCTCTCAGGATTTTGGGTACACATGCACATGAGCCCAGTGTGATTTTCAAGCCACCAGGTCTGGGACTTGAACTTTAGTCGGTTGTGGGAGTACACAGCCATGTCATGTACCATGCCACCTGCTGGCTCCAGAGCAGATCTCTTTAGGGTTCAGGAGTCTTCAGTGGAGCCGCATCATCATTGTCGTCATGGTCAATCGTTTCGTCATTATTGTCACTGCTGCTGTTCTTGCTGGAAATGAGGGCTCATGTTGATAAAGGGACAGCTGCTTCATGCTGTGTTCCATGGACATCGACAGCTCACACGGACCCCCTCATCCTTCTCGCCCTGTCCCACACTGAGCCACAGCTGGGATGAGGAGGCTAGGGCTCAGAGACTGAAGGACCTCGTCTTACACCAGGGAGTGGCAGCATTGAGATGTGGCCCCAGGATCCTGGGGTACCAGAGGCCTAGTCCTACAGCCCCGCACACGTGCCTGCAGCCCTGCATTTGTGCAGTAGCATCGAGAGTCACTGTTGTGGAGGTGACACAGGCTCCCAAGCTCCTTTGATATCCTGTAGCTTGAAAAGGAGCTTGCTGGGCCAGCTGGCGGTGTAGTGGTTAAGGTAGCTGGATCCTACATGGCCAACTGTGTGGTTTGGGTCCCAGACCCTACATCTTGAAAAACATGCCAGGCACATGTGCGTGTATGCCTCATATCCTGAGAGCAGAATGGCGGAGAAGGGATTGTGGCATGGCCATCCTGCTAGGGGTGATTTCTCACTTTTTCATTCTCTCTCTCTCTCTCTCTTTACATATACCTGGTAACAAAAAACTAAAAAAAATAAAAAAAAAAAAAGTAAAAGGAGCCTGCCCGAAAGTGCAAACTGATGGACTGAGCCCCTGGGTTGGTAGGTGTTTCAAGGTTGCCAGAGGTACCCAGGGCTTACTCATCATGTAGGTGACAGGAAGCCCTCTTATGTGGGGAAAAGCTTCCCTAGGCCAGTTCTACGGTGCTCAGTCTTCACTAGCATTGGGCAGCTTTCGCCATCTGTGACACATTCCAGCTGCTGACCTCTGTCTGCTCTGGAGGAAAGCAGGAAGTCTTCTCTACCCTCCCAGGCCATGACTGGCCACTTGATACCATTTATAAAATGCAGGTGTCTGGGCCAGCAGGTCGTGTGGTGGTTAAAGTACCAAACTCCCACATGGCTAACCATGGTTCAAGTCTCGGATTGGGCGGCTTAAAAATCATGCCAGGGGTGTGCGTGCGTGCCCAAGATCCCAGGAGGAGAATGGAGGAGAAAGGATTGCAGCATGACCATCGCCCCCCCCCCTCCGCCCCCGGGGTGGGGGTGATTTCTCACTATTCTATTTGTCTTTCTCTAGGGAGAACATGAGCTCTATGGCAAAACATACACACACACACACACACACACACACACACACACACTCGCGAGTGTAGGATGTAGCAAGCCTGGCTCCCTAGTTTCCCTCCTCCCATAGATAATCCTGAGTTTAATTATCAAGAAGACTGTTCCCATGAGAAGGGGGCCCTCAGGAGGACCTTGAGAAGCGCTTCAAGTTGGCACTATTAAGGCCCATGCAAAGACTGATCTGTGTAACTGCCTGGAAGTGGAGGGTCAGAGGGAATGTCCCGTGCACTTACCCTCCTTTGGGGCACCAGGCGGAGGGTGGGAGGTGCATGGTTGCTGACCCAGATGTAGGCAGGATAAGCAAGAGAAACAACTACAGCCACACAGGAGGGCCACTACCTGTCACTCAGCCTCAGCGTGGGGAGGCATCTGGGAGAGGTGGGCTCTGCGCTGGGACCATGGAGAGCTGTCTCTGCCAAAGGCCCAGGGCTGCTGGATATTCCCAGTTCAGGAATAACTGCACATTCTAATTCTCTGTGATGTTTGCTGCTGCTTACATTTTAGAAACAAATTCAAATTTCTAAAAGCATTGCGGGCCACCAGTGTGCACTCCTGTTTCAGGAGGCTGCCATGAGAGATGGTGTATTGTCAAGAGCTTCAGTGCTTGCAGGATGAAGTCCAGCTCTCCGGAGCCCTGTGGGCTTGCTTGACAACACTGGGCGAAGAAGATCTGTCTAGCCCCTTTGTCTGGATCATCACTTTGTGAAGAGTGGCTTGTAGGCCTGATTGAGGCCCTGGTGAGGAGAGTGTGCGAGGTGTCTGTGGGAAACCTCTGATTGTCCCCAGGGGAGGAGCCACATCCACAGGGCTCTGCTGAACTCTGTGAGCACCGTCCTCCTCGACCTGCCAGGGAGGCAGGGCTGCCTGGGAAATCAATGGCTGGCCATAGCATGAAGCAAGGCAGGGACGTTTAACAGCTCTGGTTTGTGAGAGCCGATGGGTCCCTGGTGGCCACTGCTCCATGCAAACGAGGCCCTGGGTTGACAGGACTGTGCTGTCATGTGTGCTGGGGCCGCATTTTGAGCCAGCGACATGCAGCCGCGTCGTATTCCCTTAATTTTTGAAGCACGGAATCTGGGTGTGCTGATGAGAGTGTAGTGCTAATGGGTCTCCACGGGGAAGGGCGGATGGAGCTGCCAGGCCTGGAGAGGTTTCGCAGGCGCAGAGGTAACCAGGGCCCACTCAAGCAGTTGTGATCAATAAAAGATGCTGGCCTGCCAGGACCGGCAGACACACAGCCTGCTCTTCGCGTTGGGCCTCGATCGTCTGAGCATCCGGCGGTGTGGAGAGGCCTGCTTTCTCCTCCATTATTCCTAACCAGCACGTCCTGAGAGTCATCGCAGAGAGAAAAACCATCCGCCCGCACATTTGTTATCCTGCTCCTCTCTCCCAAGGACAATAGCAGATACAATCCCCAAGTGCCTACTCGCTCTCCGATTCCACTGCTGTAATTGACGGAATCGTTCCGTGCTGATGAATGTCGACCCTTCACGTCAACGAAGCAACACACCCAGGGCCCCACACGTGCAGCCGTTCCTCTTAATGAGCCCCCCCCACCTCATCTAGCAGGGGCTGGGGACGTGGGAGGGACACAGCCAAGCCTGTTATTTGTGTAACACAGAGGCTGACATTCTCCATCATTCTCAGAGCCGCTACTGAGCAAACGAGTAGGGATCTGGAGGGACGAGCCTCACACATGGCTGGTGGGAAAGTGGTTGGCACATATCCGGAGAGTCTCTTGGCTGTGAGCATCACAAACCTTGACAGAGTACATGGCTTTTGACCCAGCAGTTCAACCGAGTCAAATGTGGTTATTTTCTTTATTCATGTTGGTACACTTGGGATTGAGAGAGAGATGAGCACCTTCCAGAGTCTAGTCACCCTTTCCTCTAGTCCTCCAGCCCATCAGATCCTGCGTACTCATACGCATGCCTGGTGTGTTTCAGGCTGACGGGGCCAGCGATTCAAACCATGGTCTCCATATTACCACCACTGACCCTAATTTTTTTTTTTTTTTAAAGAAATTTTTTTTTTTTAAAGCAATTGAACCTTGAGGACAAAAAGCCTTATGTACAAGAATGTTCATCATTATATTATTTGGAGTACCTAGTCATTAGACATAACATAAGCGTCAGGGTCAGCAGGTGGCGTGGTGGTTGGGACGCTGGACTTCCACATGGCTGACCACAGTTTGAGTCCCAGATCAGGCAGCTTGCTTTCTTGCTTTCCTGCTCGCTCGCTCTCTCTGGCCACATTTTAAAAATAATAAGTAAAATGGGTAAAAGCCTAAAAAAATTAGAGGAATGAATAAAGTATACTACGTTTGTTAAGAGAGAGTCTTAACTGGTCATAGGTTCGAATCTGGGCTCTTAGTTTTTCCCTGTGAACTGGGACAGGTTCTCAAATCTCCAAGCCTTTCTGACTTGTGACATCTAGATACGTGCAGCACCATCTTCATGGCTGGGTACCTGAGATGACAGGAGTAAGGGGACTGACACAGGCCATCATCAAGGACTCATTGGACGTCTACCATCCCCAGTGGTACTGACTGCTGAAAATTGCGTGTTTGAGGAATATTTAATGACAGGAAATAAGTGAAGCATGTAATTTCATATGATCCAAATGTCATTACAGATCTCTGTTTTTATGTGCAGAGCTAAAAAGTCTCTGGGGATAGAATTGTAGATGCATTTTATCTTTTTATAGTTTTCAGTATATTCTAGGTTTTCTCCGGGAGCCTCTCAGTATTAAAAAAGGTATATGTACATGTGTCAAAACTTATCAAAATACCCACTTGAAATGTGTGCTGTAGAGTATGTCGGTGATAGCTCAATCAAGCTGTTAAAATAGTGCATTGTCTTTGCTTTTCCCCAGTGTCAAGGATGTATGGAGTTTAACTTGGGCATGTGGGGAGGGGCATGGGCTGCAGAGAGGGGACTCTTCTTGGCCCTGGCGGAGGCTTAACTGCTGTAGGGTCTGCAGTAGCCAAGATGCAGGGCAGACTGAGGGGTGAGGGTCAGAAGAGGAAAAAATCACTCCTAGCAGAGGGGTCAGCATCTTTAGGGTGCAGGTATCATGGATGATGGCGTGTGATGGGCACCTTGCCAAGGGCATGGCTGTCAGTGAGACACAGGGGTGATGAACGAACCTGCCTGGGGACTGGGGACTTCCATTCTGAGTGCAAATGGACAGAGTAGCTAAGATGGGGAGTAGATATTCCAGGGAGAGAGGTGCATGAGCCACGCAAGCTCATTCCTGGGTCTGAGGTGTAGGAAGGGGGGCCCAGTGGCCATGGTGGGTGACTTAGTCCATTTTGAGCTTCTATAATGGAATAGCTGAGGCTAGGTAAAGAGGTTTATTTAGCTGTTTTTTTTTTTTTTTAAGAGATTTTTGCTATAGGGCATGTACACTCACCAGAGAGACAGAGACAGCACGATATCACCTCCCCTCCCCCCAGGAGGAACGGCCAAGCTGCAATCCCTTCTCCTCTTGAAATTTTGAGCACACATGTACATGTGCCTGACATGAGTTTTAAGCCGCCAAGTTCAGGACTCAAACCGCTGTTGACTACGTGGAAGTCTAGCAACGTAACCATTATGCCATCCACTGATCCCTTTAGCTGGTGTTTCTGGTGGAAAGTCCAAGAGCATGGCAACAGCATCTACTCGGCTTCTGGTGAGAGCCACGGGCCACCTCACAACATGGTAGAGAAGCAAAAAAGGCAGTGAGACACATGCAGAGAGCACGTGAAAAGCAACCTTGCCTTTCAACAGCCTGCTCTCGTGGTAACTGTGCAGTCTTGCGAGGAAGAGAACTTAGTACTGTGAGAACACACCAGTCCTCCATGAGAGCACAGCCCCCATGACCAATGCCTCCCATTAGGTTCCGCCTCATAAAGGCTCCACCTCCCAACACTGCCATGCTGGGACCAAGCCTCGGCCTGAGTTTGGCCCGATGGCTCAGGTCATATCATGGAGAGGTGGAGAGCGGGACATGGTGTGGAGGCTAGTGGTTGGGGCTGACTCCTAACTCCCACAGTCTAGGAGATGAATGTGGGGCAGGGAGAGAGAGGTGCTGCCCTGGGGATGGGAAGCTGAAGGGGCCTGTGCCTAAGGGATTTCTGGGGGGATGGGTCTTTTAGGAAGGACTTGTGCGGGCAGAGGTGCTGGCCTTGGTGAGAGGGGCTGTTTAGAACCAGAGAGCTTTGTGGTGGCTGGAGGCCGAGCATGGTAGGACGAGTGCCAGGCTTAGGTTGGACATCCTCTGCTGCTTGACAGCTGTGTGGCCTTCAGACATCCTTCAAGCCCTGTGAGCCCCAGGCTCCTCGTCTGTAGTATTGGGACAACAGCGCTGTATATCATAAGGACCTGCTCCGTACACGTGCACTGTCATTAAGTCATGGTGCTGTTTCCTCTGCATCAGACCTTGCGATTGCTCTAAAGTGGGTTTATCTTTCTACCTTTCAGATCGCCAGTGTCCTGACGTCCCTGAACCCCTCTGTCCTCCTCACTCTGGTAAGTGGTTCGTATCCAGGAGCCAGGCACAAGGGAGGGTTTTAGGGAGCCTCATGCCTTTGTAAAAGTCAGGGCCAAAGGGGAGGATTAAGAAACAGAGAGGATTCTGGGCATACCCTGATCCCAGCTGACTGGAAGGCTGTGAGGGAATCACAGCATGATGAGAACCTACCAAAGGTGCTCCCCTTCCTCTCCACGCCTCCCCTTCTCCTTTTCCCTTACTTGTGAGATAAGTAAACAGAAAGGAAGGAGGGAGCAGGTTGAATAGGCATTGATGATACATAGGGACACCTGTTTCTTTCTGAGTGGCTGACTGTCCTGTCACAAGGCCACAGTGGAGAAATCACCGCACCCACCCTGGGATCTATTTGAGTTTCCCTTGGTCTTAGTGGTTTGTGGGTGTGGAATGTCAATTTCTTCCCACCCTGTCCCTTCTCTTGTTAATGGAGTTTGAAAAACACACTTTGGGTGCCTGCCCTAGAAGAAGCTGCGCCCTGGGGCACTGCGAGAGACCTAGGGCCTGCGGACCTACAGCAGAACCAGGTGATGGTCCTGCCCGCTGGCACGACTGTGGCACCTGCCCTGGAAGAAGCTGCACCCTGGGGCACCGCGAGGGACCTAGGGCCTGCGGGCCTGCAGCAGGGCTAGGTGATGGGCCTGCCCGCTGGCACGGCTGTGGAGTGTCTGAGAGGATATATAACATTTTGCACTCCTTTGACTTCAGGAGCTGCACGTATAAAGCAGACGCACAACCTTTCTTTCTCCCAAAGTGACTCTCCTTTCCTTCGTTAATTGATTTTTGCAGAGAGAGGGTTTTTTTTTCTCTCTCTCTCTCTCTCTCTTTCTTTCCCCTAGCACTACTGGTTCTCTTTTTTTCCGCTCTGTATTTTGATGGCTAAGAAGAAAGGTTGTTCTAGACGATTGTGGTCAAAGATGCCCCAGTGTGTTTTATTTGAGTATATAATTAGACATTGACCTGAAGTTCTTGAGAAAGAAGCGGTGATTTAAAATGCCTTGCCTCTCTGGGGATAGCATGTTTTTCTCTGAATCCCTCGTTGTGTCTCCGCTCCTGTTCGAGTTCTGGGAGGAGTCTCCTTACAATTAGAAAAAGGAGAAGGATATAACCCAGCTTTGACGGTCTTTGTGGAATTGGGTCTTGCCTGCCCTCCCCGCAGGGCTGGATTTGGAAGGAGTCCTCCAGCCCTCGTTCTGTTACCGACAGTGTGTGGATGAGACGGAAGGACTAGCCTGGGGAGAGCCTATTTGTGATGGTGGTGGGGTGGTCCCTGAGCCTCATTCTCCTCACCTGGCTCTCCTCTGTGCCGTAGCCACCTGGCTGGCATCAGCAAAGGTACTGACCTGGCCATAGTGAAGGCCTTGTGCATCTGGGGCGCCATGGGACTCATGGTGCCCCCACTCTCTCCACTTGCTAGCTGCAGCAGGGAAACGAGTGCCTGCTCTGTGCTGGGCCAGGCTTGGAGTGACCTGGATGGGCTGCTTGTTCATCACCAAAGGCAGGAAGGGACAGGGTAGTTGGGCTGGAGCTGCTGGGCCAGGGTAGGAGCTCCTGGTTCTAACCAGTTCTGAGCCCGGCTGGAGTTGGCAGGGCCTTCCCTGCAGGTTTTGAGGACTCTGCAACCCTCACCTGACACTTCCGTGTTCTAACCTTCCCCTCTCTCTCCAGCGTGGTGTCAACACAGACAGTGGCAGTATCTGCAGAGAGGCCTCCTTCGAGGGCATCAGCAAGTGAGTCCTGGGCACCCCGGGGACTGCCTTTCTCCATCCTCCACTGACTCACACATTTACCAGGGACTTTCTCCTCGCCTGCAAATGAGACATGAAATACATGAACAGGAGGATTCTAAAAGGAGTTCAGCTGGGCATTTTGAGGAAGTGTTGAGAAAAATGATTTGCCTAAAATCACAGTGAGTTTTTTTTTTTTTTTTTTTTTTTCCCTTGGCTATAGGGCGAATGCCCCCCCCCAAAACACACCAGG
>NW_006205257.1:1235986-1253991 GCF_000334495.1 Tupaia belangeri chinensis
TTGGTGTTTTTTTTTTTTTTTTTTTTTTCCCTCTGATAGCACGAGCTAGAGAGAAAAGCACCCTCAAGAGGGTCTCGTCACACCGTGAGACCCTTTCCCTAGTCCTCCAGCTCCTCAGGATCCTGGGTGCCTGTCTGTGTATCGAGCATATTTTCAGACCCAACTTGGGACTTGAACCCATGGTCTGTCACGTAGCCCCCCCAGCCTGACATGACACCATTGTTACTGCATGCCGCTGTGACTGGGCCCACCTTGACTTTCACTTTAAGGCTGGATGCCCTTTCTCTGTCTTGCTGTGCAATGAAAGGGCTTGGGGGGCTCTGGCTGTTGTGCAGGTGCAAGGGTGTTGGTTTTCTCTCTGGGGACCTGCTCTGAGCTCTCGAGGTCTTTGTTATCACGCCTGTCACTGTACGGTCCTAGCCACTCACCTCTCTAGCCCTGCCGCCTCAGTCCTAAGTAGACTGCCTATACTTGCCTTCCCTCCTCAGCTTAACTCCAGTCCAAGCCTCCAGACTGGCTTAGAAAGCAGATCCCCTTTCTAGGCCTCTCCAGGCAGAAGGGCAGATATGGGGCACAGGGAGAGCAGCACCTGCCACTCCTTGTCACCCCTCACCTTGTGGTCTCCAGAGAGTGCAGCCTGCCAGCTGTGTGAGTGTCTGTGGGCCAACACTGCAGCAGATGAGCCCAGGAGGAGAGGCCCCTCCTCCTCCAAGCTGCTGAGTGGACAGCGGCCACCTCCTGGCCCATGCTCCTGTACGTGGGTCTCCAGCCCCCTCCCACCACATGCACTCTGCAGCCGCTGCGTCCTCTGCTGTCCTTTGGTCGACGGAGGCAGTGATGGAGGATCCGGCTTATAATTATGTATGAGCCTGAGCTGCGAGAATCTGTGCGTATGTGTGATGTAGGGGTGATTAGGAGGGATTATGAGCTCATAAATATGTATCACTTCCCCCACTGCAGGAGCGATGGGGCAGGAAAAGCGGGGATCAGGATGGCTCCTCTTTGCACAAATCTCCACATCCTCTCGGAAATTCCCCAGAGTGGCCCTGCCTCCTGTGCCTAGCAGCCATCAGCCCAGCTTGTTAGAATGCTGGCCGTGGAAGCACTGTTTCTACCTAGGATCTTGGAGGGGGTGCAGGCCCAGCTGCTGCTGCCTGTCCCATAAGGGGCCTGGCCTCCTCATGCCCCCATAGCACTGCCAGGTGCTGGCACCACCATGCCCTGTTGACCTTCCTCGACCAATGCTCTGGTTCCTGCCTCATGGGGAGGGCCTTGAACTGGGAGGAGGGAGCCCTCACTGGCTGGCTCTGTGACCTTGGCAACTTGCTTGCCCTTGGAGCCTCAGCTTCCCCACATGGAATGTGGTGCTTGCGGAGTTTCAAGGAGGTCATACTGGAGCCCAGGGCAGAGCTGGTGCTCAGGCAGGGGTTACCCACAAGCAGACTTCCATCGGGTTTTGTTGCTCCTCTTGGCCTCAGTCCCCTCACTTGTACAATGGGCCAGTCACTTCAGGATCACTGATTACAAGATTCTTCAGTGTGAGCTGCGGGGCCTCTCAGCCGTGGGGGTCTCTCAGTTGTGGGGTCTTTACTGGCAGCCTCCAGAGGTTTCTGCCAAAGAGTGGTGAATACTCTCAGGGCCAGGTCTGGTGGGTGCTGGGTGGAGTTCCTTGGTGGGAGCTCAGGTTATGGCCCTGAGGCAGAGCTCTGTTGGCTGCTCTCTGAGGGAGGTGTGGGGCCTAGGCTGCCCCAGGTGCATTGTCACTGTCTGTGGGCAGCAGGAAGCCAAGGCCTTATCCCATTCCACTGGGAGGACTTCTGCTGTGAACTCTAACCCTCTTCCAGTATGTAGACCCCAGCCTCTTCCCCCAGCCACTCTGCTGAGTACTCACGGCCCCTGCCAAGAACCTAGAGGAGCCTGTGTCCTGCAGATGCACAGCCCCACCTAGTCACCATCTGAGATACATCATTTTGCACCGTTTCCCCAGGGACTGGACTGCTACCTGCTCAACCCCTCATCCGGTCCAGATGACTGGGGGTGCTCCCTGGCCCCTCAGCTGGTAGGCTGGTGGAAACTGCCCCTTCATGCCAGATGCTAGGTGTATTAGTTTCCACACCCACATAGCAGGCTGCCTGGCATTCTCTGACTTGGCCTGTGTGCTGCAGGTGAGTTGTTGCACTAGTCTCTTCATTTTGGGGTCTCCTGGCCTGCTTGAGGTACTCCTTCCCTGCCTTGTCACTTGTGGGCTTGCTACATCTCACTGTGTCAAGCAAGGTCACTGTGTCACCCTTGTGTAACTCTACCTCAGGGCTTGCTCCACTAGGACTGGAGTCTTGGATAGGCGCCCCCTACCATACACGCCCTGAGCACCGACCTGGGGTCCCTGACCCTTGCCTCCAGGGGCCCCCAGCCTCTGCCAATGTAAAGTCATGTGTTCTCAGGCCCTGGTGCAGCCTAGCCTCCTGCCTCCACCCACCAGGCTGCCAGCATCTTGGCTCTGTCCCCTCCTGGCCTCAGTGCCAGGCTGAGAAGAGACCTTGTCCTCAAGGCCATTGCGGCTCAGTGACCGCAGGCCTACCTGCCGAGTGCGTCCCCAGCTGTTGGCTGGGATAATAATAGCCCGTTTCCTAAACAAGATGAATGTTGCTGTCATCCTGCTTTCCAACACAACTGCTCTGTCCCCAATCTCCTCCCACAGCCCTAATGAAGCTCCTTATTCCTAGACTTTTTACTTATGACCCTTTTGAACTTCTCAGAAGCACCTGTTCCTTGGATCTTTGACCTGAGGGCTAATCCAGGCCACCTTTACTCCTTGGCCTGCAGGAAGGAGGAAGCTTGTGGTAGAACAGCGACCCCCACGTGTCCATTCTTCCTAGGTCCAGCTGGGCAGTTGGCCTGCGACCTCTCCAAATGTGGCTTCTTGGGATCATCTGCCTTGGGGTCTGTCCCATGTTGGCTCAGCCTTGGCCTCAGACCTTTCTCAGCCTCCCCAGGTCAGGGCCAGGCCACCTGCTACCGAGAGCTGGGAATATGATGGGCCTCCCAGTGGTGGGGACAGTGGGGGCTGGGATAGAGAGAACAAGGAAGCAGAGGTGGATGGGGGTGGACATGTACAAGGCTCGAGAAAGTTCCTTGTGGCGTGGGGCTACTGGGTACACTCAGTGTATGGCTTGGTGTGACTGCAGTGGGGCAAAGGGAGCAGGTGGGGACCATCTGCTCTGACAAGTCCAGGAAAGATTTGGAAGGAGCAGACCTTGCTGTGGGCTCTGACTGAAGGACACAGTGTATGGGTCGGATCAGTCATTCTTAGGCAGGCCCTGGCCAGGGCATGGCGCAGACTGGTCTGTGGACTGAGGCTAGGAAAGCTGAGATGAGGAAGGTGGCCCTGCAGGGAAGAGGACTTGAGGCTTCTTCCTGCAGGTTGTGGGCACAAGGCTGCCTAGAGCATTCTGTTCCTGAAGGCTGGGAGCAAAGTCAGACATGACGGATCGTTGCTATCATCTAAGGAGGTAGATTTTAGAGGGGATTTGGGGTGGGGGGACGAGGAGAGGGACTGACTGATTGCAAAGGGAACGAGGTAGTATTGGGAGCCATGCAGCTGAGGTGAAGGCTACCCATGCATTGAACTGCGCAGCTTAATGGGGGTGTCCTCCTGGCAGGAGTCAGTTCTCTCCTAGACTGGCAGAATCTGCCCAGGAGCCCTAGGCTGGGGCAGTGAGTTACAGAGCACTGTTTGATTTGGTTGTCTGAGAGAGAAATAGGATCCATATTTTACATCAGCTGGTTATTCAGGATAAGCATATTTCTTATCTTTTGGCATTTACTTAAATTGCCTTGCATATTTGAAGACAATTGGTTACAAATTAATTCCATTTAAATAAGCAGTTAAATATGAAATGCTGAATTTGGAGGTTGTTAATGCAAGAATATTAATATTCAAAGATGGGACTTTCAAAACCCAAGAAGTAGAGGAACATTATTAAAACTTGACGATTACAGCAAAATGGCAATTTGTGGTTTGGGAACCATGGCTTTCTGGTTACTGTTAATGTGCCTGTCAAGTTAATATTTAGGATTGGTGGGCCAGCCAGGTGGCATGGAGGTTTAAGGCGCTGGATCCCGAGACCAGCAGTTAGCATAATGGCTATGTTGCTGGACTCCCATGTAGTCTACCGCGGTTCGCATCCCGGACCTGGTGGCTTAAAAAACTCACGCCGGGCGCGTTTGCGTGTGTGCCCAAGATCCCGAGAGGAGAATGGAGGAGAAGGGATTGTGGTGTGACCATCCCCCCTGGGGGATGATTTCTTGCTTTCTGTCTCTCTGTCTCTGTCTGTCTGGTGAGTGCACGCACCCTATAGCAAAAACCTCTTAAAAAAAAAAAAAAAAAAAAGCTCTGGATCCCACAAGGCTGTGTGGTTCGAGTCTCAGACCCGGCAGCTCAGCTTGAAAAGCATGCTGGATGCATGTGCATGTGTGGCCAAAATCCCTATGAGATGGGAGGAGAAGGGATTGCGATATGTCCTTCTCCCTGGGGGTGGATGGGGTGATCTCTCTCTCTCTCTCTTTTGCAAGTGCCTGTGCCCTGTAGCAAAACTGAAAAAACAAAAGCTTGGAATTGGGTTTCCAATATGACCCACGGAAATCTCCATGAGAGGAGGGAGCCTAAAGAGGCCAGAGCCTGACCCAGCCCCCTTACAGTGGTACTGTCGGGGGAGAATGGCGGGCACTGCTTTTGCCATTGGATTAGAGACTCTAGGTGGGAAACCAGAGGCCTGGGGCAGAGGGTTGGGCCACACTACTAGGCTTTCGTGATTCCATGCTAGAGCCCACCAGGAAATTACCCTCTGCTTCCAGATCTCCCTCCCACCTTCACAGGCACTGGTGGGCTTTGTTGTTATGTTTATGCACTTAACATATATGCTTATTGTAGAAATGCTAACTAACACAGAGGCAAACGCAGGGAATATCCAGATCTTAGTACCTGGAGGTAAACCTGTCCATACTGTTTGGGCTGTTCTGTGTGTGTCTGAGTGTGTTTCTCTGTCTGAATATGTTTTTGAGTCTGACTATGTGTTTGTGAGTCTGTGCACATTAGTCTGCATGTTTCTATGGGAGTCTGTTGGTATCTATCAACCTATGTGTGTGTAGATCTTTATGTGTGTCTGAGTAGATGCACATCGGAATGTGTGTGTATTTTCTGTGTACATTTCCTTTGTGTGTGTCTCTGAGTGTGTGGCTCTTTTCTAGGTGGATACCTGTGCTGCTTGTGTGTACACACACGTGTATATATACATTGTGTGAAGTAAAATTTTGCTAGTGTGTTTGGCTATTGGGTAGATAGGCCATTTCTTTTGCTAATGTCAGAATGACATTTGGCAAAAAGAAAGACAGAGTCTATTCTGTCACCTTGATTTATGTCATCTGCTGCTCTGTGCTTCACAGTGAACCATGCTGGCTGCCTGTAGTCTCTTTGATATCTCACAAGTAGGGCTTTGATTCAACAACATTTAGGTTGACTTTGAATTAAGTAGTCTTGTTTGTGTAGTTAGTGATCCTGAAAGCTTCAGAGGTCTCAAAGCCTCTCAGCCTGCTAGTGCCCCCTTCTCTCTTCTCTCCCCATCCCTGCCCTCACTCAGCTGGCTCAGCCAGGAGTAGGACTGCTAGCCTCACAGTCATGGCATTAGGTAGGTGTTGTCAAGCACCAGTAATGAGACCATGGAGAGTCCCTGGTTTGTAGGGCACCGGAAGTCCCAACCCTGTGCTTGATTATGCCTGGTGTCTGGATCTGAGATGGAGCAGATCTTGGAGGATTGAAGGCTTTCGAAGGCTTCTCTGCTGAGACCTGTATGTTGTCCTGGGCCATGTTCTTCTCTGGTTGTCTTACCACTAGCTTGAGCACTGGGTCACACATGGCTCTTTTGTGTCAGGGATATGCCCTGACCTGATCCTTTTGTCTTATGGGGTCACCTTTTTAAATTATATTCATCTTATCAAATAACACCCTTTGGCTTTGTAGATGTCTCTCTTATTGTGTTTGCTTTTTATGTCATTGATTTCTGTGTCTGTGTATGTGTATGTGCTTTAAAAAGGGCCATGCTGTGTCACAATCCTCCTGTGTCAGTCTCATGAGTAGCTGGGACCACAGGCATGTACCACCATACATGACTTTTACAGCCAGAGTCTTGCTATGTTGCCCATGCTGGCTGCAAGTTTGCAATCTTCCTGCCTCAGCTTCCCAAGTAGTTTGGGCTACAGGCATGTGCCATTGTGCTGGAAATCAAACCCAGACCTTCCATGTGGCCTCAGCCTACCAAGCAGCAGTGTCTAGTGTGCACTCCTGTGACTGGGTCTAATTTCTACTCTTCAGAATGTTATTCTAATTTCTTTAGGTTTTATTTATTTATTTACGTTTCCTCTAGCTTCTTGAAAAGGAAGAAATTAGCATTCTTAGGGTGGAAGTTCTGAAGAGTTTCATAGGAGATTATAGAGGGTCATAGATTTTCATATAGTGTTCTTTTTTACTATATATTTTAGACTATTAGTTTTCCTTTAAGAACTACTTTAGCTGCATTTCACAAATTATGACATCTCATGTTTTTATTTTCTAATTTATTATGATATTTGTCTTTGAATACTAGACATTTGGAAGTCTATTGCTTAATTTCGAAATAATTTGCAATTTTATACTTTTCTTTCTGTTACTAGTTGCTAGTGTGAATCTACTGTGATCAGTGAACATTCTCTGTATCTCAACCCTTTGAAATGTATTGAAACTTTTAGCTTTATGATCTTTATGGAATGAACACTTAAAGAGAGCATGTGTTCTGCATTTGTTGACTATAGCGTTTTCAGTTAACTTGGTTAATTATATTGTTCATATCTTCTACATCTTCCCTGATTTCTCTGTTTGCTTACTCTATTAGGGTAAGGAGTATGTGAATCTCAAACCATGCTTATGGATTTATCTATTTTTCCTTTCTGTTCTGTTAATTTTTATAAATCAGCTTTATTGAAATAAAATTTACATATATCAAAATTATGTGCATAATTCAGTAATTATTTTTTGAACAGCTTTATAGGATATAATGTCACAAACCTTACAATTTCTTACTTTTTTTTCAATTGCAAGGAAGAATATGCACTTGCCACAGAGAGGGAGAAAGCACTCCCTAATGGCTGAGATGTGAGGGATAGTCATGCTAGTGTCTCTTTTCCTTCATTCTCCATCTCTTCAGGATTTTGGACATGTATGCACACATGCCCAGTATGTTTTTCAAGCCACCAGGGCTAGGATTTCAATTGTAATTGGCCACGCAGGATCCAGTGTTCGATGCACACATTTAACTGTTGTGCTAGTGAGCTGATCTACATACTTTAAGTCATTTTTATATGTTCACGGAGTTGTATAACCATCATCACAATTGATTTTAGAAAATTTTCATCACTCAAGAAGAAACTATATACCCATTTATGGTCACTTTCCATTTCTCCATTCCCATGGTCACTAGCAACCACTAGTCTACTTTCTGTCTTTATGGATTTGCCTACTCTGACATTTGATGTAAATGGAATAATACTAAATGTGGCCTTTTGTGTCTGATTTTTTTCACTTAGCATATTTTCAAGATTCATCCACATTGCAGTATGAATCAGTACTTTGCTCATTTTTATGGCAGAAAACTTTTCTATGTGTACATAATCCATCTAGGTCGTCACTTGGTAGATACTTAAGTTGCTTCACCTTTTGGCTATTTTGAGTAATACTGGTATGAACACTGATTAAAAGTTTTTGTATGAACACATGCTTTCAATTCTTTTGGGTATATACCTAGGAGTGAAATTGTTGGGTCATATGGTTAACTCTAACTTTGGAAAACTATTTTCCAAAGCAACTATACCAGTTTACATTGCTATTAGCAATGGATGAGGAATTCAGTTTCTCCACATCCTTACCAACACTTGTTACCTATTTTTTATTTAGCCTTCTTAGTGGCTGTGAACTAGTATCTTATTATAGTTTTTACTTGCACTTTAATGACAGCTAATGATACTGAACATCTTTCCTTCTCTGTTTGATTGTTTTTATATCTTTGCTGAAATTTTTAATCAAATCCATTGCCCATTTTTAAATTAGGTTGTCTTTTTGTTGTTGAGTTTTGTTTTTTGTTTAAAAATTTATTTATTTACATTCATTCACTGTATATCATTACAGTATACAAAATGATATTTTCCATCCAGAATTCAGGGTATATTGGCTCAATCAAGCATATTACCATATTACCATGATATTACCATATTACCATGATGTCTTATCATCAACACATAATTTTCCATTCCTTGTTTCTTATTTATTTTGCTCCCCCCGTCTTGATTCCCTGCCTCTCACCCTCTGCCATTTCCTACCCTTCTCCCACACTGTCTCTGATATCTACAGTTGCTTTCTATGCTTTTTCCCTGCCACATTTTATTGATTCACTAAAGACCTTAATCTAAATGCTTTCAATACTAAGCATAGCTGATACATACATCTCTATGAACACATGTCTGACTTTAGGCATAAACCTCAGTGAGTAGAATGAACATACTATAAAATAGCACCTAGCTGGGGCTATATAGCTTACTGTAGTCATTAAATAGGTATTTTTTTAAAACACTTTTCTTTTCTTTTGGAGAGGTTTTTGCTATAGGGCATGTGCACTTGCCAGAAAGACAGAGAGACAAGAAGCGAGAAATCACTCCCCGGGGGGTGGCCACGCTGCAATCCTTTCTCCATTCTCCTCTCAGGATCTTGGGCACACATGCACACGTGCGTGGTGTGACTTTAGGCCACCAGTTCTGGGACTCGAGCTGCGGTTGATTACTTGGGAGTCCAGTAACATAATCATTATGCCAACTGCTGGTCCCTTAACACCTTTTTTTTAATTTCAAGAAAAAGTTTTAGTTTTAATAGATCAAAATAAAAAATGTTAAGAGAAATTTGCTTAAGACTTAAAACCAGGAAAAAGGTTAGAATTCCATTCAAACAGTAGGTAGATGAACCTATCAACAGTTCAAGAGAAGACAAAAATCCTTAAATTTGGAAAACAAAGCATAGAGGAAAATCAGTAATGTTTTAGTCAAAAGTCATAACATTCTATTTCTCCAGTTCAGTTTCATGTAATTAATCTCTCTTCTATTGTATTTGCAGTGTTACTATGGTCTGACCTTTCCATTTAAATTCTGGAAGTTAACATTCAATTCTGGACTTGTCCCTACCATTAGGCTGGCCATTTTCTTGGTTGTTTTTTTTGGACTCTTTATTTCTGTATGTCCGACTTTAGTTTTCTTGGTATATCACTTCCTTCAGCACATCTTGGAGAGCTGGCCTCTTGTTGTTAAATTCTTTCAAGTTTTGTTTATCTGAGAGTGTTTTTGTCTTTTCTTCCCATATGAAGGACAGTCTTGCTGGGTATAGTATTCTTGGTTGAAATTGTTTTTCACTTAACACTGAATATATTTCCCCATTCTTTCTTTGCTTGCATTGTTTCCAATGAGAGGTCCAATGTTAGCCTGATGGGATAGTCTTCGAAAGTAACTTGATGTTTCTCTCTTACTAATTTTAGTATCTTGTTTCTGTCTGTGGTTTTGGTCAATCTGGCTATGATGTGCTTTGGAGAAGATCTTCTTGGGTTGATTCTTTGTAGGGTCCTTTGTATTTCTTGGGTCTGGATATTTGAGTACCTCTGTAGGTCTGGGAAGTTTTCTTCCAGTATTTCATGGACTAGATTATCAATGTCCTTATTAATTTCTTTACCTTCTGGGATACTGATGATTTGGACGTTTGGGTGTTTAGTGGTATCCAGTATTACTCGTATATTATTCTCATTTTGGGGGGTTATTTTCTCAGTCTTTTGGTGAATTTTTCTAGGTCAGAGGTTCTATCTTTTATGTATGAGATTTGATCTTCTGCATGATCTAATCTGCTTTTAATACATTCAAGGCAGGTTTTGATTGTCTGTATTACAGCCTTCATCTTTAACAGTTCTGTTTGATTCTTTTTTTATGGTGTGTATTTCCTCTTTGAGATCTTGCAAGAACTTCCTCACCTCCTACATCTTCTGGAGTTTGTTGTCTCTCTTATCTTGCATTTCTGTTAGCTTTGTCACTATGAATATTTAAAATTCTTTATCTGACATTTCCATGAGTTCCCTTGTATTGTCTGGAGGGTGAAGAATTATTCTTTTCCCTTAGGGGAGAGATATTTTCTTGACTTTTCATATTTTTTGTGCCTTTGCAGTGGTTTCTGGTCATCTGATGGATTATACATTTTCCCATAGTTTCTGGAGTTAAATTTGAGCATTCAGAGGCATACAGGAGGAGATGATATGCAATCTCTAAGTGGTATCATTTTTCTCTTTATGCAGCAGATTCCATGGAAATTGGGGATTACTCTGACCCTGGCTAGATCTGGGGAGCAGGAGCATGAAGTCTGGGGAGAAAGAAAATCTTTAGTTGCCTTAGTCCCTGAAAGGGGCTGCTCAGAACTCAAAGATAGATGGCCAGTGATTGGTTTGTCCTGGCTAGATCTAGGGGATGGAAGGATGAAGTCTGGGCAGAAAATCTTCAGTTGTCCTAGTCCTTTTTTTTTTTCTTTTAAGAGAGATTTTTGCTATAGGGTTTGCACGCTTGCTGGAGAGACAGAGAGACATATATAGAGACAGACAGTGAGAAATCACCCCCAAGGGGGCATGGCTATACCACAATCCTGTCTCCTCCATTCTCTTCTCAGGATTTTGGGCATGCATACATATGTACCTCAAGCGTCTGGGTCTGGGACTTGAACTGTGGTCAGCCATGTGGGAGTGCAGCACCTTAGCCACTGTATCATCTGCTGGCCCCTCATTTTTCAGTTTTAAAAGTTCTTTTTATATTCTAATTATGAGACCTGTATGATTTGCAGAATTTTCTCCTGTTGTGTGGGTTGTCTTTTCACTTTCTTGATGGTGTCTTTGATAGATAAAAATGTTTAATTTGGGGAACCAGCAGTTAGCGTAATGGCTATGTCGCTGGACTCCCACATAGTCAACCGCGGTTCGCATCCCGGACCCGGTGGCTTAAAACTCACGCCAGGCGCCGTGTGCGTGCGTGCCCAAGATCCCGAGAGGAGAATGGAGGAGAAGGGATTGTGGTGTGACCATCCCCCCTGGGGGTGATTTCTCGCTTTCTATCTCTCTGTCTCTCTCTGTCTGTCTGGCAAGCGCACGCACCCTATAGCAAAAATCTCTCAAAAAATGTTTAATTTGTTAAAATCATTTTCTTTTCCTTTGGTTGCTTGAACTTTAGGTGTTGTATCTAAGAAACGAATGCCATAACAATTTGCACCCATGTTTTTTTTCCAAGAGTTTTATAGTTTTAGCTCTTAATTTAGGTCTTTGATTTGGTTTAATTTTTGTATTTCATGTTAGGTAAGGATCTTCTTTTTTTTAATGTGGATAACTGGTTGTTCCTGCACCATTTGTTGAAATGACTATCTTCCCCTCCATTGGATTATCTTGGCATTCTTGTCAAAAGTCAGTTGACCGGGACCAGCAGTTAGCGTAATGGCTATGTCGTTGGACTCCCATGTAGTCGACCGCGGTTCGTGTCCTGGACCCAGTGGCTTAAAACTCACACTGGGCGCATGTGCGTGCGTGCCCAAGATCCCGAGAAGAGAATGGAGGAGAAGGGATTGCAGCGTGGCCATCCCCCCTGGGGAGTGATTTCTTGCTTTCTGTCTCTCTGCCTCTCTCTGTCTGGCAAGCACACGCGCCCTATAGCAAAAACCTCTCCAAAAAAAAAGTCAGTTGACCAAGGACAAATATTGTACATATAATTTCACTTATATGAGGTAACTAGTCAAATTCATAGAGACATAAAATGAAACAGTGGTTACTAGCAGCTGGGAATGGGATGGGAAGGAGGAATTGGATGTTACTGTTCAATGGATATTGAGTTTCAGTATAGGATGATGAAAAGTTCTGGAGATACATGGTGGTGACGGTTGTGTGTGTAGTTAATGCCACTATATTGTACATTTTAAAATGGTTAAAATGATAAATTTTATGTTATGTATATTTTGCCATAGTAACATAACACAGTTGACCATAGATGTATGCATTTGTTTTTGGACCCACAATATTAATTACATTTATCTATATGTTTATCCTTATGCCAGTACCACAGTTTTGTTTTGTTTTGTTTTCTGAGAGAGATTTTTGCTATAGTACACATGTGCTCACTGGAGAGACAGAGAGACAGAAAGCAAGAAATCACCCCCCTGGGGGAATGGCCACACCACAGTCCCTTCTCTTCCATTCTCCTCTTGAGATCTTGGGTGCACACACATGCATGCCCAGTGTGAGTTGCAAGCTTCCAGGTCCAGGACTTGAACCATGGTCAGCCACATGGGAGTCGAGCAATGTAACCATTACGCTATCTGCTGGCCTCACCACAGTGTTTTGATTATTGTAGATTTACAGTAAGTTTTTTAATCAGGATATATCAGTTCTCCAACTATTTTTCTTCTTTAAGGCCATTGTGACTGGGATCAGCTGATGGCGTAATGGTTACATTGCTGGACTCCCATGTAGCTGACCACAGTTCGAGTCACAGACCTGGTGGCTTATAACTCAGGCCAGGCACGCGCATGCATGTGTGCACCCAAAATCCCGAGAGGAGACTGGAGGAGAAGAAATTGCAGTGTGACCATTCTCCTTGGGGGGTGATTTCTCACTTCTTATCTGTCTCTGTCTCTCTGGTGAGTGCACACACCCTATAGCAAAACAAAAAAATCTCTCCTCAAAAAAAAAAAAAAAGATTTCTTGGCTCGGATCAGCAGGTGGCATGGCAGTTAAGCTGCTGGACTGCCACATGACTGACTGTGGTTCCAGTCCTGAACCTGGCAGCTTCCTGAACCTGGCAGCTTCCTTTCTCAATCTCTGGTGAGTGCATGAGCCCTAGAGCAAATTAAATAATAATGATAATAATAATAATAATAAAGATTGTTTGGCTCTTCTGGGTATTTTAAATTTCAGATGAGTTTTAGGATCAATTATAAATTTCTATAAAGAAGATAGTTTGAATTTTGATAGAAATTGCATCAAATCTATAGGTCAGTTTGGAAAGTACTGACATCATGATAGTATTAAGTCTTGTAATTCATGAACATGGAATGTTCTCCCATTTATTTAGGTCTTTTTTAGTTTTTTAAAACTATGTTTTATGGGACCAGCAGTTGGAGTAATGGCTTTGTCACTGGACTCCCATGTAGTCAACTGCAGTTTGAGTCTCAGACCTGGTAGCTTAAAACTCATGCCGGGCACAGGTGCTTGCGTGCCCAAGATCCCAAGAGGAGAATGGAGAAGGGACTGTGGCGTGACCATCCCCTCTAGGAGGCGATTTTTCGCTTTCTGTCTCTCTTTCTGGTGAGCGCACGTGCCCTATAGCAAAAACCTTCCCCCTCCCCCCAAAAAAACTATGTTTTATACTTCTTAATGTGTGAGTCTTCTTTTGTTAATTTTATTCCTAAATATTTAATTTTTTAAAAGAGGTTTTTGCCTTAGCTTGCATGCACTCTTGCTATAGAGAGAGAAAGAGAGAGAGACAGAGATGGCGAAAGGAAAAGTGAGAAATTATCCCCCAGTCGGGATGGCCACACCACAGTCTCTTCTCCCTCATTCTCCTCCCAGGAGCTTGGGCACACATGCACACACACTCAACATGATTTTTAAGCCACCGGGTCTGGGACTCAAACAGTGGTTGGCCATGTGGGAGTCCAGTGACATAACTGTTACACCATTTGCTGGCCCCAATATTTAATTCTTTTGATGTTATCATAAATGGATTTATCTGTACTTTATTTCCAGATTGTTTATTCCTAGTGTATCGAAATACAATTGATTTTATATGTTGATCCTATATCTTACAACCTTGAACTTGTTTATTAGCTCTAATGGTGTGTCTCTGTGTGTGTTGCTTAGATTTTTCTACACTAAGATCAAGTCATTTGTAAATAGAGTTTTATTTCTTCCTTTCCAATCTAGATGCCTCTTATTTCCTTTTCTTACTTGGTTACTAGAAGCTGTACTATAATGTTGAATAGAAATGGAGAGAGGAGATGTCCTTGCCTTGTTCCTCATGCTAAGGAAAAACTTTATTTTTCCATCACGAAGTACGATATGATGTTAGCTGTAGGTTTTTTGTAGATGGTATTTATTAGATTGAGAAGTTTACTTCCTAGTCATTGAGTTACTTTTATAATGGAAAGATGTTGGAGCCTGTCAGATGCTTTTTCTGTAGCTATTGATGTGTTCATGTAATAGTTTTGTTCTATATTCTATTTATTTATATAGTGTGTTACATTGATTGATTTTTATATGCTGAAGCAATCTCACATGCTGAGAAAAAAATCCCACTTGGTCATTATACGTGTATATAATTTTTTATATGTTGATGGATTCTATTTGCTACTATTTTGTTGAAAAATTTTGTGTCTGTATTCATAAGAGATTTTGTTCTGTAGTTTTTACTTGTTTTTTAACATTTTTTTCCTTGTGTATTTGTCTAGTTTTGATCAAAGGGTAATACTGACTCTGCAGAATGAATCAAAAAGTGATTCTTCCTCTTCTGTGTGTTGTAACAGTTTATGAAGGCTTGGCTTTAATTCTTCTTTAAACATTTGGTAGAATTCACTAATGAAGAGATCTAGTCTTGACCTTTGATCGTGAGAAATTTTCGATTACTCATTTAATCTCTTTACTTGTTAAAAATCTATTCAGATTTTCTTTTAGTTTGTGCATTTAGGAAATTCATCCATTAATATTTTGAATAGGTTATCCAACCTGTTCCAGTTGTTATCATATTTCATTATAATCCTTTTTATTTCAGTAACATTAGTATTAATATTCTGTCTTCTGTTCCTGTGATTTTTGGTATGTTGTGTTTTCATTTTCATTTGTCTTAGTATTTTCTAGATGTCCTTCTGATTTCTTCCTTGACCCATTGGTTAATTAAGAGTGTATTGCTGGATTTCAACATACTTGTGAATTTTTCTGTCTTTTCTTATTGATTTCTTATTTTTATCCTGTTATGGTAAAAGGACATATTTAGTATGATTTCAGGCCATTAAAATATATTGGGACTTGTTTCCTTAACACATGGTCTATTGTGGAGAGTGATTTATGTGTACTTGAGAAAGTGGATATTCTCTCTTGTTGGATAGAGTATTCTAGATATGTGTGTTAGGTCTGATTGGTTTATAGTGTTCAAGTCTTCTATTTACTTGTCGATCTTCTGTCTAGTTGTTCTATCTATTACTTAGATTATTGAAGTCCCAACTACTGTTGAATTGTCCATTTCTTTCATTTTTTCAGTCTTTGATTCATCTGTCATGGGCTTTGTTGTTAGGTGCATATATATTTGTAATTGTTATGTCATCCTCATGGATTGACTTTATTATTACAAAATGTTGTTTATCTTTCATAAATCTTTTCATTTTAGGCCTTTTTTGTCTGATGTTAGTATAGCTATGGTCATCCCTTTTTTGGTTTCTGTTTGTATAATACATATTTTCTCATCCTTTCAGCTAATTTGTGTCTTTTCATGTAAAATATTGTTTCTTTAGAGCATATAGTTGGATGATATTTTTATCCATCTGCCAATCCTTGCCCTTTAATTGTAGAATTTAATCCATTTGTATTTAAAGTAATCATTAATACAGAAGAACTTCTGTCATTTAAAAATTAGTTTTCTATTTGTCTTCTATTATTTTTGTTCCTTAATTTCTCTGTTACTACCTCGTTCTGTGTTTGATTTTTTTTTTGTGTACCATTTTAATTTCCTCCTCATTTCCTTGTCTGTATATTTTAGCTATTTTCTTACTGATTATATGAATTATAATTGAACCCTTCAAGCTTATAAAAACCTAGTTTGCATTATTTTCAATAGTTAAAATTTTTTTGCCTCTTTATATCTTCATTTTCTGCCCCCCTTTGTGCTGTTATACATACAGATTACATCTTTATACAATGTGTGCTTATCAATACAGATTTATAATTGCTTTATGCAGTTGTGTCTAAGTCAGGTAGGAGAAAGAAAGTAATTACAAACAAAAAATACGTTTATACTGTCTTTATATTGGCCTTTTCTAATACCCTTTTTTCCTTTGTATGCATTGAAGTTACTCTGTAGTGTCCTTTTATTTAATTTGAAGGATTCCCTTAGTATTTCTTGTAGGATAGAAGTGTTAAAGATAAATTCTTTGGGGAGCAGCAGTTGGCATAATAGCTATGTTGCTGGACTCCCATGAAGTCTACTACAGTTTGAGTCCTGGACCTGCTGGCTTAAACTCATACCGGGTGTGTGTGCATGCATGCCCGCCCAAGATCCCAAGAAGAGAATGGAGGAGAAGGGATTGTGGCATGGCCATCCCCCTAGGGGGTGATTTCTCTTTTTCTGTCTCTCTGTCTCTGTCTTTCTGGCGAGCACATGCACCATATAGCAAAACCCTCTCCAAAAAAGAGAGATAGATTCTTTGTTTTTGTTCATCTGGAATATTTCTTCATTTTTGAAGAATAATTTTGCTGGATATAGGCTGCCTTTTATTTTTTTTTAGAGAGAGATTTTTTTTTTTTCCTATAGGGCACATGCACTTGCCAGAAATATAGAGACAGAAAGCAAGAAATCACCCCCTGGGGGATGGCCACCCCATAATCCCTTCTTTGTTCTCTAGAGATCTTGGACATGCATGCACAAATGCCCAGCATGAGTTTTAAGCTGCTGGATCCGGGACTCAAACCATGATCAACTACGTGGGAGCCCAGCGATGTAACCATTATGCCATCTGCTAGTCCCTAGATTGCTTTTTGACAGTTTTTTTTTTCTTTCAGCACTTTGTGTCATCACACTATCATCTGCCTTCATAAATTTTAATAAGAAAGCAGCTATTAATCTTATTGAGGATCCCTCGTACGTGATGAATTGCTTTTCTCTTGCTGCTTTCAGGGTATTATCTTTTTTTATTTTGTTGTGTCTATACGTGGATTTGTTTGAATTTATCCTACTTAGAGTTCACTGAGCTTTATGGATTTATAGATTAATGTTTTTCATTAAGTCGGTGAAGTTTTCAGGCACTTAAAAAATATTTGCTAGAGGGCATGTGTGCTTGGTAGAGAGAGATGAGGGGCAGAAGTTGAGAAAGCAGTCCCTTTTCCTCCATTCTCCTTTTGGAATTTTGGGCACACGCACACATGCCTGGTGTGTATTTTAAGCCTCTAGGCTTAGGACTAAAACTGCAGTTGGCCATGTGGATTCAGCCACCTTAACTACCATGCCATCAGCTTGCCCAGTTTTCAGCCATTATTTTTTCAGATATTATTTCTGCTCCTTTCTCTGTCTCCCATCCTTTTGGTACTCCCATTATATGTAAGTTGGCATACTTAACAGAAGTCAAGTGTCTGCCTGATGGGGATAGTGGGGTGGTGTTTTGTAGCCAAAAAGCTTGTTCTTCAATTGATTATGCTGGGAGAACATGAACCAGGCTGCCAGGTCTGCTGCAGGGAGTGAACAGTAAGGCCTTCTGCAGGTCAGGGAGTCAGGAAGTTAAAGTTTGGGCCCTTACTTGATCACCATGTACATGTCTTGAATGAGATATTCCTTACTGGGACATGATAGAATTAACTAATGACCTTGATTTTTTTTTTCCTCTATAGGTTCAATGTCAACAATACCATTCTTCATCCAGAGATTGTTGAGTGGTGAGTACAGTCTATGGTCATTTTGGTTATCTTTTGTGCCCAGCTCATGGCGTCGGGAGACCCTGCTATTCCCACTGACCCCATCTCAGAGAGTCCTGCCAAAAGTCAACCTTGAGAGCCTCCTTCCTTACCCTTTTCTGTTTGTTTCTTTGGTTAGTTGGCTGGGTTGGTTTTGTTTCTTTGTTTGTTTGTTTTGTTTCTTTTTTTTTTTTTTTGAGACATTTTCCACATAGA
>NW_006205257.1:1254326-1259141 GCF_000334495.1 Tupaia belangeri chinensis
CCCCCAGGGGTGATGGCCACGCTGCAATCCCTTCTCCTCCATTCTCCTCTCGGGGTCTTGGGCATGCACACACATGCGCCCGGCGTGAGTTTAAGCCGCCGGGTCCAGGACTCGAACCTCAGTCTACTACATGGGAGTCCAGCGACATACCCATTACGCTAACTGCTGGTCCCCCCACATGAAGATTTTCAGTTTATTAATCCTCTCATGAAAAATTCACACAATCACTGCAGTTAGTCATTGCAGAATCTTTACTTCTTCAGCTTTTTGCCAGCACCATCATTGGCCTTTACAGTCTCCCTGACTTTCTTCATTCTGTTCCTGTGTTCCTTTTGCTATTTTCTTTCCTTTTTCTTTTCTTTTTTTTTTTTGGAGAGATTTTCGTTATAGGGCGCGTGCACTCGCCAGACAGATAGAGAGAGACATAGAGACAGAAAGCGAGAAATCACCCCCCAGGGGGGATGGCCACGCCGCAATCCCCTCTCCTCCATTCTCCTCTCGGGATCTTGGGCACACACGCACACACGCCCGGCGTGAGTTTTAAGCCACTGGGTCTGGGACGCGAACCGTGGTCGACTACGTGGGAGTCCAGCAACATAGCCATTACGCTAACTGCTGGTTCCCTTTTTGTTTGTTTTTGAAACAGCATTTATCACTTAAATATCAATTAAATTTATCTTATTACTTATTTTACTTTCAATCTTATGAAAACTTCTGCCATAGATAGGTAAGCCAAACTTACACAGCTCAGACAGAAAGTAGATAATGAAAAGTGTTGGAATAAATGTCATCTCTGAGCCCATTGCCAGAAAGGTAGACATGTGTTCCTCATGTTACCCTTGTGTCTTAACGAGTATGTTATCCTGTTGTATGTATTTTTTTGTTACCTTCTTTCTTCCCTGGAAGTGGGCCCTAGAAGTGGTCCTCCAATTCTGATGTGCTATCAGTTTTCTTCCTGAGCCATCACGTTTATCCTTTTAAAAAATTTGTATGTGTGCATTTGTATGGATTTGTTTTTCATTTATTATTTAGCTACAGTGGAGACTACACATGAGCAAGAGAGTGAAGTACATTTGAAAAGGTCTCATCTCTCTGTGATCCCCTCTCCCCAGCTCTTTAGATCCTCTGGATCATAGCTGCCTAAATATACCTCTGGTGTGTTTCGGGTCCAACAGTTAGGGGATCTGAAATAGTGGTTGGCCTTGTGGCTTTTAGCATTGTAGTCTGGCACATTACCAACTGAACCACTGAGGCCGGACCTTTTATTGTTTAAGTTAATTTATTTCTTCTATGAGTAAGAAAGAGAAAGAGAGATAGTACATCTCCAACAGGCCCCTGATACTGTATTCTAGCCCCAGCTTCTGTGAGACCCAGGTGCATACTTGACTGTCATACTCAGAGAGGTTCCAGGACATGAAGTGGGAACCTTCATGTGGATCAGCTTCACCAAGCATCACATTTTACTGCTGCTCCACTGTCCAGCCCACAAGCTGCTCTTTGACAGCAGGAAACATTTCTTTGTTTCATGGTTCCCTTGTGAATATGAAAGAGAGGTGAAGAGGGCCTTTGCTGCACCGTGACTGGGACATGTGCAGATGTTTCATGCTGGTTTTAAGTCTGTGTGATCACATTTTTCTGTCTGTTTGGGAGGTCTAATATTCTTTGTCTTGGAGCTTGAGGATATTATGACCTGGAGGATGAGTAAGAGTTGGCTGGGGGAAATGCAGGAGGAGAGAAAAGGAAAGTGATCCAGGCCCTGGACGGCTTGTTCAAAAAGACAAGAGAAGAGTGGTGGTTGCGGGTGGCCCGTGCAGAGCCAGGAAGTAGAACCTAAGGGTGGTCTCAGAGATGGGCCGTGGCTAGGCTGGCCTTGGTGCCAGTTTTCACTTTGTCTTGAGAGAGATGAAAAAGCTTTGGAGGTTTTAAGCAAAGGGGAAGATCAGGTTTGCATTTAAAAAATAATTTTGGCCTCAGACTGAAGAGTCCGCTGTGGGTAAGTGTGTGGATAGGTTACCAATTAGGCTGGTCCAGGTGATGGGGGCGGGGTGACCAATGTGAGAGGTAAGCCAGCAGTCAGAGGAAAGCTCCTGGGAGGACCTAGCCATGACAGTTGAGTGAAAGCAGAGGTGAAGGTGACTCTGGGTTTCCATCCTGAGCAGCAAGGTGGCAAATCACAGAGGGGGGATGACTGGAAGGGGCAGATGTTGTGGCAGATCTTGGACCTGTTTGGGTTGTGTTGAGTCCAAGATGAGTTGTAGTAGGTCAGAGGGTTGGACCAGAGGCGGCAACCTGAGGGCTGTCAGCAACGTCGGTATTGACCCTTGGGAGACTTAGAGGCCAGGTGGGCTCTCCTGGTCCTGTCGGCAGTCCTGGCCCAGTGCCTGTCTTGGCCACACACTGTCAGGATGGCTCTGTGTCCTTCAAGTCCGCGGCCTCCTCTTGTTATAAAGTTATAAATTCCTGGCCTGTCTGTAGCCTCAATTGGCAGAAGACTGGACCCTGGATTCTCAGGTCGGACCTGTGTCCCCATACGCTGCCTCGTGTGCAACTTTCCTGTGTGGTCACTCACAGAGGAGTGCTTGGCAGACCCTGGCTGGCTTGTGCGCTCCAGCATCTCCTAAGGGATACATCATTAGTCCGTCATTTTAGAACAATCACACTTTAATTCTAGTGACATTTCTAAGGCTCTGAGATGGATTCTGTGTTCATAAGAATACCTCCCAACTTTATTAAAGCAAGCAGCAGAAAGGGCTTACTTGGCATTTGATGGCAGTAGAACTATCTTAGAAATGTCATCTTGGCCTTACTGCCTCAGGGGTGTGTTTTAATAGCCTGGGCCCGAGGCTCTGTAGTGACTATCGTCCCTCGTCCCTCTCGGAGGATCCAGTGTAGTCATGATCTTTGCCCTCCCTGAGTGACTGAAGGAAGGATTCTGGGTGGAATGATGGGCAGGACCCTCGTTTTCGGGAGCCAGGTGGGCTTTCTGTGACGTTAAGTTATGACTCAGCTCTGCGTCTTTGGACCCCTGAGTCCTAAATGCTTTCACCACCTCTTCTCTCTGGGCCTCTTGGGGTAACAAAACCATTGACTCAGGCACATCTGAGTTCTAAAGGCAGCCCACCTTCCGTCAGGAAGTCACTCAACTTTTCTGAACCTCAGCTGCTTGATCTGTAAAATGGAGACGTAGTAAGACATCACTCACAGAACGGATGTGAAGAGTCACCTGGCTTCAGTTTCCTCTCCTGCAAACTAGGCAGATGGCTCAAGCCCTGAATGAGAACATTAGTCAGATGCCAGCGTGTCGTAGCAATCCTGCCAACTGCCAAGACTCCCCGTGTGCCAGGGACCGTGTTAAACACTTGATGGATGTCACCTTATCTCAAGAGGTATTTTATTTATATCGGGTAGGTGGTCTCATTGTCCCCATGCTACAGATGAGGAAACAGGCATGGGGAGGTTAATGACTGACCCAAGAAAAAGCCATTCCCGCCTGGATTGTTGGTTCCAGGTTCTTGTGCTGCCCCTTGAGGTGGGAGAGCCTGATGTCAGCCTTTCTCTCAGGTCCCTCTGCCCCTTGGACATATAGAAGACGCCAGGCTGGGGCTTCGTGAGGTGGGGAGCAGGGGTTGTGCAGCTGAGCTTCTTTGGCTCCCCTCTCCCCCAGCTTCTGGCTAGCAGCTTGTCTGGGGGACTTGGTGTTCCTCCCAGAGCCTGCCTGATCGGGAGGGAGCGAGCGTCTCTGCCAGCTCAGGGAAGCTTGCTTTCTGCTTTTCTTTGGGTGTCATTCATTTCCTCTCTGTGACTGTTTTATTGTTTTCCATTCTCTCAAGCAGCGCCTTTTTGATTTCCTGTAAATTCCTCTATAATCATACTCTTCCCCACAAACATGAGATCATAACTGATAATTTCTTCTCTTGTGCTGGGTATTGCCATTTGAATGTGAAGGTCAAAAGTTGAAACTTAATAAGAGCAGGCGTCTCACTTCCATAATTTAGGCTGTGGTTCTACTTTCCTCTTTTGCAGATGATTAAATTGATCTGAAGGTAGAGTAGGAAATAAAAGGAGATGCTTTCATACTGTCTAATAGCTCGGTGCCTTGGGTTTCGGTTAAGTACCTCTGGAAGCGTCACAGAAGAACAAGCATGTCAGCGATTGCCGTGCGCCTTCTTGGGTTTTAAGTGAGACTGTGTTAAATTGAGTCATACGCCGGTTTTAGAACTGTTAATTACACGGAGTGAAAGTGTCCTGCATGCATTAATCAGTAAGTGGGTAACATCTATTTCTGCGTGCACAAGAAGTGGATGGTTTAGGGGCAGAAGTGCACCGGGTTCCTACCTCCTAGGTAGCTTGTCCCAAATTAGAAAAGGTCCTTAGATGATGACCTAGATTCTTGGTGAGTTTATGGAAAGTATTCCAGTAGAATTGCTCATCTTTGCATCCTAATGAGTAGACATTTAACCCTACGTTAACAAGAAAGCTAGTGGAAAGTGGGGTTCCTAGGGCATTGAGAAGGCAGGAGACAAGAGGTGGGAGCACCAGGCAGAGAGACAGGCCCGGCCAGGCCCGAGTCCAGACGTGAAGGTGCCCCCACCCCCACCCCCCCATGCCTGCCCGTCACCAGTCTGGTCTCAGAGGCACATTTGCTGGCGGCTGAGCTAAACCATGATTTTCTTCGTGGCTCTGGTTTCTTTGAGAGGACTTATTGATTGAGCCCCTTGAGGCTATGTAATTCCAACCAGTTCTTTTCTTTCTGTCCCTCCTGCTGTTCTGGGGTTTGATCCTTCGCCTCACAGGGTCACAGGATGTGGAAAGAGT
>NW_006205257.1:1259959-1279681 GCF_000334495.1 Tupaia belangeri chinensis
TCCTGTGGTATTGAATTCCCGCTCACCTGGCTCCCTTAGAACCATTTCTTACATATTCATCTCCAGGAGAGATACAATTCCTGGTCCTTCAAATGGGGTTTGTTCAACACAGTGGCACTTTGATACCTAGAGAATGATTTTGGAAATACTTCATTCTGTCTTGCTACCATTTTAATCGGGAGCATTTAGACCTCTGTTAATTGATGTCTTAATACTGGGTTGGATGCCGAGGAGCAGTTTTGTGACCTGTGAATATTTAAGGGGAAAAAAAGAGAAACGATTGCACCTACAAATCCCAGGCCTGGCACAGGAGCACCTGGGCTGGGTAGGGTAGGAGCCTTCATTTCTCAACCTCCCATACCATCCTCTTACGTGCTGGCCCTTCACAGGTGTGTCCTCTGTGTGAGGCCACGCAGCACTCGCCGGTTCTGGCATGTGGCAGGGACTACTTCTCTCCAGCTGCAAGCTCCAACTCCTTTGGCCTGAACTTCTTATGCAGCTTCTGTGTGGTCCTGTCCTGAACTGTGTCCACTGTGGCTTCTGGATAAGGTGGTCTTTGTCCATCATGGGGTGGGGAGATCAACCTGTCCATCCCATTTCTAATAGCCACCCACACACCCTCAGGCCAGATGAAGCTGGGGCTGCGTGTGACCTTCAACGTGGCTCATTTAGGAGGTTTGCAGAGGCTGAAGATCCATTTTTCTTGTCCCTTTTTGTACTCAGGAGTCGCAGAAAAAAACCTCATTAGGTTCGGGGGGTGGGCAATCCCTCCTCAAGATGGGGAGAAAATGTGCATAATTCTGGATGGTTTTTATTTCCCACAGTAAATCTGAAAAACAGTTCCTGGTGCTTATGTCTTGGAGATAACTGGGCCAGGCTGGGGCACATCCTTCTCTTCCTGGCGCCTGGGCGAGGCTTCAGGCCCAGAGAACCCAATGGATAATTGGTTAAGCCCGCACGCAGCAGATGTCTGTTTAAGCTTGGATTAAATTGGGCCAGACAAAGGCCAGCCAGGCTGGTTTCATCAGAGAAATGTCTTTGTGGGAGATTTGCCCTGGTTCAGTTTTTTGTTTGTTTGTTTGTTTTAAATGTGACGAAAAAGAAAATAAGTCCTGGGTAAACCAGCTAGAGACTGAGTTTGTTATTTTCCCCCAGGTAAGGTGAGAAAAGAAAGCAGGACTCAGGACCTCAGTGGCTCAAAGTGCTTATCCTCTCTGAGCGGAGGACAGTGCAGTTTGGGATCCAAGTCTTCCTTCTCCTCGGGCTGATGACGTGCCCTTCCTGCCCATCTCAGGAGGAGGATGCTCGAGCAGCATGGAGGAGGCAGAGCGAGAGCCTGTGAGCGTGGGCTCCTGGGCCCAGCTGCCAGCTGCCTCTTCCTGTGTGGCTGGGGTGAGGCCTTGGCAGCAGGAGTTGGGCTGCTGGGGCCTGGGCAGACTGTGGCCCTGCCTGGTCCTGAATTGCCCGGCATGGCAGACCAAGTGACATCCTACACCTACCTGGTGGTTTCCCCTGGAGTAGGGTGTGGGGCAGAGGAGCCTAGTTTGCTTCCTGAAATGAGGCCATCAGCTCTCCTGGTTGGAAATACATTTTCCAGCTTTGGCACAATGCCCAGTTAGTACTGGTAGTCTGTAGCCACCGTGTGCCTGATCCGGGCATTGTCTGATGTGGTGCCCTTGGGGCTAAGAGCTAAGCCCTTTGGAATGACACTGGAATTTAAAGAAAGTGCAGGTGTGTTGAGAAAGGCATGTTTTGGATGGGAGAGGGAGGCTGATCGTCAGGCGAGAGGGAAAGAACAAATCTGGGGGGAGGAGGAGGCAGGGAGAGAAAGGGGGGCAGGGCTGGAGAGCCTGTGAAGTTACCATGTGGAGTTTCAACTTCATCCTGGGGACACCTAGAGGCCACTGAAAGGTTGTAAGCCAGCTGAAGCCTGGTGAGACTCGCGTTTTCTGTGGCTCCCCAGCTGCTATCAGGGAGCAGTTAGGGCTGGAGGCCAGGAGACCAGGAGACCGCCAGACTAGGGATAGTGACATGGAAGATGTGGAGGTTGTTGGTTGAATATGGGGAGCCATGGACAGACAAGAGGGGGATGTTGTGGACGAGGTCCAGGCCCAGGCCAGAGGAACCCCTGCTGAGGTAGGCTGGCTTGGCAGGAGTTTGCTTTCCCTGAACTCCAGGCTCATGGGAAGCCTGCAGGCAGCAAAGGCCCGGCTGAGAGGCCAGAGACAGAGGTGGGTGTTGGGGAGCAGAAGTGAAGGTGAGGCGAAGAGGGAGGGGAGGGGAGGGCCAGCTGTGCCTGACAAGCCTTGCAGTCTACCAGGAGGTGAGAGGAGAGCTGGCAGAGCAGTAGGGGTTGGGGGGAAGAATGGTAAGTGGGGAGTTGAGATGCAGAGAGGTTCCAGTAAGATATGAAAGCTGTTTCCATCCTAGTAAATGAGGAGGACCATCACGACTTCCTGCAGGAAGTGCAGCCAGGCGGTAAGGGGAGCTTGGCTGGTGGAAAAGGTGGAGGGTTTTCCACTTTTTCCCCTTTTTTGAGAGCAAGGGGTGGGGAGAATTCAGGTTTAGGTACGGTCTCTCTGTGTCCTGATCCTCCTGCTCCAGCCTCCTCGTCTGCCAGGACCCCTGGAGCCTGAGCAGTTCGTTCGAGTCTGCCGGTGGGGAACCTGAACAGGTGGTCTGGTCCCCAGGGGGGCAGGAAGGCCAGAGGAACCAGAGGCACCTTCGTGATGATAAATGGCACACTGTCAGGCTTCAGGGCCTGCCTCCTCAGGAAAGAAAAGATGTTCATTTGGGAGCAGCCTCTCGGAGCTCACGTGGGGTGGTTGTTTCCACGTTCCCAGAAGGTTTTATAGTCTTGGGAAGGCGTCATTGTGCTGCAGGTGCTTCCTCATTTCCCAGTGACAAATGGCTGGCTGTCCCAGTTGTGTGGGTGTCATGGAGACAGTGTGAGTCCTGGCTGACTCAGGTTGTGCCTGTGAAGTCCCCGAGGGCTCGTGGAGATGGGGGAGCAGCCCAGGCCATGCCTCACCTTCCCTGCCCACCCGCCCTGCCCTGTGTGCTGTGGGATGTGTCTGCCTCGGCTGGAGCCAGCTCAGGGGGGCTCTGTGGCCAACTGAGGAGGAAGGGCGGTAGATGGATGAAGGTGCTCTCTAGACAGAGGGTCGGGTGCCGACCTGCCATTGCCACACACCCAGCTGTGCTGATCTCGAGCACCACAGTGTGCTCTTTTGGGAGAGGGGAAAGGTGGTCCTGTGGGAACTTGGCAAAGGTGGGCCTCTTTGGGAGCAGAGCTGGCCATTAAGGGGATGCACTAACTCTAGTGTTTGTAGAAGCAGGGACCAATGCAGAGGGAGTCTGCCCATTCTCCTGGCTCCATCTTTACAGGCCTCCTTCATTGAAGGCCATCCCCAAGAAGCCCCTCCCATCACTCCTTCCCACAGCAACCCAACCCTCCCCCACAGCAGCTCTTCTCCCACCTCATGATGGTGTTTTTATTTGCTCGATGTTCACCCCTCCTTAGTCTCTGAGCTCCGTGAAGGAAAGATGTGTCCATATTACTCCTCTCTGTCGCCACTGCCTGCTATATCAAATGGCCTCTTACGTAATAGTAATGTGCAGTGAACGAATGGACGTTCGTTTGCCATTATGGACAGCACGTCATTATGGTTTTAAAAGTGTTGTCAAAGCAGTATGTGCACGTGGTTTTAAAAATCCACTGGTACAGAATCAGCACAGGAAAGACAGATGATAATGAAACCACCAATGCCTGGCTATCTTTTTCTACCCCCATCCTCTCCCAGAGACATACTTCTGACCATCTCTGACACCCCTGCCCCACCGTAATCCTGTGATGATTTCTCGTGCTTTCACTGGTTCCATATGCTGTCTTGTCACATGCTTCCTCCTTTATGTCTTGCTTTATGAACTCTCCCCCTGGGTAAACTGAGACTGGGGATGGGTCCCTGCCCCATTGCTGTCTTATCCCAAACCCCTTTGCCTGTCCCTTATCAGGATTCACAACATTCCCATCACGTTTATGTGATCAGGAGCTCTTATGTGTTTTTTGAAAGACGTTAACTCTAAAGGTAAAACCTGTAAATCTGCGTTTCCATAATGGTCTGTGCAGAACCAAGGACTGTACCAGAGTGCACGTTCTTCTCTGTGGGGCCAGTGGCACATCTCAGGGCCTCCCTCAGGAGAAAGTTCCTAGCAGCAAGAGTGTGTGGATGTTTTTTCTGTAACCATCAGTTGTAGAAAAATCACTCCACCGTTTAGTCCCTATTTGGAGTGTGGGTTATTTATTTATTATTTTTTTCCTGTCTTGAAGTAAAGAAAACCTTTTTATTAGAACACAACAGCACAGGTGCATTGTGCGAAAGTAGAACGTACACATGGGCAGGGCTTTCTCGAGTTGCCCCCGAAATGTCCTTGGCATACCCAGGTCAGTTCACATAGCCTACTGGCTCTTCTGATGTTTCCCCCATGATGCTGACTTACTGCAAAGACCGGGCCCACCGTGCTGCAGGGGGTGGAGGGTCTCTGTGGAGGGGTCTCGTGAACCCCTGCTGGGTGGCACTGACTTTCTGACATGTTTTTCTTCCCTCTGAAGCCGAGTGTTTAAGACGGACATGGAGCTGGAGGTTTTGCGCTACACAAATAGAATCTCCAGTGAGGCCCACCGGGAGGTGAGTCGGCCACCAGCGCTGGTTGGGTTGGGAGGCAGCGTTGCTATGCGTGGGGCAGGAGATCCACGTGGAGAAGTGGGATTGTAGGGAGGCTCTACTGCCTCAGGACCATGCACAGAGCACGGGCAGGAGAGGCCCTGCCCAAGTTCCTCACCTTAAAACACCCTCCTTCAAGGAAGTCATGGGCATTAGTCCTCAGGGACTTTAACAAAAAGTCCTGACTTCCAGGAGGGTAAGTTCTTCTTCCTGGTATTCAGCAGTTCCCAGTTCATTTTATAGAATCTTTTATCCCTGACTGTGATTCAAGTATACTTATTATCATCGTCCTTTTTTTTTTTTTCTTTTTTTGGAGAGGTTTTTGCTATAGGGCTCGTACGCTCACCAGAAAGATAGAAAGAGACAGAGAGACAGAAAGTGAGAAATCACCCTCTAGGCATATGGCCACGCCGCAATCCCTTCTCCTCCATTCTCCTCTCGGGATCTAGCACACCCACGCACACGCGCCTGGCATGAGTTTAAGCTGCCAGGTCCAGGACTCAAACCGCTGTCAACTACATGGGAGTCCAGCGACATAGCCATTACACTAACTGCTGGTCCCTCATTGTCCGTTTTTTTAAAAACATTTTCACGTGGTTCTTTTCTAAATCTTCCCATTTTACTAGAGGAATGAGATCAAACAAGGAATTGTACACCTTAAAAGACATTCAGGGTGACTGGGTTAGCCCAGCGACTGCTTCGGGACGGTTGTCACCGTGTGTCAGGAAACAGACAGGCAGTCTGTCTGATGGGCTGTGCCATCTCTCGTATAAATTCATTTTCTCTGTGTCTTATAAAAAGCAAAACAAAGGGAACCTTTCAATAATAGCCATCGTACCACCTGTGACATTACATATTCACTGGTTACTTGTTCATTTTTTCCCCATCCCGGCTGGTCTGCCCACCCTGAGCTGTGGCTTGGTGTTCCATATTTATCAGCTACTAAATGGAAGTGCTCCATAGTGGTTTGAATAAACTATATGGATATTGGGACTTTAAAAAGTTCTAATTTGTCACATTTCTGCACTGCCGTGTGCTCATATCATTCATTTTTTTTTTTTAAATTAGAGGTTCTTTTGAGAAAGTGCTATCCATTATTTATAAGGCTGTGTTACCTACTTAATACAAATGTCTTTGCTTAATATCTGTCCTGCAGGTAATGAAGGCGGTAAAAGTGGGAATGAAAGAATATGAGATGGAAAGGTAAGCCGCCGTGTTTCTCTGGGTAAAGATTAAAGTGTAACAAACAGTAATTTGTGTTTCCTGAGCAAGGAACAGATGAGGCTCCACAGCACCGGGCCCAGATTGAGTGGGGATTATGAGCAGGCTTCGGGATGGTGGGCAAAGATGATTTTTCTTCTGGCTGTGGCCACCTCCCTGGCTCTTGGCAGCATGTTTGATAGTAATGGTCTTTGATTACTTTTCAGGGTGGTTTAGTACCCCATCATTCCACTCTTGGACTTTGTTTCTGCAATTCACAGGAAACTTTACCAAATAGCAGCTATTGTGTCTCTGAAAGCTGCTAGTAAAACAGCTTGCCGTTTTTACGTGTAAACACTGCCATTATGTCTGCTGTACTTGGACGACTGGGTCGAGGGGTGGTTAAGCGGTTCATAAAGCACTCTGGAGAGCTCCATCGGCCTGTGGCTCCAATTAGGCCTGCAGGGAGCTGGTGCCACTGGGGTGCTTCCCGGCGCCGTCCAGCCCAGGTGGGTGTGACCTGGCTAGCTCATCTCCACCTCAGGACCCAGGGGCCAATGTGCTGCTGCCCATGGCACCAGAAAGCCCTTCGGTCAGACCCACACTGCCCCAGTGGCTCCCCTCCCCACAGGGTTTTGGGGCATGATGTGTGGGGTCTTCCACTCTTGGAACTCAGCAGGAGACTCTGAAGAGGCTGCCTTTGCCCTACCCCATCCCTGATGTCTCCTTCCTACCCGGCCTTGGAGATCTTGATTGTTACTGCCACCTCCCTGTCTTGCAGGGCCAAAGTCCACCCCAGGTGCCCTTGGGTTGCCCTCCAGGCCTACCCTGTGTAGAACACTGGCTCTGAGGGAATACTGGTTCCATGTCACCCCCAGCCCTGCTGACCTACCCAATTTGTCACTGTGGGGTACAGAGTCCAGGTGCAGATGGGGTCAATAATGGGCAGCATGGACATTTCTGTTTACTGTGACTTGGTGATCTTTTTCAAAAATGTATCTTTTTCAAAGTCCAACCTTGTAAAGAATTCCCAGCAATGAGCCTCGATATTTATCTCTCTCACTTTCCTGGGCAGTAGGAGGTTAAAATGACCTACTCCCAGCTGCTGTGGCATCCTAGGAGGGGGTGTATAATAAGTGTTCATCAAAGACCAAGCCCGTCACCCTAAGGAGGGTAGAGAGTACCAGGCTGTCCTAGCCTTTGCCTCCATGAGGTCCCCAGCTGCAGTGTGGCACCTGTGGTCTGGCATTCCCAGGACCCCTGCCTATTCCAAGGATCTGGGACAGGAAGAGTGCTGTGGGCTACAACAGGGAGATGGACTGGGCAGCAAGTCCCTCAGACTGACACTGCCCCAGAAACCTGTCCCCAATTGAGTCGACTCATAGTGACCCCATAGCTCATGCCGCAAATAAAAATAACCAAGAAATTGGAGCAGAATTCACTTATCCCAGCGTGGAGCTCTGCTGCCCACTGCACACTGGTGGCCTTGTGCCCTAATCCACAGGGAGTCTGGCTTTGAAGGCAGCTCCTGGGAGGAGCCTTTGGCTGGTCCTGCTCAGCCTATGGACAAGACTGTGCAGGCTCTGGATCAGAGGCCAGGGCCCTGGAATACTTCCCCAGCTCCTTGTTCCCTACCCTCCAAATAGTGGAGGTTTTATTTATTTTTTTTAATGGGAATTTTCAAATATCAAAAAAAAAAAAAACAAAAAAAAAGAGTAGTATAATGAACCCCAAAGTTCTTGTCAGGTTTTTTGCTTAGTTTTGTTTGTCGGAGTATGTATTTATTTAACCAAAGGGCACGTGCTCATCATAGACAGAGAGATGGTGCAGGAGAGTACCCCCCCAGTGAGGCATGGTCACACTGCAGTGCCTTCTCCATTTCTTCATCCTGTTGAAATTTGGACACACATGAGCCTGCCATGTTTTTCAAACCTCTGGGGCCAGTATTTAAACTGTGGTTGGCTGCTGTGTCCAGCACAGCTGAATGAACGTGTGCTTTGTGGGGTGGGGGAATACTGGAAAATAAACATATAAATAGACATGCAAAGACATATAGGTAAAGAAAAATGGGGATCAGGTGGTTCTGACTCATCTGATGGAGGCAGCTGCAGCCCTGAACTGTTCCCAGTTTATTCTTTTAAAGGGCGGAAAAGGGGGGGGTTGCAAAGCCTGTTGTTTTCAGATGTTAATCAGCTAAAGATGCGAAGACATCTGGTGCCATGTAGTTCTATGTAAGTTTTCTCTTATCTTCTTAGGCCAATTCTGATTAACATATATGGTTTCCTTTAACGATACTGCCTTGCAGTGTCAGAAACACAGAGGTAGGTAGTGTATTCACATATTAATAGCATTCTTTACCCTGCAAATGACTGCCCATGAAACCGTGTTTCTGCATGTTTGCTCTGATTGGCTGCTCCCTACAGTTAACCATGTGGTATCTGGCTCCTCTAACCACTAGAGTAATTACCAGAAAGTAAATTTAGAGTTGTTTGTTCAAGTTGGGGTCCAGACAAGATCTACACATCACCCCTGGGTGTTGTTAGAAGGGGAGTGCTTGTTGAACTGAGCTCTGGGGAGATCTTACCTGTCTACAAACTGTTCTGCCTCCCTTTCACCCCCCACCCAGGTCCTACTGGTGCCTCTTCTGTGGCCTGGAAGGCTCTCAGAAGGATTAGCCCAAAGCTGGAGGCCATGGCCAGCTGTGCCATGAGGCTGGATAACAGCCAGCAGCTACCATCTGGAGGGTTCCGTGTGCCCACCTTGTTCACTGTCACACTCCTGCTATGTGCTGCATCCCCCTATGACTGTCCAGGGGAGAGAAAGAGGGGAAACAGCACTGCTTTGGCCTCAACCCAATGGGGAGCGCTCCAACCTGTAATCCCTGAGATCTTAGAGCAGGCAGGGAGGGGGTTGGGGGTGAAGGTGGGACCTGCTCTAGAGAAGAATAGAGGAAGAGATAAGAAGAATGGGAGGTGGAGTCTGTTCCTGAAGAGAGGGACATCAGATGTCACCCTCCCAAAGATGGTGAGGAGATGGTGTCAAAGCTTGGAGTGTCTTTGGCCAGATTTGAGGAGGGTTCCCCCTTCCTCTGACTGCTTAACCCCTAGCTGAAGTCCCGGGGTGTAATCTGTAGCCATGAGGTGAGCAGATTCTTTTTCTTTTTAAAAATTTCTTTCACGAGCAACAGAAACGGAGAGAGACAGCATCCCCAACAGGGTCCTGACATCATGATCCACCTCGAGCTTCAGCCAGCCCCCAATCATGGGCACACATGTGCCTGATGTGTTCAGGGAGGTCTCCAGGCTCTAGCTAGGAAGCTTCCCGTGTGGGTCAGCCTTGCAGAGCATCATGCTTTCGTGCACTACTGTCCAGCCCTGGCTGACTTACCTTTCTGCCTCAAGCTCCTTCCCCATCAGCTTGTTTCTCTGTCACTGGCTGGGTCTCTCTGTGACACACTTTCATATAGCCTGGAAGTTTCTTCTTGGAACCGAGTCTCATTTATTTGCACAGTGTCCAACCCATAGTTGGTGTCAGGAAGCGTGTGTGGGTTGGTAGGATAAATGGATAGAAGAGACAAGCAAAGGTCTTGAGCTATTTTTCTGCCACCAGGCACTTTAGAATTCTTTTCTTAACTAGTTGAAGGGTAAAAACTTCTAAAGCGGGTGTAGGTTGCCCAGGGGGCGTGGCCCTTTTGACACAGACTGGACTGCTGTGCAGCTGGCTGACTCACCGGGTTAAAGGGAGCGAGCTGCTCTTTTATGTGTGTGAATAGCATGGTGGGTAGCCCTAAAACCTACCAGACCTTCTACTGGGAGCAGGGCTGGCTATGGTCCTAGTCCCCATGGCATACCAGGCACAAGGGCAGGATTCCTGCGCGACAGGGCTGGAGGCTGAGAGGAGCCGGGAACAGGGCTGGATTTCTCGAAAGGGAGAGCACACAAAGAATAACTGCCCAGTCTCAAGAGATGCTGGCCAGTTCTAAGCCTCATCTTTTTTGTTTGTTTGTTTCATTATCAAAGAATTCGACATGAAGTCTTGAGAGCATGTTAAAAAAAAAAAAGAGTAAGTGAGCTGATGGCACATACAAAGACACCCCATCCTTCGCGCATTGCCTGGGAGCGAGGTTTCAGAGGAAATGAAAATCATTTTCTGCAATCGAGGTGCAGTAAATTGTGTTAAACCAATAAGACGTTAATGTTTGGGTAAATCGGGCTCTAACAGCATCTGACTGCGGGCCCAATCAGGCAGTCCATTTTAGCGCCTCATATTATTTAATGTTAGTGGCGTAACCAGCTTGTAGCCGGCTGGCATGGGGCTGGCAGCTGAATCAATTACCTGCAAACACTAATTTAGAGCATGCTCAATTGGCTGTGTGGGCTGGTCCCCGGTTCACATTTGCCACAAAGAGATTAATAACTTGATGTTTTTGACAGCCTGGGACCTTAATTGAAATTGTGTTCTCTTTCTCTCTAAGCTGTGAATGGGGCACTTTGGACCCGATCGTGACAGTTTCCATGGGGATTGGGAGAGTCATTAAAAAGGCAGAGGTTCTGTGAACTGTGATAGGGACCGTGTGGTGGGGTCCTCCTTTCCTGGCTGGGTTTCTCCTTGGCAAACTCAGGTGACCATGTCCAGAGGCCCTCAGCAAGGCCCGGGTTTTCCTGGGCTAGTCTGTCACAGGCAGCAGCCCACAGCAGGAGCCCTGTGGTAATGAAGAACTTGCTCAGCTGCGCTGCTTTTCCTGTCCTTCGGCCAGAGGAAGTAAACTGCATTAGGTGTGCCCCTGGAGTCCGGACTGTAGTGGCGACGGGGACACAGCCTGAGTCTGCTTCCAACAGCACACACTACGCACACACCTATAGACCAACACTATTCACACCACGCATTACGCACACCACACAAAACCTTCATACTTTTACTACACATAGCACATGTCACATGCAACTCGTCAACCATACCACATACACACCACACAGACCATGCCACATATACATCACTTGTACCGCACACACACCACATACACACCTACACACCAACACCACATACACTGTTCTTTTTTTTTGGAGAGGTTTTGGCTATAGGGTGCGTGCGCTCGCCAGACAGACAGAGACAGACAGAGAGACAGAAGGCGAGAAATCACCCCCCCAGGGGGGATGGCCATGCCACAATCCCTTCTCCTCCATTTTCCTCTTGGGATCTTGGGCATGCATGCACACGCACCCGGCGCGAGTTTTAAGCCACCGGGTCCGGGACTTGAACCTCGGTCAAGTACATGGGAGTCCAGTGACATAGCCATTATGCTAACTGCTGGTCCCACCACATATACTGTTGTGCCCTGGTCGCGAAGACCACCAGGGAGCCAATTCTGATGTAAACACACCAGGGTCGCTTTTATTCAGGCTTGAGCCAGGGTCCCCAGCCGTCACTGACACAGTGACACAGCTGATCAGAGTTGAGAGCCTCCGTGTTAGTTGGGCTGGGTTTTTATTTGACTGTTAAAAGTAGGGGAGGGGGGGAACCAGCAGTTAGCGTAATGGCTATGTCACTGAACTCCCATGTAGTCGACCATGGTTTGCGTCCCAGACCTGGTGGCTTAGAACTCATGCTGAGCACGTGTGAGTGTGTGCCTAAGATCCTGAGAGAAGAATGGAGGAGAAGTGATTGCAGCGTGACCATCCCCCCTGGGGGGAGATTTCTCGCTTTTTGTCTCTGTCTCTCTCTGTCTGTCTGGTGAGCACACACGCCCTATAGTGGGAAGCTCTTTAAAAAAATAGAAAAAGAAAAATGGGGAGGGGGATGAGGTGTGGAGGGGTACTGAGGAATGCACTCAGGCGACAATACATTGGTTGTAGATTACAGGAAATGTCGCTGTCTCTGGTTGATTGGGTATTAAGCCGTTGAGTTAGGCAAAAAGTTACTTAAGGTTTCTGATATCTCCTTTGTTTCTTTCATTGGTCAGTCCCAGTGGGGTGATGGTCTCATGACTTTTTCCTACGTGTCTGGCTCGCTTCTTTGAAATGGTGCCGTCCCTCAGTAAGGTGGGGCAAAATGGAGTCACTTTGGTTCTGCTCTGGTCCTTCATTCCCAAGGACATAGTAGAGCCAATTATGGGTCCCTGTTATTGAACTCTATCTGGTCCCAAGCAGTGACAGGCTGGTACTGGGACTTTAGTACCGTTAATTGGACAGCGCTGATTCGCTCATGGATGAAAGTGATTAACCTGTTAAAGACGCAGGGACCAAGGGCAAGGAGGAGAAGGAGAGTTAGCAGGGGACCCAGGAGGGCAGAGACCAGAGTGGTGAGCCCAGGGGAGGAGGCAAACCAGGAATCAAGCTAGCTTTGAGCCTGTTTGCATTCTTTTACGTTTTGCGAGGCCCTCCCTGACTTTGACTGTTGACTCCTTTATTACACTGGAGTGATTGATATAGAAACTGCATTCCTCTCCAATGGTGGCACAGACTCCTCCCTGTTGGAGAAAAATCAAGTCCAGGCCTCTCTGGTTCTGAAGGATGACCTCTGCAATGGAGGACAAGGACTCCTGAGGCCGAGTAATAGAGTCCTCTAGCCTGGGAATGTCCTCATCTGTAGCCGCATGGAGATCGCGGTAATGTTTGTTTTGGAGAACTAAGGAGAAGACCCCGGTTCCTGCTCCTGCTATTCCCAAAAGGGCCATGAGTGTGATGGCAGTGACTAGTTCTCGTCTAACATGACTGAGGGATCCCTCTAATCTTTGATAGAATCCCTCAGCCGTATAATAGACGAATCTAGGGAGAAGTTGGACTAACACACAAAAATGGCGTGTATTGTTGAGTGTTGTCCCATAGATGCAAGGTGTTAACCCAGTGGTGCAAGACCACCATTTATCGGGAGGAGGTATCAAGTACTTGTTGAGAGGCAAAGAGAGGATGGTCTCGTTACAGAGATAGTGATACATTGGGGGGAACCGTTCCCACACATAGCCCTTGTCTGGTGACTGCCTGGAGGGTTAGTTTGGCAGTGCCTCATTGGTGCCACCTACAAAAGCCAAGGCTGTTTGATTCATTGTAGCTGCCAGGGGACACAATGCCCTCATAATAGGGAGGCTCTGTCTTGTAGCACAGCCAGCAGGAGTCAGTGAGATCTGGTCTGGACATTGAGGACCTGGAAGGTCTGGTCCATCAAGTCCCAGAGAAGGTTTAGGTCAGAGTGGGATGGGAGATCTGAGGGGTGAATGCCCGAGTTTGCTGGTGAGGAGATGGATTAAGACAGGGCAGGGGGCATGAGGACTGGGTTAGACCTCAAAGCCTTGGTGAGGCCTGCATGCTCGACTTTGAGGCACAAGGTTAACAGTAATCCCTGATCATACCCCGACTGGTATAGGCGGATGCCCCAGGTGTGCCCAGCTTCCCATCAAGTAAATTTTTTTCTATTTTCCATAAAGGACATCAGGAGTGGGTTGCAGAGAAAGGTGGTGCCTGTTGAGGCAGTCCTAAGGGTTAACCCATTGGGGCTCGATTTGCAGGATATCCAAATTAAGTCATCTTGGACAGGTGGGGCCCAGGAAATACTGCCGGAGTATTCGCACCCCCAGCTAGCACAATTGTATTTATCGGGGCCTCCGCAGGATGTCACCCGGGGTTTGGGTTGATTTCCTCCCGGACAGACATAAAAAGGGGTTATCCTGAGAAAATTTCTAGAGATATGGGAGTGGGGCAGCCTGGAGGGGAAGAGAGAACGACTCCCATATTTATGGTGGTGATGATGGCACTTCCTGTTGGGAGACCCTTGCAGTCTGTGATCCATGGACCCATAAACCAAGAACCCATGGCTAGGAGACAAAGGTTGAATTCTAGTGGGGCCACCAGGCCCCGGGGAGGGGGCGGGGCAAATGCAGTAGTGGTGTTGACAATGTCTCCTGTAGTGGCACTAGTAATGAGCCAGGTCAGTTTGAGGGGCTGGTGAGGGGAGTCCCTTGCCTGAGCTTTCCAGAGGAGGGAAGAGAGTATTAGCAAGGTTCGATGTGTTGAAGTTTTAGCTTTAGGGGATTGTCTGGGTCCTTTGTAGATGTCCATCCTGAAATGAGGTTGTCCTGCAACACAAAGGGGTCTGCTGGCTTGACGTGCGTATGATGGACCCAGGAGACGATGCTGTCAGCCTTGAGAGCGGTGGGGGTGGTCAAGTTGACTATGTAGGGCCCCTTCCAGCGCGGCTGGAGGTTTCCTTTGTGGCGTCACTTAACATATACCCAGTCGCCGGGCTGGAGCTGGTGTGGGTCTACAGGAAGGTCCATGGCATAAAGAGCCTGCAGTTTCAGCTAGACGTCTTGGTGTATGGCCTGGAGGCTTTTTAATGAAGATAGGAGAGAATAATCATTAAATTCAGATAACAAGTCATACTGTAGGTTAGGAATAATAGGTAGTGGCAAGCCGTACAGGAGTTTGAAAGGAGTTAGGCGTAGCTGGTAAGGGGAGTTGCGCACTCGAAAGAGTGCGAAGGGAGGGAGGAGAGGCACCCAGTTACCGCCAGTTTCTAAGGTTAATTAGTTAAGGTCTCCTTTCTGGCAACCGTCAGCCAGTATTGTCCGCCTTCAAGCTCGAACCCCAGGTAGCTTACCTTCGGTTGACAAATTTGGACCTTTTTGGCTGAGGCCCTGTATCCAAGGCTTCCAAGGGCGTTGAGCAGAGCATGAGTGCCCTGTAAACAGTCCTGCTGGGTTTTGGCTGCTACCAGCAGGTCGTCTACATACTGTAACAAGACAATGTCGGGATGTGCAGCTTGAAACTCACCCAAATCTTCATGCAAGGCTTCATTGAAGATAGTAGGCGCATTTTTAAAGCCCTGTGGCAGGCGTCCCCAAGTTCGTTGTCTGCTGAATCTACGCTCAGGGTCTGGCCACTCGAAGGTGAAGAATTCTTGGCTCTTAGGTGCTAGGGGAAGGTTGAAGAAGGCATCTTTTAGGTCTAGGACAGTGATGAGTTGGAGGCACAGAGCTAAGAGAGTATGCGGGTTGGGCACCATTGGGTGAATGTCTATTACTCTCTTAATTGCCTTAAATCTTGCACAGGTCAGTAATCACTAGAGTGAGGTTTTTTAACAGGCAGGAGCAGCGTGTTCCAAGGTGACTGGCAAGACCTCAATATTCTCTGCTCTAGCAGTTGGCGAATATGAGGGGTGATGCCATTTCGGGTCTCTAGGGACATGGGATATTGGCACACTCGGACTGGGTCTGCCCCTGGTTTAAGTTCTACAAACACTGGTGGCCAATGTGTGGCTAATCCCATACCCCCAGTTTCCGCCCATGCACTGGGGAACTCAGCCAGCCATTGCACCATGCCCAGTTAAAGGGGGGCCTCTCGTGGGGCTGGTGCAGTGGGTACTCGTCTTCCAAGCTGACAGTGAGGACATGTATAGGGCGTCCAGACTTATCGAGGACTTTGATGCCCCCTGGATCGAAGTGAATTTGGACACCCAGTTTAGGGGCACTCGGGAATCACCATGAATAAGTGGAATACCTTGCCTTCTCTAAGGTCCACCATTCTCTTAGTGGTCCAGGAATATTCATTTGTTCCCGTTGCTTCCTGGATCCAGGCAGTTTTGGTAGATAATGTGCCAAGAAGTTGTAGGAGCCCTGAGATCTGAGCATCGGTGTCCACTAGGAAGTTGATGGGGGTCCCCTCCACTCTAAGAGTTACCCTGGGTTCGGGGAGGGGCACCAAACCCCATCCCCTCTATTTATTATGATCGAGAGTCAAGACAGGAATATTGGAGGGAGGCTTGTCCTTCCATTTTGGACAGTCTCTCACCCAGTGACCCTCCTCTTTGCAGTAGGCGCACTGGTTTTTCCTGAGGCAGGGGCGGCCTTTTTTATTAGGCCTATTGGTATTTCTCTCCTGGGCCAGCTCTTTTAGGTGCTTTTGTTTCTCTTTCTGGTTTCCTGCCATGGAGGCCAATAAGATTTTTGCTAGATTCCGAGTTGGCAGTCATTAGCTTTGGCCTATATTTCCTCAGGGATTTCCTGATTGTTGTAAACCTTTTCAGCCACTGTCATTAAATCTTGAATATTTTTTTCTCCTAGCCTATCTAGTTTTTGTACTGTACGTCTAATATCTGGTGCTGCCTGGTTAACGAATGCCGTAATGAGGGCCAGTTTGGCCTCAGGGGCCTCCGGGTCCATAGGAGTATATCACCGGAAGTCATCTGTGAGCCTTTCTAAAAAGGCAGCAGAACTTTCTTCCCTTCCCTGTTGAACGTCTCCTACCTCAGCCAAATTGGCAGTCACTTTGATACCTCCCAGCAGAATCTGGCGGTAAGACCTAGAGCCTCTCCTTCCCTTCAGCCACGTTGAAGTCCCATTCTGGCCGCGATGAAGGGAATTTGGTGTGGTTAGTATCAGGATTGCCCGTGGGCTGTCTGTTATCACCTAGGACTAGTTCATGGGCTCTGGATAGGATTTGCTCTCGCTCCTCGGTGGTGAACAGAGTCTGGAGGAGCTGTTGGCAATTGTCCCATGTCGGCTGGTGGGTGAAAAGGACAGTGTCTAGTAAGGCTATAAGCTCATTAGGATTTTCAGAGAACTGGGCATTTTGGGTTCTCCAGTTATATAGGTCACTAGTGACAAAAGGCCAATAGTGATAAGGCTGGTTTCCATCTGCATCTGGTGGGCCTGTAGCTTGGAGTGGCAACACAGTTGAATTTGCCAGTCCAGCCTGTGGAGGCAGAGCCCCCCCCCCCCCCAAAGAGGGCTGCAAGCGGGGGCCTCTGTTTAGCTTGTCAGTTCCTGGGCAGGGCCGCAGCGTGGGTTGGGCTTCTCCCCTTCTCGCCCTTCCTTCCACTCTTTCTCCTGCCCTTCCTTCCTCTCTTTCTCCTGCCCCTCTCCATCCCTTTGCTGGAACCCGGGCTAGGTAGAGAGGAGGGAAGATCATGTCCTCTTCAGTTCCTTCGGAAGACTGGCCGCGAGGGTACAGAGGCTTCTGGGGTTCTTCTTTCTCAGACTGCAAGGATTTTCGGGGGCATCGGAGGCTGTAAGAAAGGTTCAATCCAGGGAGGGGGGTTAAGAATAAGATCCTCCCATACAGTTATGTACGGGATTTGGTCTGGATATCCATGTCCACTCCGGGGACGGTAAACAATGTTCTTTCCCTTCCAGATGGTTTTTAAATCAAAAGTCCCTCCCGGGGACCAGCCGACGTTGAGAGCCGCCATTCCACTGTACAGAGGGTGTCAAACTTGTTTCTTAACACCTAGACTAAGGTTATGGGCTCAGATCTTAACATCCTTGAAATGGTCTTTCATAAGCGTCAGAGGGGAAGTCTGAGTCTGTCCCATTTCCGTCAGAAAAACGTACGCACCAACAGAGATAGGTAACAAACACACAGACAGGACAAATGCGGCCGCACAGATGCTCTTCACCAAGTGAGGAGCAACTCTAAAGTGGGACAATGGCCTCACGCCATGCTGCGGCAGTGACCCACTATGTCCCCTCAGAACAACTGGGGGCACTCTATCCCCTCCTGGGTGTCTTAGACATCTTCTAGGACCCTAGATCGGCGGCCTGCCAGCACGTCCGCTAGACCAATTCCGATCTATTACAGAGTTAGGGCCCTCAGAAACTGAACAGGACAAACACAGAGATGAAACACACTCACTGGCTGTTGACCCTCTGGTTCGGGGAATCCTGGGGGTCTTGGGGAATCCCAGATGAACCCCCAAATGTGCCCCAGTCACAAAGTTCCCAAAAGACCACCAGGGAGCTGGTTCCGATGTAGACACACAAGGGTCACTTTTATTTGGGCTTGAGTCAGGGCAGATCAGAGTTGAGAGCCCCGCGTGTTAGTTGGGCTGGGTTTTTATTTGGCTGTTAAAAAGGGGGAGGCAGATGAGGCGTCGAGGGGTGCTGAGGAATGCTCAGGCAACAATACTACATTGGTTGTAGATTATAGGGAATGTAGCTGTCCTTGTTGATTGGTTGTTAAGCCGTTGAGTTAGGCAAAAAGTTACTTTAGGTTTCTGGTATCTCCTTTGTTTCTTTCATTGGTCCATCCCAGTGGAGTGATGGTCTCATGACTTTTTCCTACGTTTCTGGCTCTCCTCTTTGAAATGGTGCTGTCCCTCAGTAAGGAGGGGCAAAATGGAGTCACTCTGGTTCTGCTCTGGTCCTTCAGTACCACACATCACACTTGCCACACATACTACACACACACACCACACACACATACCACATACACATCATTGTACCACACGCACTATACCACACACACCACTATACCACGCCACAAACACACCTACATACCAATACCACATACAGTACATCACACATGCCACACATGTACTGCATTCAGCACACACACCACATGCTATAGATATACCACACATACCACACATGCCCTAAACACATGCCACACACACTGTATACACATCACATATGCACCAAATACATGGCATACACACACATCACATACATACCAACACATGCCACACACCCACACCCCCCAACACCTGTATACCATATACCATGGATCAGTCATAGGCCACACATGATATACACCACATACCACATGTCACATTATACCACACATTCAAAACTTGCACACACACACCACACTTATACACATATGACACACAAGCACAAGCTACACACACACCCACACCATGCACACCCTATATATATCCTGACAGGGTGCTGGGTCAGTGATTGATCTTTAAATTTGCCCACCCCAGGAGCGGGTTGTAAATCCCTCGTGACATTCTTATTAAATAAGCCAGTTTTTCCTCTTTTTTGGCACAAGTGCCTGCGGCTCCGGGAAGGAGAGCTGGATGGTGGGCATGCAGGCAGGACACAGCTTTCCCGACCTGCAGTGTCAGGGCCTGCCCACGGCCTGCTTCCTGGCTTGCCTGAGGGCCCTGAGCACAGCCCTCACCCTGTGTAGTGCCAGACCAGCCCTTCCCATGAAGGCTCGGCCTGTCTCGTCAGAGGGGTTGTTCCAGCTCCTCTTTCCACCTGCCCACTCCTCTTGGTGTGCTGTCACCCATGAGGAACCACCTCAGGTGCATGCGTCATGTCCTTTTCCTCCTCCTATTCGGGGTCTTGTCTAGGGCCCTCCTTGCTGGGCAGGCTGGCATCCGGTCAGCCTTGCCCTGTGTGTCTCTCTCTGGCTCCTTCTGGGAGGTTCTGGAGATTCACTTTCCAGCTACTTGGGTGAGGTCTAACCTAATCTGGTCTCAGCCTGGGAAAGCCTGGGCATCCGTGAAGCTGCGCTCAGTATACCTACCCCCTAAAAGGAGGCTGGAGTTTTCGGGCGGGAGGGGCTCAGATCTTATTTCAGTCCACACAGCCTCTGTGCTCTGAGCTCTCAGACGAGAACAGATGTGACAGTCCTTTTCCATGGACCTGGTCACTGTCCATGGGCTGCACCTGTCATAGCATACATCCTCCCTCCACTGGCCGCATCGAAAGGCGGGACTTGTGGCATAGCCCATTCCCAAAGGACCCCAGGTCTGGGTATGGGAGGCCCTTTGGCTCGGATGGCCTGATGTGGGTCTCCTGCTCAGGAGACAGTTTGGTCCACTCCTCAGGAAGGCAGCCCCTGTGTCCTGTGCCCTGGTTGGCCACACCTTGGGGCATTTGAGCTGAGTCCTTTCTGAGAGCCAGGGCTGTCTTGGGTGGAGAATTCCTCAGAGTTCAGAGCAAGCTTTGCCTCATCCCAAGCCACTTCATACTGGCAGGGCAGACCCCACGTGCCCACCCACCCCGCTTGGTGCACACCAGCTGCCTTCAGAGCGGGAGCATGTGAGTCTATCCATGAGAGTTGGCAGAGGCAGG
>NW_006205257.1:1294919-1312942 GCF_000334495.1 Tupaia belangeri chinensis
TGGTTTTGACATCTTCTAAGCCCCTAGATCGGCGGCCTGCCAGCACGTCCGCTAGACCAATTCCGATCTATTACAGAGTTAGGGCCCTCAGAAACTGAACAGGACAAACACAGAGATGAAACACACTCACTGGCTGTTGACCCTCTGGTTCGGGGAATCCTGGGGGTCTTGGGGAATCCCAGATGAACCCCCAAATGTGCCCCAGTCACAAAGTTCCCAAAAGACCACCAGGGAGCTGGTTCCGATGTAGACACACAAGGGTCACTTTTATTTGGGCTTGAGTCAGGGCAGATCAGAGTTGAGAGCCCCGCGTGTTAGTTGGGCTGGGTTTTTATTTGGCTGTTAAAAAGGGGGAGGCAGATGAGGCGTCGAGGGGTGCTGAGGAATGCTCAGGCAACAATACTACATTGGTTGTAGATTATAGGGAATGTAGCTGTCCTTGTTGATTGGTTGTTAAGCCGTTGAGTTAGGCAAAAAGTTACTTTAGGTTTCTGGTATCTCCTTTGTTTCTTTCATTGGTCCATCCCAGTGGAGTGATGGTCTCATGACTTTTTCCTACGTTTCTGGCTCTCCTCTTTGAAATGGTGCTGTCCCTCAGTAAGGAGGGGCAAAATGGAGTCACTCTGGTTCTGCTCTGGTCCTTCAGTACCACACATCACACTTGCCACACATACTACACACACACACCACACACACATACCACATACACATCATTGTACCACACGCACTATACCACACACACCACTATACCACGCCACAAACACACCTACATACCAATACCACATACAGTACATCACACATGCCACACATGTACTGCATTCAGCACACACACCACATGCTATAGATATACCACACATACCACACATGCCCTAAACACATGCCACACACACTGTATACACATCACATATGCACCAAATACATGGCATACACACACATCACATACATACCAACACATGCCACACACCCACACCCCCCAACACCTGTATACCATATACCATGGATCAGTCATAGGCCACACATGATATACACCACATACCACATGTCACATTATACCACACATTCAAAACTTGCACACACACACCACACTTATACACATATGACACACAAGCACAAGCTACACACACACCCACACCATGCACACCCTATATATATCCTGACAGGGTGCTGGGTCAGTGATTGATCTTTAAATTTGCCCACCCCAGGAGCGGGTTGTAAATCCCTCGTGACATTCTTATTAAATAAGCCAGTTTTTCCTCTTTTTTGGCACAAGTGCCTGCGGCTCCGGGAAGGAGAGCTGGATGGTGGGCATGCAGGCAGGACACAGCTTTCCCGACCTGCAGTGTCAGGGCCTGCCCACGGCCTGCTTCCTGGCTTGCCTGAGGGCCCTGAGCACAGCCCTCACCCTGTGTAGTGCCAGACCAGCCCTTCCCATGAAGGCTCGGCCTGTCTCGTCAGAGGGGTTGTTCCAGCTCCTCTTTCCACCTGCCCACTCCTCTTGGTGTGCTGTCACCCATGAGGAACCACCTCAGGTGCATGCGTCATGTCCTTTTCCTCCTCCTATTCGGGGTCTTGTCTAGGGCCCTCCTTGCTGGGCAGGCTGGCATCCGGTCAGCCTTGCCCTGTGTGTCTCTCTCTGGCTCCTTCTGGGAGGTTCTGGAGATTCACTTTCCAGCTACTTGGGTGAGGTCTAACCTAATCTGGTCTCAGCCTGGGAAAGCCTGGGCATCCGTGAAGCTGCGCTCAGTATACCTACCCCCTAAAAGGAGGCTGGAGTTTTCGGGCGGGAGGGGCTCAGATCTTATTTCAGTCCACACAGCCTCTGTGCTCTGAGCTCTCAGACGAGAACAGATGTGACAGTCCTTTTCCATGGACCTGGTCACTGTCCATGGGCTGCACCTGTCATAGCATACATCCTCCCTCCACTGGCCGCATCGAAAGGCGGGACTTGTGGCATAGCCCATTCCCAAAGGACCCCAGGTCTGGGTATGGGAGGCCCTTTGGCTCGGATGGCCTGATGTGGGTCTCCTGCTCAGGAGACAGTTTGGTCCACTCCTCAGGAAGGCAGCCCCTGTGTCCTGTGCCCTGGTTGGCCACACCTTGGGGCATTTGAGCTGAGTCCTTTCTGAGAGCCAGGGCTGTCTTGGGTGGAGAATTCCTCAGAGTTCAGAGCAAGCTTTGCCTCATCCCAAGCCACTTCATACTGGCAGGGCAGACCCCACGTGCCCACCCACCCCGCTTGGTGCACACCAGCTGCCTTCAGAGCGGGAGCATGTGAGTCTATCCATGAGAGTTGGCAGAGGCAGGGCTGAGAGTACAGTGGGAGCCCCTTGTCATCCAGAGGTAGCTTTGGGACTCTTTTTTTGTGGCCTAAAGCAGGAATCACTCCTTCTGCCTCTAAGAGTAACTGCACATTGAGTGCAAACCAGCCTGCTGTCAGCCCGAAAGCTGGACAGTGAACCAAATATGTATCCCTCAGTAGGACTTTGGAAGACCAAGCCAATAAAAATAGGGTTCATCTCTTCGAATGCCAGGGAAATTGCCCCTGGAGAATTATATTAAGTAACAGTGGGGCCAGCGGGCGTCTGGATTTGCCGCTAGTGTTTCACCATTAAACCTGATACTGGCTGTTGATTTCAGATAAATGTTTATCATGACTTTAAGGAAGTAGTGTTTTCTTCTTGGCTTACTAGGAGATTTTATCAGGAAAGGATGTCGAATTTTATCAGCTGCCTTTCGCATCTCCTTTGACGTGTGTTGTGTGTATGTTTCAAGCAACTAATAAACTTTTTAATTTTAGGGGACCAGCAGGTGGCATAATGGATATGTCACTAGATTCCAATGTGGCCAACTGCAGTTCGAGTCCCAGATCTAGTGACTTAAAACTCACATACTACACACACACACACACACACGGACCAAGGAGGTGCCAAAAGGCAGCTGATAAAATTCCAAAATGCTTGCATGACCAAAATCCCAAGAGGAGAAGGGATTGTGGCATGGCCATCCCCTGCTAAGGGGAGGTTTCTCGCTCTCTGTCTCTCTGACAAGCATATATTCCCTATAGCAAAAAAATCTCTTTAAAAAAAAAAAACAGCTTTTTATTTTAGAATAGTTTTAGCTCACAAGAAAGTTACAGAAATTCCCATGTATCTTGCACCCATTTTCCTTGGTGATTAACATTACTGTGAAACACTGGTCACCACTCATAGACAGCCCCAATGCATGTTACTATCTCCAGTCCACACTTTATTCCAGTTGCTTTTGTTTTTCTCCGATGCCCCTTTTTGGTTCCAGGAACTCATTCAGGATACTACGTTACAGTTAGTTGTCGCGTCTCCTTTGGCTCTTTCTGTGCCGTAACAGTTTCTCAGCCTTTCCTTGTTTTTGATGACTTTGATGCTTTTGATGAGCACTGGGTAGGTGATTTGAAGACTGTCTTTCAAGTTTAGCTTTTTTTATGGTTAGGCTGGGATCACAGGTTATTGAGAGGAAGAGCTCAGAAGTAACGTACCATTTTCATCACATCATATCAAGGGCTGAAATGATCCACATGACTTATCTCTGTTGGCGTTGACCTTGGTCATCTGAGAGTTGTTGGTTGGGCTTCCCCACTGTAAAGGTACTGCCACCTCCACTTCCATACGGTACCATTTGGAAGGAAGTTACTATGCCCGATCCACACTTAAGGAGTAGACAGTTATATTCCACCTTCTCGTGGGGAGGATATCCCCATGCATTTTATTTCTTCTATACAGGATCTTTATTGCCTCTCTCCCATTTATTTATTTATTCAGTCATTTATGCACTTATATCTGTATGGTTTCATGGATATTTATTTTATACTTTGGATTATAATCCAGTATTATGTTTTATATTTTGTTGCTCAGATCAATTCAACTTTGGGCATTGACAGCTCAATGGATATGCATTTTTATTTAGCTATAAAAAGGAATGAAGTGTACTGATCAATGCTAAAACACGGATGAACCATGTAAACATTAGGCTAAGTGAAGACAGTGGCAAAACGTCTCGTACTCTATGGTTCCCTAGGTCTAATATAGGTAGATCCATACAGACAGAACACAGCTTTGGAGCTGCTGGGGATGGGCAGGTGGCTGTTGGCGGAGAGTGGGGGAAGACATGCTAATGTATGGTGTACCTCTGCGTTTTGCTTTCTGAGTATTTCATACTTCATGGCACTGCAAGGTGCTCCGGAAACATCGCATATTCCCCGCTCCAATCTTAGAATCATACATTGTTCCAAGGAGCCCTGTTCATTTTACTGGAGAACAGTATTAGATACCAAGGTTGGGTGCTTGGTGTACCTTGGATGAATTTTGTGAACAGACGTCCTGTTGCAGAGCCTGTGTGGAGTCCCTGGTATACACCCTGATTTGTCATGGTGGATTACTAAGTATTAAGCTGAAAGGGGGAGGTGGGATGGTATAGTGGTTAGAGCATGGTCTCTAGAGACTGGCGTCCTGGGTTTGGGTCCCACCTCTGCGACTTATCTGCTATGTGACCTTAGGCACATTGACAACACATTATGCCTCAGCTTTTTCAAAAGGCCAGGGTGCTTAGGAGGATTTGATTAATTAAATAGGTACAATATGTAGAACAGATAGAAAAGGCCTGATGTCCAAGTATCATTAACAATGTTTGTCTTGTTGTTATTCTTTTGCTTGTATTTTATACAAGCTTCAAACAGGAGACTGGGCTATGCATTCTTTTTTTAAAGCTCTCCTAGCCAACTTTTTAAAGTTGTTTTTTTTTCTTCTGCATGGTGCTTGCTCTCGCCAGAAAGACAGAGAGAGACAGAAAGTGAGAAATCACCCCCTAGGGGGGATGGCCATGCCACAATCCCTTCTCCTCCATTCTCTCAGGATCTTGGGCACACACGCACACACACCTGGCGTGAGTTTAAGCCACTGGGTCCAGGACTCAAACCGCCATTGACTACATGGGAGTCCAGTGACATAGCCTTTACGCCAACTACTTGTCTCAGTTTTTTTGTTTTGTTTTGTTTTGTTTTTGCCATAGGATGCATGTACTCACTTGCCAAAGAGGGAGAGACAGTGAGAAATCACTCCCCAGGGGGATTCCCACACTGGAATCCCTTCTCCTTCATTCTCCTCCTGGGATTTTGGGCACACATGCACATGTGCCTGGAGTGAATTTCAAGACATCAGGTCCAGGACTCAAATTGTGGTCAGCTATGTGAGAGTCCAACAGCTTAATCTTTATGCCACCTGCTGGCCTCATTCTTAGCTGTATTGAAATCAAGTTTTCTGCTCTATGTTTCTGTTTTCTGGAATCATCCCAGAGGTGATTTATCACTTTCCTTCTCACTGTCTTTATCTCTTTCTGTTGAGCACACATTCCCTAGGCACCCTGCCCCCCCAAAATTTTCTTTGGTACTGTCAGAACCTATTCTTCCTATTCTCTGGGGAGAATTTCTTTGATACCTTTTCAGGTTCTCTTCTGCTGTTATTTATCTCTGACTTTACCCCCCTTAGAGTCAATGCAGTATGTTTTCCTGAGAAGTTGTTTTCATCAAGGATTTTAATTGGAACCAAGTTATTAGTTTTATTCTTTGAAGTTTTAAAAATATCTCCCCTATATTTATAGTTGTATTTCCTTTCTCACTTTTAATATTATGTATTCGTGTTTTTTCTCTGTTGATTAGCATTGCCACAATTTTATCTTTTTTATTGCTCTTTTCATAAAATCGGCTTTTAAATGTACTTTTCAGCGTTACTGTTTGCATTTTATTTCTAATTTTCTTGTTAATTTCTTTTTTCCCTTTTCCTGAAGCTTTTGAACATCCATCTTGTAACTTGTTGAATCTTACTTAGTTCATTTTCATTTTTCCTTTCTTAGTAAGAAATGGATTTTGACTAATATATTTTAAAATACTGCCTTGGCCGTGTCATAATAAATTGCCATTTATTTGTTTTTTGATCCAATAAATGAATTAAAATACTAACATGTATTTTTTTTATTTTTTTTATTTCCAGATATGTGTGATTGTATTTTTCTTGGTTAACTTTTTGTTATTAGTGACTAGTTTTGTCACCACTGGTAGTTAGAGAATCCTGGCCTTTTAGCTTGGAGTTTTTTTGTTTTTGTTTTTGTGACCTATTTAAGATATTTTTGCTGGTATTTTATGGAGAACTGGAAAGTAGTTATTTTTAGAATACATATTTGGTGTATGGTAAGTTAGATATATTATTTTATTCCAATCCTCTGCCTCCTGTCTCATTTTTATATATTTGCTCTATGATTGAGAGATTTATAAATTCCTCTTTGTTTTTCTTAATATTTTTTTATTTCCATAATAAGTTGTTTGAGGCAAAGATTGATGTTTATATTGTTGTTGTGTCTGACTTTTTTATTATGTATTTTACTTTTTTGCAGTGTATAAGAACTCCATTTAATAATCTATTTAATCCGTGTCTTGAATCTGACTAAAATTGATTTTAGTGTTCAGTGTTTCTTTTTATACATCATCTTGTGTCTTTGTTTATTCCTTTATTCTTAATTGGTTTTATAGGTTGTTTATACAATAGGTTGCATTTTACTTGTGGTTCCAAATGGAAGACCTCCTTGAGACAGGAAAGCTATTCAAAATTTACATTTATTATGATAACCAGTATGCTTAGTTGCTTATCCGGAATTTTAGTGGGTACTTTTTGGTTTTTGTCTTTCCCTTATAGCTTTTAATTTTTTTCTTCTCTCTTTGGAAAGTTTATGAATTTTCCCACCTTTATTGTAGAATGACCTTTAAATTCGTGAAGTTTCCTTTATTCTTATCCCACCTTTATTGTAGAATGACCTTTAAATTAAAAAAGAAATGGCCCAACTGTGGTGCAGCAGTCAGCCACCCCTCTGCAAGGCTGGAGGCCATATGGAAGACTGGGGATTTGTGTGTTTGCTGAGTGGCTTATGTGATTGTGGTCCTGGCTGACTGGAGAGGCTGTGGGGAGGATCATGGCATGAGATCCTGTTGACTATATTTGTCTTTCCCCCTCCCTTTTAAGAATAATCTTAAAAAAAAAAAAAGATTTCTTACACATATTTAATTTTTGTATATCTCTATAGTACCCAATATGGTTTTTAGAGTGTACATGCAGTACACTAAAATCAAATCAAGGATGTACCGTAAACATCATTTTCATTGGAGAACTTGAATTTCATTGGAGACCTGTATTTCTGTTTTCTACCTATGTTAAAAAATTAAACAATATTGATTCCTCTTTCTTACAGATTAAAAATGTAGCATACTTTTACTTTTTATCTTTTTTTCTCCCTACCTTCTGGTTTTTAATATTTAAAAAAATATTTTTCCTCATTTATTTTCAACTTTAATATTTTAAAAATAATTTTATTAACAGTTATTTAGACTTAGCATTGTCGAACTAAATCCAGTGTGGACCCCTATTTTATTTTCTCTTTCCTCATATGCTCACTTGAAGGTTTTTATTTTTTAATTTTTTAACTTCTAAATGTTTTTGCCAGAGGGTATGTGTGCTCACCAGAGACAGAGAGGAAGAGGGAGAAAGTACCCCTTAATCATGCATACTCGTCTGGTATATTGTTTGAGCTGCTTGGGCCAGGATTTGAGCTGTGGTTGGCTGTGTGGGATATGGTTATCTTAACCACTGTGCCACTGGGCCAGCCATACTTTAAGTTTTGATTTAATACTTTGAGTGTCTGGTATGTGGGAGAGTCCTTTCATTGCTTTCTATGAGAGTAGGTATTGAATCTGTTTCAATAAAACAATTTCCTCTGTTATTGCCAGAGATCCTGTGCTTTCTCCTTTCTGGAGAGTTATTCTTTTCTTTTTTTCTACTTAGAGATTTGGCATGTAGGCGTGTGTGCTCGCCGGAGAGACAGAAAACAAGAAGACACACACACACACACACACACACCCCGCCATGGGGGATGGCCATGTCACAGTCCCTTCTCCTCCATTCTCTTCTTGGGATTTTGGGCAAGCACACATACGTGCCCGGCATAAGTTTTAAGCCACTGAGTCTGGGACTCAAATTATGGTCGATTACATGGGAGTCCAGCAATGTAACCGTTACTCCATCTGCTGGTCCCTAGAACTTACTCTTTTCTTCTCTAGTTGCTTCTAGGGTTCTTTGTTCTTGAGAGCAACAGTAATGTATTTCTCAAGGATCTGTCCTGGAGTTGTTCTGGGCTTGGGCTACAGGAGAGTCAGAATCCTGTCAGCCGGCTGGTTGGAGGACCAGGTGAAGGCAGACTTCTCAAGGAGGTGGGCCATGGTTAGCCTCCCAGTTCTTCAGCCAGTAGACTGTGTGGTGGGTGCGAAGGCCAGACAACTCTAGTGGCAAGATTTGGATCAGGTGTATTCTGACTTAGGCCAATGAAAGTTGGACAGAGACAGACACACCTAACACAGGGACCAGCCTGTGTGAGGGGTGGCAGCCTGTTGGCAGTGACACACATGGCAGGGCTGGGAAGGCAGGATCAGCTTGGCCACCAGTGAGGCCGGGCTTACCCACAGTGAACAGAGGGTGACACAGGGGTGTCACATTCTCTGTTTCCACTGCTTACTACTCCCAGGACAAGCATGTGTCCCCTTGGGTCACGTTATCTGAGACCTGTGATGTAATTGTTATGTCACCCTGGGCAGATTTCACCCCCCACCTCCTGTTGCTTTCGTCTCAGTTGCAGACCATAATGTGACCACTGGGTCAGAAGCTGTGCACACAGAGGCCTGGGGTTTCTCTGTGAGCTCCCAAGGGGGTCTGGGAGCTGTTTTCATCCAAGCAGTGAAACCGTTCCACACCACATGGCCTTCTTTGAAAGGCCTCCTACTTCTACAGCGAGACTCAGCACTGCCTAGACCACCTGGTACGGCCCGCAATCTACACCTCGGTTCCCTAGCACGGTGGAGCTTCAGGCAACCCACCATTTCCTCTCTTTCTTCTGGGCCAGGGCAGTTTCAACATAACTGCACGTCACTGGGGTCCTGACAGTGCTTGGTCAGCTGTGCAGAAGGACCCAGAGCAAGGAGGCTAGCTGGATCCTTGGAGGGTGCTCAGAATTCCCACTTCCTCACCAGTGGAAGAGATATCAAGCTTTTCTCCCAGTCACACTCTGAAACCCCTTATCCCTGTTCTGCTGCTTGTTAATTCCCGGCATTTCAGGTTCCCTGCCTGTTTTGGCTTGTTCTCTACTTATGATCATGCTTTTCAGCTGTCCTCATGGCTTCCATCCCAACACGGGCTGTAGGTTCTCTTTAAGCTTCTTCCCATTTCCCACACAGAGACTTGCTCTGGACTGTCTGCACAGGTGTTCCAGGCAGTGTCGTTTCTCTTCTTTGTGGAAGTAGGCGACTTCTCTACAATGGGTGGGTTGCCTGGATAGGCTGGTATTCTATCACCCTGGGACCCTATGAGAGTGGGCTGCAGGCCCTGTGGGCCTCTAGAGACCTCTCTCAGGTCAGGATCAAGGTTAGGGGTAGGAGGGAACCCTGGGACCTCTTGCATCCCAGAAGGAATTCTCTAGTAAGTCAAAGGCCAGAATTCAGGGATTGGGCTTTTGAGCTAGACCCTGTACAGAAGCAGCTTCAATTATTTTTTCTTTTTGGGCGTGTGCACTCACCAGAAAGATAGAAAGCGAGAAATCACCCCCCCAGGGGGGATGGCCATGCTGCAATCCCTTCTTCATTCTCCTCTCGGGATCTTGGGCATGCACGCACATGCGCCCAGTGTGAGTTTAAGCCACTGGGTCTGGGACTCGATCCATGGTTGACTACATGGGAATCCAGTGACATAGCCATTACGCTAACTGCTGGTCCCAGAAGCAGCTTCAGTTTAGCCCATGTGATGAGGTTTTGTTGGTTTTGGTTAGCTTGAGTCTGTGATTAAAAAGCTGAAGATTTTTCTGGCTTTGCTAAACAAAACCAGAAAATTCCAACCTTGGGCTGGAATTGTCATCAGATGACTGCTGGGCAGCCTTCAGGGCACACGTCACAGGCCCCACCCCTTCCTTGCATCTCACCACCCTACACTGTGGCCAACCCCTTTTCATCACTTTCCTGTGATTGTTCTTTCCTGGAGGAGAAAGATTTCTTTTACTAGTGTCTTTGTCAAGAGGGAGAAATAAAAGGTCGTTGAAAAGCTGATGTATTTTAAGAAAAATGGGAGAGCTGTAGAAAAAAGACTTTTCGTGTTTTGTGTGTAAATACCTGGACAACTTTACCCCGCCAGGTGCCTCCAGGCCTCTTAGCTGGTCCTGGCCCACAGACCCTGGAGGAGCCCCATGGTAGGTAGTTAGGGTGTGCAACTAGGTGTGTGGACCAGACGCCCCTCTCGGAGGGAGAGGGCTGTCCTGATTGGTTCTGACCATCAGGAAAATCGCTCCAAGTCCTGAGAGCATCTAGTGAGGACCGGCCTTTAGGAGCGGTTATTTTGGTTTGACTCCCAGAGCAAGCAGACAGTTGTGATTAGGCTGTGAGGTTTGGTGCTGGTTTTTAGAAAATTCTCATCTCGACCTATTACATAGTGGTGCAGAAAGATGCTCCCTGTGGGAGCAATTATTCTGGGCCGTGAGTTTTTTCGCTCCTAGCTCTGAGTTCCGTGGATGTCATGAAGGGTTTAATCCGGGAGCTCTGAAAGCCCGTTTCCATATCTGCCAGCAGGCACGTCTGCTCTTGAAACCTGGAGGTAATTTATGATAAAACCACAGAGGGGGTTCCCCCACTTAGAGCTCCAGAAGCAGACACCGTGTCCTGGGGCCACAAAGCCCTTTTTGTATCTGCACAGGCCTCCCAGGCCAGCCCAGCCTCAGACTGTGTCTTGGCTCCCCTGGTCTCTGACGGTGGGCGTGTAGGCTTTCAAGCTTCCTGCAGCAGTTCTAAGGGTTGCCACGGTCCTGGCCAGAGCCTCTGCCTCCCACAGCCACTCCCAGGCAGGGTGAAGAAGAGTGACAGGGCCAGAGACTGGCTGGCTCAGCCCAGCACTCTCAGTGCTGCTCTCCTGCAGCCCTTGCCCTCATCCCTGCCCTGCGTATGGGGCTCTCCGCTCACTGCGTGCTGAAGATGCTGATGAGCTCAGATGTCCAGGGGAGCCAGGCTGCCAATGGCTGTGGGTGATGTTCGGTGCTGGTGACAGGCCTCCGGCCAGAGGCCCGGGCCAGCACGAGCCTACACCCCCCCTGCAGTGCCAGTGTTGTCACTGCCAGGTGTTCTAGGCTCCAGCACCCACAGGAACCTGGGTACCTACAGGGGACTGCAAAAAATGGGTCTGGGGTCTTTGTTATACCCGCTCATAGACCAACCAGCTACCTGCATGTGGATCCAACCTCTTACTGGACAAGGCTGTCCTGTAAAAGCAAGCTCAGTGTCCATGCCTCTGTGTCTTCTCTGCCCTTGTGCTTATACAGCTATGCGTTCTCCTGCGGCTACACACGCGCACACATGTGCACATGTACACATGCGCACATACGCCTTGTCACCGGCCAGGTGAATGCACGTGCAGCAGCACTTTACATTCCGCTCATTTGTGAGTGCAGTTGCCGACTTGCTCTGTCTGAGCCCCAGGACTGGGCCATTTCCACATTATACTCTTCAGAAGCAGGCCGTGGCCTTCTCAGGTGGCTGTCCTGGGTGGCCTGGCCAAGACTGGCTGTGCTGCAGCCACCTCCCCAGCCTTGGGTGACTAGAGCTTATTGGTGGAGAGCCTGGTGGTCTATTCCCCCCAGAACAGATGTGTAGGGGCTGGGTAGAGCAGAGCTGTTTTTGCCATTTTGCTTTTACTGTTCATCCAACAAGAGGAGCGGGGTTCAGTGCCCTTCCTGGAGCCAGCTGACGGCTATGGAGATGCGCACATGGACTTGACAGCTGGAGGTGCATCTGAAGGTGGTGGTCCCAGGAGAGAAGGGGCCTCACCACTCTGAGTAGGGGAGGCTAATGCCTGCTGGGCCCTCTTCCTGGGTGCTGAACAGCTTGGCTTGAGCATGCTATTTCGGGGAGCTGGGGGCTCTTTGGAAAGGTGGCAACAGCTGCAGCCTGGAGTAAGTTCCTCCTGGATGCATGGGGTGCAGAGGGGCACATCCTCATTCCCTGCTAACCACAGCCAGGTGGCATATGCCCCTGGGCCCTCAGCAACATCGTGCTGAGAGGTAGAGAGGGGCTCAGCCATGACTTGGGCACCTGGTGCGGGCTGAGGCCGGATGAGTAGCTTCGTCCTACAGGTGCAAAGACTCCAGAGAGTGTGTGCAGCCGCCCAACAGCCAGCACGGGCTGTCTAGTGAGAATGCGGCCAGTGCTTTCTCCCCAATTTGGGGCTATTCAGAATCGGCTGTAAGCAGTCCATATATTTTCAGCACGAGCTGGAGTCTTTGAATCATTTATCTTGGCAGCTCTTCTTAAAGCTGGAGAAAGGTGGAATTCATCTAGGTCCCGAGAAAGGAGCCGGGGAGAAAAAAGTGTCGGGTGGGTGCCGTGATGGGTGGCGTGCCTGGAGATAGTGCTGGTGGCTCCGAGATCAAACAGCTGAGAAATGGTTTCCCAGGAAGAACTCGGGGAATTCTAAGTAGGTAATGAGTAGTGACTTTCTTTTGATTTACAGCAAGGCTTGGCAATCAATCTGTAATGCTTTGAAGAGGAAAGAAATGAATCTCCAACAGGCTGCAGATTCGGGATGGTTCAGACTGGCAGCCCTTCCTTGAGGATGGGTCAGGGGGTGGGCAGGTTGGAGGTCTGCTGCTGTCCTCTGCCTCCCAAATCCCGGCCCCTCCCGGGAGGCAACAAGCCATGGCCTGAGCCAGCTTGAGGGAGGTGACTTTAGTCACCTCCGATAGACTTTAGTTCAGGTCATGGGGGATGCAGGCCCTGGTGGTTTGTGGCCACAGCCTCCCTGATAGGTCTGAGGCCCTCTGTCACCCTCACATCCTGAGGTTCCCATCTGTCCCCTAGGGTTGCCATAACAGAATAACACAGACTGAGGGGCTGACGTGCAGAATTTTGCTTTTTTATGGTTCTGGAGGCTGGAAGGTGAAGACCAAGGTGTTGGCAGGGTCAGTTTCCTTGAGCCTCCCTCCCTTGGCCTATAGGCGCCACCTTCTTGCTGTGTCCTTTATGGCCTCTTGTGTGTGCGCACAGACCTGTGTCTGTCCATGTGTCCAGATCTCCTCCTACAGAAACACTATCAGTTGGGATTGCCCCATCCTAACGGCTTCAGGTGAGCCAAGTCAGTTCTTCCGAGGCCCCTCCTTCAAATACTGTCACATTCTAAGGTGCTGGGGTTGTAGGCTTCCACATATGGACTTTGGAGGGAGCACAGTTCAGCCCAGAAGAGTTCCTTAGCTCTCTGCAGAAACCAGGCATGATTCCTTGTCTGCCGATGCACATCGTTGACTCAGCAGGGCCCACTTTAAGAAGGGCGGGGGCTGGTTTTGGTGCGAGTGGCATCCCAGCAGGGAAGACAGACAAGTGGGAAGAGCACACATGGCTGTAAACTGTTGTCCAGGAAAATGGACCTTGTGCTGGGGTCAAGGAGCCAGCCTGCCATATGGTGAGAGGGCACAATAGACAAGGAAGGCTGGGGCCCAGCGAGTGAGACAGGAGTAGGCAGTGGGGCTGGGCTTGCTGACACCCCTCAAAGGTTTCTGTGAGCTGGGGAGTGACCTGACCAGCAGAGACTCTGACTTTGGGGGTGAGCAGATGGAGGTAACAGCAGAGAGGAGAGTGGAGTCTGCTGCAGGAGCAGGTTGGTGGGCACGGATGTGGGGGAGGGTGGTTGGAGTTTGGAGGTGGAGCTGAGAGGACTCTCTATCCAGGTGGAGACAGGTGAGGCAGGAGGAAGAATGGGGATGAGTCTCTGGGTCCTGACTAGACCTCCTGGTGGAGTCAGGCCTCGACAGACATCCACTTCCTGTCTTCTTGCAGTGGAGGCTGGCAGGGTGGGCCCAGCCCTGAGTACTGCCTCTGCCTTCTCAGCCTGCTTCCTGCCTCACTTACACTGCATTTTCTGCTTTCTCAGAGGCTCTGCCCTCAGGCTATGCTTTTATGAGGCCCATGAATTTAGAGGGAGAGAGATCCCTAGGGCCCTAGCGCTGCACTTCAGTAGGGGCCTGGCTGTATTTCATGTCCCAACTTAGAAAGAGAGAGAGAGAGAGAATGTGTGTGTGTGTGTACACCCATTACACATGGCCCTCAGTCACTGTCTGCCTGAGGACATGCGACCTCTCAGCATAGGGACCTGGAGGCAGCCCTCTGGGTCTAGGGACCATTATGGTGATGGCTTCAGTCATGGTTTCTCCTCCAGAGATTCATGTTCTGGAAGTTTGGTCCCCAGTGTCGTGGCGTTGGGACGTAGTGAGACCTTTAAGAGGTGTAGCCTAGCAGGTAGTGGTTGGCTCCTGGAGGCCTTGCCCTCATGAATGGATTGGTGCTGTCTGAAATGGATTAGTGCTGTCTCGCTGGAAGGAGTGAGTGCTCGCTCTCACAGGGAGGTATCAGTACCCACAAGAATGGGTTGTTACAAATGTAAGAGCTGCCCCCAAATCTCTCTTGGTCTTTGCATGTACCTGCTGACCTTCTGCTTCTGTCAGCCGTGTTGTCACGTAGCACCAGAGGCCGACCACTTGTTGGCCCCATGTCCTAGGACTTTGCAGCCACCAGAAACCTCCATTCTTTATAAAGCACCCATGCTGGGTACTTCAGGTTAGCAGCATAATAATGGGCTAGACCATCATTAAGCCTCTTTTGTAGGAGAACAAAGGAGCTGAGTAACTTGTCCTGGATCACTCTGGGAGCTAGTGGCAGAGCCAGGATTTGAACCCTGGCCCTTGGCCCTAGAGCCTGCATTCCATTTTGTGTAGCAAACTCTGCCCAGTTTCTTTCAACCTGGCAGTTATCATTAGACTGCTGCAGGGCATCAGACAGGTACAGTTGTCTTTTGGGGACAGTTCCAGTTTCAAAAACACCTGTAAGAAAGGACACATACTGACGTATGATGAATTATGATGACATATAGCGATGTATGTTATACTGCATATGACATATGTTATATCCAGGCGGCACCTGGCCAATTTAAGGACAAAGGCACCTCCTCCTGCAGTGGGAAGAGACTTCTTGAGAAGAGCAGGAGGCTTGACTCCCCACCCACCCCTGGGTTCAGGCACCTTAGCCTGGGAGTCCAGGAGGCCATCGCTCCAGCCCCCAGCTTGCTCTCTCTGAGGCCTTTGGAGACAATAGGTCCAGAGCAGAGGGCTGGCTAGGGCAGGGGAGAGCCATGGATAAGAATGGGATGGGAGCAGAGGTCACCATCAGGGATGCTTGGTTTCCAGTAGTTCTGGGCTACAGAGAGGGCAGAGAGAGAGTGAGCCATGTCACAGGGCCTGGGGCAGGGCCTGGCACACAGCAGATGCTCAGTAGATGTTCCAGAGTGAAGAGGACAGGGCTGCTCTTCCTCTGGTGATGAAGGAGAACCCCGGGGGCCCCCTGCTTCAGCCTGGCAGAGAGTAAAGATGTGCCCGTCGAAGCACAGTGGTGGCCTCCCTGGGCCGTGCGCACTTCCTGGGGATGTGGTCCACGGCCCTGGGGAATCCGACAGCCCAACGGCTATCTAGGAATCAGGTCTGCACCCTGGACCAGCAGATAAGGGTTCTGTGTTGGTGTTGCAATGAGGTAGGTGTGGCAATTGTCCCAGGTGGTCCTAGGTCTAGACCAAGGGCAGCCTTCCCAGAAGGAGGTTAAATGCCAGGGCATGTTTCTGAAGATGCCATCTGGCAACAGGAGGAAATGGGGCTCATTGTCCCTTGAGATCAGGATTGTCCAGCAGCATTTCCAGATGTTGTAGGTGGGGCTAGAACCATCTAGAAATTACATCTAGGGTTGTCCATTTCAGAGGACTTGCCTGGAGTGTAGCAGAAGCCTCCTGACCACTTCCTGTTCTCAGGCAGCAGACTGAGGGCAGCTCACCTCCTGGGCAGGCAGGTTGTCCACGAGCCTGTCCTGCCATCCAGCTGGCAAGTGTTGGAGTGTTCCCAGCCCACCAGTGCCAGTGAACTGGATCTCACACGCAGACACACACACACACACACAAACATACTCAGTGACACCAGGTACTCCTCTAGGAACTGGGGAGACACATCAGGAGAAAACCTGTCCAAAAAGCTCTAGGGGGAAAACCTAGTAAAGAAGTAAACCATGGTGTATTCAATGGTGAGAAGTATGAGGGGTCCTTAAAAAGTTTATGGGAAGTGTGTTTTACGGAAAAAAAAAAAAAGTGCATTTCTTTCCTTTTTATTTATTTTTTGGCTATAGGGCATGTGCTCTTGTGGAGAGAGACAGAGGGAGTGTGAGAAATCACTCCCCTGGGCGTGGTGGTTTGGGGATGACCACCATGCTACAATCCCTTCCCCTCCACTCTCCTCTCAGGATTGTGGGCACACAGGCACACACACCTAGCGTGATTTTCAAGCTGCCAGGTCCGAAACTTTAACTGCTGTCGACCACGAGGGAATCCAGCTCTTTACTGTGTTGTCTGCGAGCCCTCAAAATTGTTTCAGGAAAAATTTGCCGTATGGCACACACTTACCGAGGAAAAGCAGAGAGACGAGAGGGAGAAAGTACTCCCCCCACCGCCGTGGGGCATGGTCACACCCGTCTCTTCTCCTCCATCTCTCCTTCCTGTCAGGATTTTGGGCACACACTTGCAGCACCCAGAGTGTTTTTCAAGGGATTCAAACTATGGTTGGCCATGTGGGACCTGGTATCGAAGCCAGCCCCTTAGAGTTTATTATTATTTAAGATCTTTATTAACAGGTGCTTGCCGTTTTTTGACTTTTTTTGAAAAAAGTTGTAAACTTTCATTACAAATGAAGTTCTTAAAAATCTCCACTTGACCAGATATGAAACCATGTAAAAACCTTTAAAGGTGTATTGAGAAACACCAGGCTTTTTTTAAAACCACGTTTGTCATTACCAAAAAGAGACATCTTTAGGTAAAAATAAGAAAAACCCATGCTGCATAGATAATGCAGGTAGTTCTAGCTATCTGGTCAACGGGCAAAAAGCAAGCCCTTCAGCTCCAATCTTTTGTCCATTTCTTATTGCTGGAATCTCATATATGCTTCTTGTTGGATGACTACACCGGATGATGGTAGAGGTGGTAAGCCGGTTACTCAGCCCCGCCCTGCTCAGCCTCAGGAGCGGACCAGTTCTCAGTTGGTGGATCGGCTGCTTTTGTCTCTTTGCCATCTTGTGATTTAGGGTTCTCTGGGCGTCTGCCTCGGTAATTGAAGTTGCGGAGGTACCGACGCTGAGGTGGCTGCTGACCTCGGGTCTCATCTCCTTGATTTTCCTTATTCTCGTCATTGCCGTCCTCTGTGGGCTGTCTTTGGTGAGGAGGGCCCCTGCGAAATCGTGATCTATAACCCTGATACATATTCTGCCTCCCTGGTCTGCCTTGTGCTCCTGCACCCTGGTTGTCAGCACCCTCCCTGCACAGGAGGGTGGGAATACTGTGGTCCACGCCCATAGGGTCCCCGCATGCAGTAAGGGGGCAACCTTTGCCTGTGGTAGGGCCGGCGTTGTTGGGCCTGGCTTTCGGAAGCTCTCTCCCATTCCTCGTTCTTTTCCCCACTCTCCCTGTTCTGGTCACTTTGCTGGTAATTGCGTGGGGGACGCCCATGACGTGGATAGCGTCTATAATGGTTACGGTGTGCTGCGTATTTACTGCCTTGAGCTGGAGCTCCACCAGGGCCTGTAACGTTTGCTGCCTCTGCAATCTTTTCTCCTTCAACAACATCCGACTCCACCGTCTCTCCATCTCCTACACGGCGAAGCACTTCCTGGGGTTGTTATTTATGGCAGTCTGGTGCACAAATACATCTCCCTTGGTGTCATCCTTGTCGATGAAACCATATCCATTTCTTACATTGAACCATTTTACTGTTCCCCAAACCTTTGTTGCAATGATCTTGTCCCTGCCAGTAGGCGCTGCTGGTGAGGCCACCCAGCTGCCACTCCCCGCCCCGGG
>NW_006205257.1:1313052-1315022 GCF_000334495.1 Tupaia belangeri chinensis
TAACAAAAAGAGACCCCTTTAAATAAAAAATAAAAAAAAAAAAAAACCACCCATGCTGCATAGATAGTTCTAGTTATCTGGTCAATGGGCAAAACGTAAGTACTTAAGGTCTTCAGCTCCAATCTTTTGTTCATTTCTTATTGCTGGAATTTCATATTTACTTCTTATTGAATGACTAAACCGGATGATGGTAGAGATGGTAAGCCTGCATTTACTCAGCCCCACCCTGTTCAGTGTGCAGAGCACAGACAATTCTCAGCTAGGGGATCGCTTGCTTTTGTCTCTTTACCATCTTGTGTTTTAGGGTTCTCCAGGCGTGGAGGTGCCGATGTTGAGGTGGCTACTGACCTTGGGTCTCATCTCCTTGATTTTCCTTATCCTCGTCATTGCTGTCCTCTGTGGGCTCTTTGGCGAGGAGGGCGAGGAGGGCCCCAGTGAAATCGTGGTCTATAACCCTGATACATATTCTGCCTCCCTGGTCTGCCTTGTGCTCCTGCACCCTGGTTGTCAGCACCCTCCCTGCACAGGAGGGTGGGAATACTGTGGTCCACGCCCATAGGGTCCCCGCATGCAGTAAGGGGGCAACCTTTGCCTGTGGTAGGGCCGGCGTTGTTGGGCCTGGCTTTCGGAAGCTCTCTCCCATTCCTCGTTCTTTTCCCCACTCTCCCTGTTCTGGTCACTTTGCTGGTAATTGCGTGGGGGACGCCCATGACGTGGATAGCGTCTATAATGGTTACGGTGTGCTGCGTATTTACTGCCTTGAGCTGGAGCTCCACCAGGGCCTGTAACGTTTGCTGCCTCTGCAATCTTTTCTCCTTCAACAACATCCGACTCCACCGTCTCTCCATCTCCTACACGGCGAAGCACTTCCTGGGGTTGTTATTTATGGCAGCCTGGTGCACAAATACATCTCCCTTGGTGTCATCCTTGTCGATGAAACCATATCCATTTCTTACATCGAACCATTTTACTGTTCCCCAAACCTTCGTTGTCCCCACCAGCAGGCGCTGCTGATGCGCTCCCTGCACCGCTGCCCGTGGTGCCGTGCTTAGTGAGGGCGGGGGCGGTGGGCGGCTGCTGGGTCTCGGCTTCGCTGCTCATGGTTATGGTGGTGGTGACTGGGGCCGGCTGCGGTAGCTGCGGCTCCTCCCGGGGTTTGATGATGGTAACTAGGCCGGTGGCATTGGCGGGGGGGGCAGGGCCCTCTGGGGTTCGCTCTCTGCTCTGGCTACCGATCAAACTCTTAAGTTTATTTCTTCCATGAGCTGGAGAGATGAAGAGACAGAGACAGCAAACCCCCCCAACAGGGTTTCAACATTGATCCACCCCCAGTCTTGGCCACCCCTTGATTAGGGCTATGTGTGTACCTGGCATACTCAGTAAGGTTTCTGGAGGCAAAGCCAGAACCTTCCTGAGTGGGTCCCCGTTGGGGACAACTGGCAGACTATCACATTTTACCACAGCAGTACCTTCCAGCCTTGGATTACAAATGTTTTTTGGACCAAAATAAGCTCAGACTTTAATTTCATTTTTATATCAACTTTTTGAAATCTCCTTGTACCACTGAAAAAAGAAAACTAGGAAAGATAACAGAAGGCATATTGAAAGTGATTGGCCGGTCTGAATAGGTGGTGTCAGAGGTCTGGAATAGCAGTGAGGGGCTGAGCCCCAGGGTGTCCGAGAGCAGGAACACGGAGGCCCAAGTGGCAGGGGAGGGGTCTGCAGGAGGTGAGACCCAAGACTTGAGAGGTCAAACCAAGGAGGGGTGCGGTCTAATGTCCTGTTGCAGAGCAGCCTGCAGGGATCAGGCGCTGGATGCTGGGGAGGAGGCTCCTGCAGTGTGAGAGGTGACAGCCAGGCCTGGGAGAAGAAGGGAGGAGGGGAGGAGTGGGCAGGTTCTGTGTCTATTTTGGAGAGAGAGGGAGCAGGATTTGCCGTCAGACCCAGAATGGGCTGTATGAGGAAAGAGT
>NW_006205257.1:1315053-1323249 GCF_000334495.1 Tupaia belangeri chinensis
ACGGTTTTCAGGATGAGCAGCTAGAAAGATGGAGTGGGTGCGCGGTGAGGTGGGGTAGACGAAGAGTCGGTGCTGCTGGTGCCTGGGGAAACCAAGGCAGCAGGTAAGGGCGTGTGGGGAAAGGTCTGTTGCCAGCCAGGACCGTAGGCCCCAATGGATGCCATTTCGAGTTTGATTAACAGCCTGTATTTATGCTTGGGGAAAAAGCCAGGATGGAACCATCATTTAAGAACATTTCTTGAAACCCCTTTTGGTAAAATTTGGCATTCGCCCCAGGGAGTTTATGACAGGTATTTATCACAGCCCGTGAGAGACAGGATCTTCAAAGTTATGGCTGGATTTAATCACAGGACAGTCTGGGATCTCCGAGGTGGGGAAGGGCTCTATTTCTTTGGCCAAATGGTCACAGTGTAGACCCAGGGTGGGGTCAGTGGGAGCTGTTCTCTAGGACCCAGCGAGCAGGGCGGTGTCTGTACCAGAAACCGGCTCCCCGGGGCCCGCTCTCAGAGATCCCACCCTGGTTCCTGGACTCTTCCCCCTCCTTGCTGGGTGGCGCCGTCCTGGGGCTTGTGTCTGGGCTGTGGGCCAAGCCCCGGTCAGGGAGGGTTCTTTCCAGCTGTCCAGGAGAATCAGCTATCACTTTAGTGCTTGGTCTCTGATTTCACGGTCAAATGCTTCACTACATTATCCGCCCTAGCATGTCCGGGTTCCATCCTCGCCTGTGGCTCTGCTGGGCCTTACTTGTAGGAAGAGTCTGCGTGTCATCTCTGCATGTCATCGAGGGATCAGAGCCCCACCTGTGTCGGCAGGGAGATGACATGGCAGAAAATGGCCGGTGTCAAGGGGAAAATGGGCCCCCAACTACACAGGCCAGGTGCCTCCGGAAATCACTGAGTCACTTCTGATATGACCAGCCCCAGGAAGGTTCTCCCGATGCTGCTGCCTGTTCTCCTCTCGTGGGTCGTTTGGCCGATTTATTCCAACAGACCCTATGCATTTAGCAGCCAAGACAGGTATTTGTCGTTTTCCTATAAAACATGCACACGGTGACTGAGATGATTGTGACAGTGGAGAGTTCACCCACAGTCTCAAACTTTAGCATTATTTATGACGCTCAGAGGGCTGGAGCCTGCGGAATCTCCTTAATCCGGACAGAATCTGGAGCGCCGTCTCGCGGGCTGGCCGCGTGTCCCCCGTGGCTGTTAGTAAGAGCTCCTCCAGGCGCCCTGTTGGCCCAGGGAAAATCCATCTGGAGCGTTTGCATCTCGGGTGGCTGTTAAAAATGGCTGCGTTTCTTTATTGATGTAACAGGTTCCTGCCAGGTACCTGGGGACAAATAAAAGTGGCTGAAGGCAGAGATAAGCAGAGAAGCACTGGTGCGTGGAATTGCCGGCCATCATTGGTGTCCAGCGACCTGTCACTTAGGAGACTCTCGAGAGGGCAAAGTTGACTGATGTCAGATGGGGCGACACAGCCCTTGGGAAGGTCAGAGCCCAGTGATTAGGGGCGTGTCTCTACTCCAGGCTCGGGGGCTGTGCTTGGGGACAGCCCTGACTCCTGGCCTTTCCTGCCCCTCCCTGAGCTCTGGCTGGCACCCAGCCTGCTGCCGCTCCTGTCATGTGCCTGCCTCTCAGCTTGTGCATTTCACACTTACTCATATATTGCTAAAGACCCCTCCTCCTGCAGAAGGCTTCCTTCCACCCTGTCCCCTGGCTGCGCTGTCCCAGCACGTGGCTTCTGCCCTGTGGATGTTGCCACAGCTCTCCCAGTTCATCAGGGCCCCTTTGTCTCTTGCGGCTGAGGCCTGGGTCTGCCTTGCCTGCCCTGTGGTCCCAGCACTGTGTGGCTGGTGCACAGTAGGCATGGGACAGTGTCAGCCAAGGACAGGATGTACGAGCCCCAGGTGCCTCGTGAGAGCCCGATGGTCTGAGTTATGACTCTGTCCAACACCTTCCCCTTTTGGGGGGCACAGGTGGGCATGCTTGTGCCTAGTTCTGGCCTGTCCCTGTGGAGTGGCTGCTTTAGAAGGCCTGTGTGCCCTACAGGGAGAGTAGGGAGGGTACGCCCCGTGGGCATGCAGCCTCAGCCTCGGCAGAACCAGAGCCTTGGACTGTGCATCCTGTCCTGAGGCATCAGGAGATGCAGAAGAAGGCCCCCGCCTATCTCTAGGTGAGGTACTCAGAGCCTGCAAGGAACCGTCCCCCACCCATCCCCAGTCTCCCTGCTTCCCCTTCCCTTCTTCTCACCCTCCCTCCCTCTTCCCTCTTCCCTCACTTCTCTACCAGTTCTCCTTCTCCCTCCTTTTCCCCGTCCAGTCCCCTCTCCTCCCACCTCCCTTCTCCCTCTCTTCTTCACACTCCTCTTTTTCCTGCTCTCACTTCTATCCAGAAGTGGGGCCCTGAAACCCAGGTGGGGACAGAGAAGTCAGATCCTGCGATGCCACCTGCAGGCCTTGCTCCGCTCCCCCAGGGCCACTCACTTTCTCATCCTCATGGCTGCCTTCTCCCTCCGCACGCCCCACCTTCCCCAGCGTTTTCCTGGGCTCTGGGAAGGCAGAGGACCTGTGAGAGCTGGAGGAGCATGAGCCCTTTGTGGGGTGGGGCCATCACCACCCTGGGGACACTGCCATGTGTGGTTTGGGATGTGCTGCGTGGATGGCCCAGGGGCAGCCCTCTGCCTGCCGCCCTGGGGATTTTGACCCCCAGCATGCTGCTGTGAGTGAGAACCAAGAGGCGCCAAATGGGAGTGTCATCACTTAGCACTTGGCCTACAGCATCGGAAGGGAGGGTGCCATCCCATTTCCAGGTGAGATGATGGAGGCCAGAGAGCCAGCTGCGGGATCCAGGGACCCTAGCATCGGGACAAGCACTGCTGGGACTAGACGAGGGATGTCCTCTTTGGGGGCCATTGTTCCCCAGCCAGACCTGGGCTTCTGGGCTTTGACTTTGTTCTAGGCTGTGGCCAGTGGGAGGGCTTGTTGCTCCCCCCCCATTTGTCCCTTCAGAGGGACCTGGGCAGCTTGAAGTGATGAGTGGGGCAGTGGCACCCTGGGGAGTTGCTCACTCCCAGGCCTCAGTTTGGCCTCCAGGTTCTGCTTCCCATCTTAATTGCATTTATTATTCATGAACTGCTAAACTGGCTTCTGGGGCCTCAGTTTTCCAGCCCCCCAGGCTGTTGCAGCTGAGCCTCCTCTGAAGGGCTCCCCTGGGGCGCCCTGTGGTTTTGAGTTGGGATCTGAGGCTGGCCCAGCCCAGGGCCTTCCAGTTTGGGAATGAAAACAAAGGATTCTCTGCTGTGTGGCTTTCCCTCGGGGCCCCCTGGCCCGGATGGCTGGTCCTTTCCTCTTCAGGAAGTGGCCACTCCAGCTACCTCCCTGGGCCTCCCAAGTGCTGGAGGCTCATACCCCTCCTGTTCTGCAGGCACCAGGCACCTTTGATCTTCACGTCCCCTGGGCTGGCTGGCTGGGTGTGGGGGTACCATCCCTGGGACTCTGCTGTCTACCCGGCTTCCTTCTCTCCAGACACCCGTGACTGTGGTGTGTGTGTGACACCCTTGTTGCTCTGTCCCAGCCCTGTCCTCTCAAAGCCTGAGGAGGGCTTCCTGTGGCTCCACCGTCTTGCTCCTGGCCTGTCTCTGAACCCTAGGGACCACTCAGGGCACTTTTCCTGACACTTGTGGACTACCCCTGCTGGCCCTGACCCTCCCAGCTAAGTGGGATGTGTTTCTGCTTCCCAAAGCCCCTGGTCTGCAAGGAAGTTTCCATTTCTGTGGAATGTCTGCCTACCTGTAGGAAGCACCCTGGTGTTCCCACCCCTGGTGTTCTCATGCCATCATTGCCTGGGCCAGACATGCCTTTAGGGGAAGTCTGTCTCTGCTTGCTCACCAGATACAGCAGGTGAGGCAGGTGCCCAGCGGCCCTGGATCTTATGGGTCTACTCGTGGTTAGAGTCCCAGGCCCAGAGATCTGAAAACACACTGGGTACATATGCATTTGTGCCCAAAACCCCGAGAGGAGAATGGAGGAGAAGTGATTGCTGTATGGCCATCCCTCCTGAGGGGTAAATTCCTCACATTCCCTCTCTTTGTCTGTCTGTTTCTCTCTCTCTCTCTCTCAAGTGAGCCCATGCACCCTATGGCAAAAATCTAACCAAAAAATCCCAAAGGCACATGCTGTGTTACCCCATTTATATAAAGTTCCCCCAAAGGCAAAACTGAGATGACAGAGGAGCAGAGAGGCAGGGAGAGGAGGCAACACAGGCACCACCAGGGAGCTTGACCTTCGGGTGCATCTGTGAGATTTCATCTATGTCGGTACCCAGTATGTGTTTGCTTTACTAGATGAACATTGTATTTCAATAAATAGGTTTGCAAAATAATAATAATAATAATTATGAAGTAGAGCTCCCACAGCGTGAGCCCAGGCAGAAAGGCTGCTGCATGGTCCTTCTAACTTCCAGATTTACAGAAGCTACCAGCTGACCCGGTAAAGCGACCACATGTGTGTTTTCAGAATTACTCTGTTGGCCTATGACAGAAAGAAGATGAAAAGTTAAATGCGATTTAGGGAAGTACCGCCTGGGCTGTCTGTTAAAGGCCGGGACCTGAATATCGAGTGTATTAGAAGCAATTACAAAAGAGACATCGCTTCTTAATGTTTCTCATTTGACAAGAAGGTTTTTAAATATGGGGCATTAGTTAATAAAAAGTCCCCAGAAGCCCATTGTAATATATTACCTAATTCCTACCCATTCATAGCCACTGAAATAGGTAAAAAGGGGATGTAAAATTAATATATAGTTATTATTAAAATTGCCTTATAAATTAGTTATGTCGCCTGGAGGTACAAAGTGGGCATCGTTATTCTCCGAGCATCTCAAGGGCTTTGGTGTGCCCTGAGTGTTTGTGGGCAGGAATACCCCCTGGCGGGGGAGGGCCCTGGCTTTGTGGCTTAAGGATAAAACACCTGCTCACACTCAAAGAGGCGAGAACTAGCAACTAGAAATTTTATAAAGAAACTTCTTCTTTAGTTATTGAGGTTTCAGGAAACCTGCTGTTTTGAGGCTTCACCAAGCATAGTTGGTGCCTGAGGCGAGAAAGGCCCAGGAAAGATAGTCCCGGTCAATGGTCACATAGGTTGAAATTGGTTAGGGGTGACATGCAGGCATTTGTGTTGTTCCTGGGGACCTGGAGACCACTGGCTTGAGCCGGGTCTGGTGGGTAGGAGGAAGTCCCTTCAAGTGTTGTTGTCCGAGGAAACCCAGCTGCAGGTAGAGGGGAGGGGCGGGGGCAAAGAGCAGGGGCTTCCTAGTTGCTCCAGGCCAACCACGACTGCAGCTGGTACAGCAGAAGGGGCCAGGGTGCCTCTGGAAGATGTGTGTGGGTGACTTGAGTGCGGTCCTGGCCGCCATTTCCAGGCAGCAGATGCTGGGAGTCCAGGACCCCCAAACTTCTCCCTTGGTCCTACAGCTATACATTCAAGTGGGGGGATTTGGATGCTGTGAATGGAAATTTATTCAGGTTGGAGCTGTTTGCTGAATCTGAGTTTTTCGTCTGGGAGAATCTGGTGAATGTAACGTTTGATATGTTCTAGGTGATTTGCCTTGTCCCCACGGAATCTGTTCCCAGTGGCAGCCTTGTTTCTGCAGAATGGCACAATCCTGCTCCCAAGGGAGGTGAATATCTGGCATGTACTCAGTGGCAGCTTAAATTCAGCCCATCAGAGCTGCAGGCTCCGCCCTGTCCTGTCTCGGGATCCCTCCGTGCAATGCAAGGCTGAGCTGCCGGAGTTCCCTGGGTGCCAGCTCTGTTTAGGTGGCTGGTCCACATGGTGCAGTGTCACCTGAAGAACCAGACAAGGCTCTTCTCGAACCAGGTTCTCACCCCTCCAGCTCACACTGCAGAAGGGATACCTTCTTGTGCAGACAGAGGTGATGGCAGATTCCAGAAGAGAAAGCTAAGTGGGCTTTTGAAGCAGGGCCAAGCGTGGTGGCTGAATTCTCCAAACCGTGTACCAAAAAGCCTTGTCTCCAGAATTTGTTTCTGAACCTGCTGTTGCTGTGGAGGGAGGGGGTGCAGCAGCCCCCTTCCAAGAGTGTGCCTTTACCTGGGAGGGTTTCTGGCCTTAGCCTTTAAGGGGCTCCCATGGCCATGGCCCCTGGGCTGGGGTTTAATCTTCCTATTTTATTTATGAGGCCAAGGAGCAGAAGTGTGGTCCCATCCCTCGAGTTTAAACACAGCCTTCAGAGTCGCTACCGGATGTGCATGGAGACAGAGTCTGGGAGGAGAGAGTCTGTAGCTGCTGCCCCTTCCGGGAAGGATTTGTGCCCACGTGGCATGAGGAAACAGAAAGCAAGAATTTCAGATGCCTTTTCTTGGGCAGACACAGGAGCAGGGATCTCCTCTCTATTTTGTGTTTCTCTCAGAGAAATTTCCTGCACAAGGACCTGGAGCAATGGGGTCAGGACCTCAGCCCCGGCCTCCAGAGAAGACCTAAGGCCTTTAGATTCTGGATGATCTTAGCCCACTGGGGTTTCCAGATCCGGAATCAGGAAGGAATTGAATTCAGGTTGATTATTTTTCAGTTCGTCCACGACAGTGGTGTAGGAAGGAGAGCTGTAATTGCGGTCCCTGAAGCCAGGCTAGAGGTTTTTCAAGGTGCTCCCTGTGTGCTGCAGATGGTGTGTACTTGCGACCCCTTGTGGCAACTTTTTGGAGTTGTTCTGGACTGTAGCTGTGCTTTGGAGCATGGCCATGGCCATTGGGCACAGAGCATGGGTGAGGAGGCCACGTGGGGCCAGCAGGTCCAGGCTGGGCTGAGAGGAGTCAGTCTTTGACAGGTTGCTTTCATTTCTTCCAAAAAGTACTTCTAAAATGAAAATAGCTTTACTGTGATAAAACGATGATACATATGCCAGTGGGAAATTCAGTCAGCACAGAACGTTCCAAACAAGATACGAAAAAAAAAAAAAAATCCTGTGATGCAGAGGTTCAGTCATCCCTGTTGCTTTAGCAGACTGGCTTCTGGATCTCTCCAGGGGCACAGACAGACAGGCTTTGATCTGCTAGGATCTCGCCGGGCAGAGTTAGAAATCTCTTTCCATCAGTGAGCAGGGGCATGCCATGGGGGCTCCACATAATCCGCTTACCTGCTCCTGCACCTGTACCACCCTGTGGTTCCCGACTCTCAGTGTGGACGGCGGTCTTATCTAGCCATCTCTTGAGTGTTCAACTGATCATCTCTTTGGGGTAAATTCCTGCAAGTGGAATCACTGGAGAAAACGTTGATGCACACAGCCAAACTGCCTTCCAGAAAACTTGTTCTCCATCATGGCTGTCCTAGCATTCATGTCTGGCAAGCAGGTATCACGTGCCAATCATGGCTTTTCTCATTGAATATCGTGACGGGGGTGTAACAGGAGGACCAGGCCAGGAGGGCTTTAAGGAACTGGCCCATGACCCCGCAGTGGACAGATAGGACTTGGGGGAGCCAGGTGGCCTCTCTCCAGAAGCCGCACTGTCAGCCACTGTGTCAGGCAACTCTCCACAAGTGCCTGTGTGCCCACTCAGGCCTCAAGGTTAATTGCATTGTTTCTATTATTATTCATCTTTACTAATCCCATGAGGAAAAAAGTAATATCTCATCTCTATTTGCACTTCTTTGATCAGTGGTGAGGTTAAACTTCTCTCTTAGGCACTTCTTGGGCATTCGTCCTTGTGACCTGCTTGTCCTTTGCCTCATTTGCAATGGAGACGTCTATCTGAGCAGAGCTCTTTATAGTAGACCTCTTTGTGTTATTGTCCTTCATGTTGAAATTACTTTTCTTAATTCAATAAACGTATTTTAAATATGAGGGGTTTTCTTTTTTTGGAGAGGTTTTTGCTGTAGGGCGCATGTGCTCGCCAGACAGACAGAGACAGAGAGACAGAAAGCGAGAAATCACCCCCCAGGGGGGATGGCCACGCCACAATCCCTTCTCCAATATGAGGAATTTTCAAAAAGCTCATGGAAAAAATGCATATTATGGGACCACCCATTAGTGTAAAGGCTATGTTGCGGGACTCCCATGTAGTCGACCGCGGTTCGAGTCTCAGACCCAGTGGCTTAAATTCACACCAGGTGCGTGTGCGTGTGTGCCCAAGATCCCTAGAGGAGAATGGAGGAGAAGGGATTGCAGCATGGCCGTCCTCCCTGGGGAG
>NW_006205257.1:1323359-1355754 GCF_000334495.1 Tupaia belangeri chinensis
ATGACCATCCCCCAGAGGGGTGATCATTTGCTTTCTGTCTGTCTCTCTCTGTCTCTCCAGCGAGTGTACACTCCTTATAGCAAAAACCTCTCTTAAAAAAAAAAAAAAAAACTATCCATGGATTTTAGAAAGGGAAAGTGAGAAATCACTCTTGGGAGTTTCTTCTCCATTCTCCTACTGGGATCTTGGGCACTTACGCAGGCATAGCCGGTGTGATTTTCAAGCCATGGGATCTGGGACTCGTACCTTGTTTAGCCATGTGGGAGTCCAGTGACATAACTGCTATGCCATCTGCTGGCCCCATGGTTTCGTTTTAATATTTAACTCTGTCTCTGAAATGCATTTAAAAGTAACGAATAAGCAACAATTCTGACTTCTTTGTCCTCACAGATGTGACCAGAGGCCCATTGTCTTTGGATTAATGTCTTTGCCTCACTGATTTAAAGTTGTACCTCTGCCATATTCTAAATGCTCACGTGTGTTTGTCAGCATAGGACAGCATTTGCTGTAGTAACACCACCACTGTGAATTTCAGTGTTTTTTTTTTACAGCGCAGGTTTATTTCTGACTTGTGTTACAGTCTGAGGCTGGGCTGCTGCTGTCCTCTAGCAGTTAACTCAGGGCTGCTTCCATTGCCTGGCTCTGCCCCTTCAGAGACGGGAGAAAGAAAAACCAGAGAACTCAGTACCCACCCTTAAAAAGTAGGTCCTGGAAGCAACACACACCAACATCACCTCCATTTCTGTAGGGGAGAGTCAGTCCATCCCCTATGGGAAGGCTCAGGAATGTGCCGAGGAAGAGAAGATAGAGTGGAGAACACAGGGTCGATCTCTACCTAGGGCTGCTTCTGGACAGAACAGGATTTGGCTGTGTTGGTGTGTCTCTGTGTGTCTGTGCAGGAAAACACTCCTTGTGCATGTATGTCCAAGTTCCATTTTTTTTTTTTAAAGTTTTTTTGCTATAGGGCGCATGCGCTCACCAGAGAGACAGACAGTGAGAAATCACCCCCCTGGGGGGATGGCCATGCCGCAATCCCTTCTCCTCCATTCTCCTCTCGGGATCTTGGGCATGCACGCACACGCACCCAGCGTGAGTTTTAAGTCACCAGGTCTGGGACGCGAACCACAGTCGACTACGTGGGAATCCAGCGACATATCCATTACACTAACTGTTGGTCCCTCTGAGTTCCATTTTAATCATTAGGCATGTTCAGGCCAACCATTCTGTCATCTGTTACCGTTTCACTGGATGTCTGCTGAGGACCTACTGTGTGCTCCTCGTTGTGCCCAACCATGAGGAGAATATTTTCCTTCTCGACTGTTGCCCTTTCCATGGCTGGGCCATCAGCTGGGGCAGAACCTATCCAGCCCATGCTCCATCACCCAGGGCCCACTCCCACCGTGCCGTGGAGCCCAGTGCTGCCCAGTGAAGAGCTCACATTCTGGAAGGCTGGAGGCACAGAAGGCTCCAGTGAAGGTCTTGGTATTACACAGGATAGGGCTACAAACGAGTGAGCCCTCTGAGCGGCCTCTTCTCGGGATGTCTTTGCAGAGAAGACTCAGACCACTCTGGCTGAGAAGGGGAAGCAATCAGCTGTGTTGGCCCGGGCGCTCCGAGTAGGATTGTAAGGCAAATGTTTCTCCTGCCAGATGGGCACAGAGTGGGGGACTCCAGTTCTCCGGGGCCCAGCAAGCAGAGGGATCTCTTTGCTGTGTGTCCAGCTGTTTCTGTGCTGGAAGTCAGCTCCCTGGGACCTGCCCTCAGAGATCCTACCCTGGTTCCTGGATATCACCCCACTTCATCGGGTGGCACCATCTCAGAGCTAATGTCTGGGCTGGGGTCAACCGCCAGGTCAGGGAGGGTTCTTTCCAGCTGTCCAGGACTATCACCCATCACTTCAGTGCAGTTCTGTCGCATGGCTCATGGTCAGACACGGCACTGCATCATTTGTCCAGCATATTTTTTCTGTCCCTGCCTTTGGCTCTGTTGCAACTTGGTAGTTGTTGGGAAGAGCCTGGTTATCAGACCTTTGAGGTTTTGAAGCCTCACCTGTTCATAGAGTCAGATGACGTGACAGAAAATGGCCAGGGGCAGTGGGAAAATGGGCCCCAATCACCCTGTCCAGGCACCTTCGGAAATCACCGAGTCATTTCTGCTACCCCCCACCCTGTGAAGGTTCTCCCGAAACTGCCTCCTGCTCCCCTCTCGTGGGCCATTGGGTCCGATTTATTCCGACAGGCTCTCTGCACTTAGCAGCCGAGACAGGTATTTGTCGTTTTCCTATAAAACACGCACACGGTGACTGAGATGATTGTGACAGTGGAGAGTTCACCCACAGTCTCAAACTTTAGCATTATTTATGACGCTCAGAGGGCTGGAGCCTGCGGAATCTCCTTAATCCGGACAGAATCTGGAGCGCCGTCTCGCGGGCTGGCCGCGTGTCCCCCGTGGCTGTTAGTAAGAGCTCCTCCAGGCGCCCTGTTGGCCCAGGGAAAATCCATCTGGAGCGTTTGCATCTCGGGTGGCTGTTAAAAATGGCTGCGTTTCTTTATTGATGTAACAGGTTCCTGCCAGGTACCTGGGGACAAATAAAAGTGGCTGAAGGCAGAGATAAGCAGAGAAGCACTGGTGCGTGGAATTGCCGGCCATCATTGGTGTCCAGCGACCTGTCACTTAGGAGACTCTCGAGAGGGCAAAGTTGACTGATGTCAGATGGGAGGGTCAGAGCCCAGTGATTAGGGGCGTGTCTCTACTCCAGGCTCCAGGGCTGTGCTTGGGGACAGCCCTGGCTCCTGGCCTTCCCTGCCCCTCCCTGAGCTCTGGCTGGCACCCAGCCTGCTCCTGTCATGTGCCTGCCTCTCCGCCTGTGCATTTCCCATTTGCTCGTCTCTCACTGAATACCCCTCCTCCTCCGAGAAGTATATATAATCCTGACTTGGGTTTTTTTTCTTTTTTACTTTGCCAAAGTGTGAAAGTGATATGCATTCAGCAGAAACTATACTTCGAGTTTTGAATTCTGCTCTTGTCCCAGGCTAGCAGCGTGCCGTAGAATACTCAGAATGCTGGCAGCCGCTGAGCTGTTCTGGTTTCTCCTCTCAGTACAGCATCCAGTAAATTACACGAGATATTTCATGCATTCCTGTAACACAGGCTTTGTGGTAGAGGTTGCTCAACTGCAGGCTAGTGTAAGTGTTCTGGGCGTGTTTAAGGTAGGCTGGGTTAGCCGTTCGGTGGGTCAGCGCATTGAGTGCATTGTTGACTTGCGACATTTTTACCTTGCCGTGGGTTTATTGGGATGTAACTCCATCATGAGATGAGGAGCATCTGCCTTCCCTCCAGCCCTGTCCCCTGGCTGTGCCTCCCAACACGTGGCTTCTGCCTTGTGGATCTTACCGCAGCTCTCCCACTCAGGGCCCACTGGTCTGTCCGTGGCTGGACCCCTGGTCTGCCTTGCTCTGTGGTGTGGGAGCTCTGTTGTATGGGATGGTGTTGCCTGTGCACCTGATGCACAAGCCCTGGGCGCCTCCTCAGTGCCATGTGAGCTGGTAGTCGTGGCTCTGCCTGACTCCTTCCTCCCGGGGTGCTTAGTTGGCATGCATTTATTATTTATAAACTGTTAAACTGGCTTCTGGGGCCTCAGTGCTGGTGCCCCCTGAGCACTGCCCAGTTCTGGCCTGTCCCTGTGAAGTGGCTATTTTAGACCAGCAGCCAGTGTGGGGAGATGAGGAGGCAGCACCTGGCTTCCCGTGAAAGTGAGAGGCCCTCCCCATGCTCTCTGAAGGGCCTTGTCCCTACAGGGAGAGTGGAGAGGGCATCTTGGGGAGCGCAGGTCCGTGCCTCAGTGGGGACGTCTTAGCCTTGGTAGGACCAGAGCACTCAACTGTGCCCATCCTGTCCTGAGCCATCAAGAGACACTAAGGAGGGCCCCGCCTGCCTCCAGGTGAGCTGCTCAGGGCTGCCATGGAGCCCCGTCCCGCTGTCCTCCATCCCCTCTTTTTTTCCTTTTTTCTTTTTTTGGAGAGATTTTTGCTATAAGGCGCGTGCACTCGCCAGACAGACAGAGAGACAGAAAGCGAGAAATCACCCCCCAGGGGGGATGGCCACACCGCAATCCCTTCTCCTCCATTCTCCTCTTGGGATCTTGGGCACGCACGCACACGCGCCCAGCGTGAGTTTAAGCCACTGGGTCCGGGACTTGAACCACGGTCGACTATGTGGGAGTCCAGCGACATAGCCATTATGCTAACTGCTGGTCCCCTGTCCCCTCTCTTTACCTGTTCTTTTCCACCTCCCCTCCCCGCTCTCTCCCTCTCCCCCTCCTTCCTTCTTCCTCTTTTCTTCACACTCTTCCTTCTCTCCCTTCCCTGCTTCTCCAGCCAAAAGCAGTTCCCTGCGCCCCAGAGGCAGCCTTCCGCTCACCATCTTGGGGATTCTGACTCCAGGATGCTGCAGGAATGAGTGAGCCCTGGAGCCAGCACATGGCATGGATGTTCCACAGCACCGGCTGAGGACATCCAGAGGAGGAGCCCCATCCCAGGATCCAGGAACCCCGCTCTGGGCCAGGCTCTGCTGGGACTGAACAAGGGGGACCTGTTCTGGGAGCCCCCATCCTCTGGCCAGACCTGGGCCTTGATTGTCCTTTGTTCTGGGCCGTGGCCAGGGTGAGGCTTGGTGCCCTCCCCTCCTGCCCACCCGTCCCTTCGGAGGGGTCTGGGCTGCCGGAAGCGGACGGGGTGGGGTGGGAGCACCCTGACAAGTTATGATTTGTTCGCTCTGGGGCCTTAGCTCAGCCTCCAGGTTCTGTTTTCCATCATCTTAATTACATTTAGTATTCATAAACTGCTAAACTGGCTTCTGGGACCTCAGTTTTCCAGCCCCCCAGACTGTTGCAGCTGAGGCTCCTCTGAAGGGCTCCCCTGGGGTCCCCTGTGGTTTTGAGTTGAGATCAGAGGCTGGCTCAGCCCAGGGCCTTCCAGTTTGAGAATGAAAACAAAGGATTCTTGGCTGAGTAGCTTTCCCTCTGACCCCGGGTGGCTGGTCCTTTCCTCTGCTGGCAGTGGTGGATGAATAAGGAGCTGTCACCCCAGCTGCCTCCCTGTCCCTCCTTTCTCCTACCTCCTGGGTCTCAAAGCTCCTCTGGAAGGCCAGCCAGTACCAAGGTCCATCCCCTCCCACCCTAGCCACTACCTCCTTCATTGGCAGGGGGGCCAGGAGGGGCCCTGGTTAGACATCAGCAGGTGGGTTCACAGGGTAGGGAAGAGGAGGAGTCCTGTGAGGAAATGGTGACAGGCAGCTGGCAGTGGTTGGGCTGGGGCAGGTGTGGATCTTGGAGAGGAGAGCTCAGGGACTGTGCATGGACTCCTGGGCTCCCTGCAGGGTCCCACAAAGCAGGTGAGAAAATACACCTTCCATGAATGAGGAGCCCTCTTGCTTATTATTCTCCAAACCTTCGATGTTTCATGAATTTTCTAGTTTCGGTGGCTCACGCGGTCCCTCCAGTGAGATGCTGTGTGTGCAGGCTGGGGAGTGGAGGAGGGAGGGGACCCAGACCCTCAGTTCAAAACTGCTGCTCCTGCATGGGAAGTATGACTCTTCAGAAGCCAGAGGCCAGGAGAGGCGACCTGAGCGGGGGGATCCACCATGTTCGCATGGCCATCTGCTGGGCTATGCTAGGATGAGGACGAGACCTGTCTGACCTATGCAAAGCCTTGCTGCTGTGTGGGTCACGGAGATGGGATTTTGCCCCTGGAAGACTTCCTGCTAGCTGGGTGTTGGCTTCAGTAAGCAGTGTTAGTACCATAAAGAAAGACTAGCTTTGCATTGATAGGCAAGGAATAATTAAAATATAATTAAAAGCATGAATTCTTTTAATTATTGGCTTTATATAATGTGTATTTAAAAATAAGACATCTGTTAAGGCTTCCTTTTGAATATACCCAGAAACCAAGAGAGGCTAGCATTTTAATTAAAAATGGATTATTTCAAAAACAGTTTAATCATCCTGTCATCAAAGGACTTAAGACCTTATTAATTAGCTATTGATAAATAGGTTTAAGTTACCAAAAATTCTAATTCATAGGGGTTGTTTCTGGCATCCTCTGGTTGGAGGAGTGTTTTCAGAATCTGCTCTGCGTCTCTGGAATTTCATCAGGAGAAAGGCTCAGGGCACATATGTGGATTCTTTTTTTCTTTCTTTTCTTGTCTTTTCATTTTATTTATTTATTTCCTCCCTAAGCAAGTGAAGGAGTCACAGAATGTGCAAGCATGCAAACAACCCCCCAACACAGTCCTGACGCCGCACATCGCCCCCAGCATGGCCCAGATCATGGGCACACACACCCAGCCTACTCAGGGGGGATCTGTGGACATGAACCTGAAACCTTCCCATGTGAGTCAACCTCGCAGAGAATCTTATTACTGTGCCACTAGCCGACTCCTGGGTTAGTTCCTAAATTGCTTCTCCCATCCTCTCTGAACTCAGAGTGGTCATCCCGCTGCCACAGCTTGGGGACAGACTGGGAGCAACTGTGGGTTGTCCTGCTCCCCCTCCCCACCTCTGTGCTCTATGGCATGAGAAGTTGCTGAGGCCCTGGAAGGTGGCGTCTGCTCCCCTAGTTCATCCTCTCCCTTGTGAGTTGCAGCTGAGGTCCCACTGATAGCCCCTCAAGGGAGCATAGATGCAGAACGAGTTGGAAAGCCCCGCTAGCCAAGACAGCACCCCACTCCCAGCTCCGGGGAAAGCATCCCAGACAGCAGTGCCTCCTCTTCTTAGGGCCTATCTTCCCATAGGGCGGGGTGAGCACAGCCCCCTATTTATCATCTCAAGTGGATAAAGACTTTCAGAGTGATAAATAGCATTGCTGTTGTTCCTTCAACCGAGTGTGACTAAAATATCATTTGGAGTCATGAGTTGGGGTGGGGGGACTCATTAGGAGAGAGACTTTCAGCAGTTCACCCTGCACAGCCGATCGCTGCTGTAAGACGCAGCCACACGCTGGGTGGGAAGGGCCGATGCCCCAAGGACCCACACAGCCTGGCCCTGCTGGACAGCGCCTTGGTCTCCCTCCACTGTAGGTTTGGCTTAGTCCTTGGTTTTGTGATTCCTGGAGCTCGGAAGAACCTTCTCGGAGAGGAAACGTCTTGTTGTGGGTATCTGGGGTCATACACACCAGGCGAGGAATGTGTGGGGCTTGCACCTGCAGGTGGCTGGGTTCCTAGGCTGCAGTGACATGCTCCTTCTGGGTGCCTGTGGCCTTGGGGTGCTTGTGTGTCCATCTGAGCCCGATGAGCGTGACACCGCTGCTTTTCCTTCAGTGGGGGGCAGCCTGGAGGGAAACTGGATGTGAGGCCCAGAGAAAGGACCAGCATGAGCTGGACCCCTACTTGTGGGGGGGTGGGTGTCCAGAGCTGGGGCTCAGGGTGTGGAGGGCAAGACAGCACTTCAGACACCTCCCGCTTCAGAGGGCTCTGATAGAAAATGACGCTCTCTAGAGAAGTTATACCCGAAACGGCACATTTACAAAATATTTTAAGACTGCAAGGCTGAAAAAGAAATCCAATGTTTGGGAACAATGTAGCTCTGAACTCTGTAAAAACAAAACACCTAGAGAAATTGAAAAGGCAAGGCATTTTTTTCTCCCTGGAAAGGATGGCTTAGGGACTCTGTCCTGACTGTCCTAGGTGGGATCTGGTATTCCTTGTCTCCTGCAGGCCCAGTTTTAGGGAGCATTTGTTTTGTAGAGGGTCTTGGGTTTTGCTTCTTTACCCCCTGGAGTGGGGGGAGCTGTAGCAGGTGGCGTCTCCAGCCCCCACCCTCGATGCCACACAGTGCATGCAAGCAAGACAGTCAGTGCCCTGACCAGGCCTCAGCTAATGAGCAGCCCTACGGTGAGCTATTAAGTAAAGAGCATGGCATGTTGCCAGGCAAGACTCCTGCCAGGATCGTGCGCTCAGGAGGCGCCTGCTCTAAGCCTGCACTTGTCAGTGGAGCAGAGTGGCCTCCTGAGAGATTAGTGCTTGCTTGTCCAGGGGCCTCAGTAGTCAGGTTCGTTGGAGGAAGCTTTGTTCCCTGAAACCCCTTACCATACCCAGGCATAAAGTGGAAGGACTAAGGACAGGGCCCTCCTGGCCTGGTGGCCCAGGCGCCTATGCTGGGGAAAGGAGCTCACACCGAACTCACACAGAGAGCTGGGGTTCTGCGTGAGCTCATCCCACTGGCTACCATCTGGGGTCTCGAGGGGCTTCCGGACCGAAGTCCTCCCATCCACATCTAGAAACCAGGCTTTCTCTCAGAAAAGCCTTAGGGCAGACTCTCCCAGCAGAACTCATTCACATGGTACTCCTGATTTCAGCCAGATCCATGTCCTGCTACAACATCTGCTTCATAGTTTGTATTTTCAAATGATGTGTTCCCCTTTAAATATATCTTAAAAGAAAACTTGATATCCCTGCCATGAGTGAAACCCAGTACAATTTTCTGTGCGTGGAGGGTAACTCTTTAAAATAAGTGCATAGGCCCAGCTGCTATGGTGTGGTTGTAATGCCCATGCCAGGCTAGAAGCCATATGGCTGGCTGCAGGTTGGAATCCCAGGTTGCTCAGAGCACTTAGGATCCTAAGGAGTGGGGAAGGCTGGGGAAAGGGAGACACGGGGTAATAAGACCCTGTCAAGAGTGCTCTCCTTCCTCTCGCTCTCATGTGTGCTCGATCATAAACAGATGCAGGATGTCTGATTATCAGTGTACCAAAGAATGTCGTCTCATCAGCTCTTACAGAGCCAGCCCCTTCCTTCCCTTTACTTCTCCTGGACCGTCTTGGGAAGGGCCAGAGGGAGTACGGGCTTTCATTGGAGAGGACACTCTCTGAATCATCGCTGTCCACTGTAGAGTTTTTCTGCCTTCTGGCTATGGGGTCTGAGCCCCTCCTGGATGGTTCCTGGGGTAGCCTGGTCCATCTTGGGAGCAGGGTTGGGGGCAGAGGAAAATATTACCGAAGTCATCATGGCTGGTGAGATTGGGTCTGATGTGAGCAGATGTTGACCTCAGGACAAGGCAGAGGACAACTGGCAAATTGCACTTGTGTTTGCACAGTTCTCCCAGGGCCTTCCCTGACCAGGCCACTCTTAGTCACCCAAGGGAGCCAGTCCCCACTTAGGTCTGTGTGCATGCATCTAGAATCTCCTACCTGAGCCATGTGCTGTGGGCTGAGTTCATGCCTCCTATGTGTTGTCACCCTCCTGGCCACCAGTCATGTCCTGCTCTCGTGGACAACTCCTTCCCCAGGCACCATGTCCCTTTTTCCCAGAATCATCAAAGAAGGGACAGCGAAAGTCAGGAGGGGGCCAGTGGCTAGGGAGAGGGTGGAATTTGCCTTGGAAGCCCCAGGGAGGGCGTAAAGAGTCCCTGAGCAAGAGCAGACCAACGGGCGGAGTTACAGGGACCTCGGTAGGAAAGGATTCGTGTTTCAACAAAACGGTGCTATAAGCCAGTTTGCGAGGGCCAGGTAGAGAATATAAAACGGAGCTCATCCTCCAGACTGACATCATGATAAATTTAAGATTGATTAAGTAAATGTGAAAACAGAAAGCCCACAAAAGATTATAGAGTTTGTATAATCAAAGAAATAGAGAAAGACTTCTTAAATATAATGCCAAAGGAAGAAACCATAAAGAAAAGAATGTAACAGATCTGAACAATAAAAATGTAAATGATCCATCCAGAAAGGCCATAAAGAAAATTTAAGAGCAAAGGGGAAAACTCGTTATAGATGATAGTCAAAACCACTGCCTAGTATCCTTCATATATAAATCCCTTAAGGATCAATAAGAAAAAGATGAACATTCACATTTCTTATAAAAGAAACAAGCCATTCAGAAAGGAAGAAATATGAGGACATAAACTTACAATTATGTTCAAACTTGCCAATTCATCCATGAAACAATGAAATAGTTTGTGCTTTGCCCATGGGATTCCCAGTCTGGTGGACAGACAGCTCCGAGGTACACCGCTCAGGACCCCACAAATCCTTATGAGTGTTCTGGGGTCTCTCTTGCAGAACATGCCCTTAGACTCAAAAATGTGCAGGTGCATATGCTCAGTAATTCCACTTCTAGGAATTGGGCCTGAAGACAGTGAAAAGGCACATGGCCATGGGAGTCCATCATGACACACAGGTGGAAGGAAGCCAACAGCGTGAAGTGGGTCACGTAAACTATAGGTGGTGAGACTACCCACGCAGCCATGTACTTACTCAGTCCCTCAACGGAAACGTGCTAAAAACCAACTGTTGCCAAGCGCTGTTCAGGCCTCTGGGAGATACTACTATGAACAAAACAGATAAGACCCAGCCCAGTGTGAGGCGAGTCGGGATGGATGGACGGACACATCGATGGATTCACGGATGGGTAGATAGATGGTAGGTAGGTAGGTAGGTAGGTAGGTAGGTAGGTAGGTAGGTAGGTAGGTAGGTAGGTAGGTAGGTAGGTAGGTAGGTAGGTAGGTAGGTAGGTAGGTAGGTAGGTAGGTAGGTAGGTAGGTAGGTAGGTAGGTAGGTAGGTAGGTAGGTGATAGATAAATAGATGAACGTGAGGTGCTGGGGAAGTTTACAGAGAAAGGAGCTACCCTTTACGTAGGGACTCAGGACAGGCCTCACTAAGAAGGAGGCATTGGAGAAGAGATCTGAAGGAGGAGAGACAGCCAGCTGTGGATCCCTGGGATGAGAGAATGGGACTCATCCAGTGGCCTGAGGGTTCCAGGAGCCCTGAGGAGACAGGCTGTGGGAAGACAAGACAGGAAAGCGAGAGGGGAGGGAGGTTGCTGACAGGAAACCAGGGCGTGGTTTGAGCAGAAGGATCCTGGACCCTCCTTCCAATGCAGAAGGCTCCCTTTGTCGAGTGTGCCGCGTGGGGGATGGGCTGAAGCAGCTGGCTACTAATGCCACCTACCAGTCAGGGGAAGACAGTGGGCCACACCAGGGAGGGAGCTGTGGCAGCGGAGAGGAATCGTCAGAATCGGGATGTAGTGACAGCCACACATATCTACTGACAAGGAACAGCATTCTCTATTTAGTAAGACCCTTTGAGGGGCAGACTGGCCCTTGTCCAGGACCGGATGGGATGGTTTGTCCTTGCAGACTCATCTCAGCTCATCTGGGCCCTTCACACAGGTATGAAATGGAAGATGTTGTAAGACGGTGAATAAATGAATACAACTACTTGCTGGGCCTTGTCTACGAGAGCTGAACCCACACGAAATGCTATGACACAGCATTTTTCTCCTGGCTATTTGCCAACAGAGAACGCACACACATGTGCCCCAAAAGACTGTACACGAATGTCCCCGGCAGCACCATTCATCACAGCTATGATCTGGAAACAACCCAAACATTCACCAACAGAAAATGAAAAATACACTGGGATGTGCTCACCCAGGGGGACCCTACCCCACAATGGGAAAAACAAGATGGCCACCACCGCCCACCTTCCACAGCTACTGCCCACCCATCACAGCTCACAGATGTCATGTTGGGCAGTAGAAGACTCCAGACTCAGAGGTCATGTTGTTCAATTCCATCTGCACAAGTTTCCAAAATAGGTAGAACTAATCTATGGGGTTAGAAGTAAGGCTTCCCAGGACCAGCAGATGGCGTAATGGTTGCATTGCTGGACTCCCATGTAGTCGACTGCTGAACGAGTCCCGGACCTGGTGGCTTAAAACACGCGTAGGTGTATGTGCATGCATGCCTGAAATCCCAAGAGGAGAATAGAAGAGAAGGGATTGTGGTGTAGCCATCCTCCCGAAGAGTGATTTCTCACTGTAGCTCTGTCTCTCTAGTGAATGCACACACCGTATAGCAAAAATCTCCTTTAAATAAAGTAAAGAAGCCAGGTTACCCGTGGGAAGGACTGACTCAGAGGGGTGCTGCATATCTGGGTGTGCTTAGCTTGTACCAATTCATAATGCTGCATCCTTATAATATGGATCCTTACTTGGATGTGAATATGTGTCATACTTCAGTTAAAAGATGACTGTAAAAAAAAAAAAAAGCTGACAGCTTATTATTTTTAAAATCCATGTTTATACAGTGAAAAAAAAGGCCTGGAAGGATGTTCAACAAAATATTTGATCGAGGTTATCCCTGGGTAATTAGATTACAGGTGATTTTTATTTTTATTTTTTCCTTGTGTAGAGGATTTCTCAGAGCCCTTCAAGGTGTACATGCAGGATGTAAGTTTATTAGCAGCCTGACGTGACCACGGCTTTGACAGCTACGAAAGAGAATATTTTATCCAGTAACGGATACCAAAGAAACTCAGAAACTCAACCTAATCAAGCATGTCAAGAATAAAGGGGAAAATTTGTTAATTGAATGTCATGTTATGTCCTTAGTTATGCTTAATACAAGATAGGCAATTTAGAATTCCCAATTATCCAATTAAAATGCTAATTATCTCGTACCTCGATAAGGCTGCTCTTGGAGAGAGAGTGAGCTGCGTCTCTCTGTTGCTTCTCGTCGTCCTGCTGTGACCGCTGCAGAACTTGCCACTGCCCTTGCCCCTGTTGGTGGCCCTCCCCTTCCAGGCAGCCTCTTCTGGAGTCCCTGCTCTGCCTTCCTCCAGCCAGCCTGGGGTACCTTCACCCGAGAATGGGGAAGGCCACTTGTCCTTGCAGCTCAGTTTGGGCCTCGTGCGCAGGTGTGAGGTCAGGGCCCTAGAAGGCGTTAGCCATAACATCATCCACTGCCAATATTTCCTTGCATGATCTGCATTCTTCCCAGCAAGCCCCAAAGTAGGTGCTATTCTAGCCCCCCCCCCCAACCTGCCAACAGACCTGAGGTTTTAGAGGTAGTTGGGTCAATATCATGCATGAGCTTTGCAGTCAGAACTCCTGCGTGGACTCCAGTCCTAAACATTGGTTCAGTGGGTCCCATGACTGTAGCACATCACTGCTCTGAGCTGCACTTCCCTCAGCTCCGAAGTAGAAAATTCCTTCCCCCCCACTGCTCCCCAGGGATTGTTGTAAATGCTAACTTGGGTTTTTTTTTTGTTTTGTTTTTGTTTGTTTGTTTGTTTTTTGGAGAGGTGTTTGCTTTAGGGCATGTGCACTCGCCAGAAAGAGAGACAGAGACAGAGACAGAGACAGCAAAAAAATCATCTCCCCAGGGGGAATGGCTATGCTGCAATCCCTTCTCCTCCATTCTTCTTTCAGGATCTTGGGCACGCATGCACACGCGCCCAGCGTGAGTTTAAGCCACCAGGTCTAGGACTCAAACTGCAGTCGACTACATGGGAGTCTAGCGACATAGCCATTACGCCAACTGGTCCCAGCTAACTTGAGTTTTCTAATAGAGTAGCTCTGTAACCCGCCGGGTTGGATAGGCCTCCATTTGCAGGACTTCTAAGCCTACTCTTACCCCTCCACCCCTCCAGTGCAGTTGCTTAGATCAAAGGTGCTTGTGCAGGAGGACCTGAGGAGTCGGAGACAGTGGCTCGGTATGCAGCTGAGATCAAGGAGTTGAGCCCTGGTTAGCCGCATGGAGATGCTCCCTTCAGGCTCTAGCTGCCCCACATATCCCCTAACCAGGCCGGCCAGGCCTTGGAGAAGTTGTGGCAGGAAGGCATTGCCCTTGGTCAAGCAGCTTCCGGCTGAGGGCCAGGACTATGGTGGGGGCTGTGGGAGGAGGGAACGAGGGAGCTAGGAGAGCACCAGCCAACAAAGGACGTCACTGCCACTGCTGCAGATGGCCGGTGTCCCTCATGGTGCTGTGTTGGTTCAGGCTGTGCTGTGCAGCCTGACTGGCCTTCTGCTAGCAGCAGTTTTATTAATAACACATTTTAGCTTTAGTCCGATGCACCCTGTCAGTGTCTTGTTTGGCGATCTACTGTGTGAATGCTGTTTGTTCATTTAAAACATGCGCAGAGGCTCGGTGGCAGCCCAGCCCTAGCTTCCTGCATGTGTCCTCAGCCTGAGGGGCTAGCGAGAGGGAGACACAGGGCAGGCCCCAGTTCGCCACCAAATCCTGGTATCTGCCCTTCAGAGAGGCCCAGAAAGAACACATGTCAAAGCAGCTGAGCAGAGGCCTGGGCAGGTCATCCAACCACCCAGGCAGCAGTAACAAGGATGGGATGGAGACTCTCTTGCCAGGCGCTTTCTGATGGCCCTTGGCTACCTTCCCCCCAGAAAAGGTTTGGTGTGTGCTGGCCCCTTGGTAGGCACATCTGGTTTGGCTCCAAGGGTTCTGTAGCTGTTGCTTCTGCTTTGCTAAAGCAAGAAACACCCCTGCTGGCCTCTAGAGGAATCTCAGGGCCCTGCTCTGTGGGAGAGCCTGCTCTTACTCTGAAAAGACGTTTCCTTCAGTAAGATCTTCATAGGGATCATTCATACCTAAAATTACCATCGAAATTAATTTTTTTAAATGTGAATTTAAGTAACTCATTTAGGGGCTAGCAGATGGCATGGCAGTTATGTCCCAGGGCTCCCACATGGCCAACTTCAGTTCGAGTCCCGGACCTGGTGGCTTCAAAATCATGCCAGGCACTTGTGCGTGCGTGCCCAAGATCCTGGGAGGAGAAGGAGTTGCGTTGTGACCATCCCCTCTGGGAGGGGTGATTTCCCACTTTTCTTCTCACTCTCTTTCTCTGGAGAGCGCATGCTCCATAGGGCAAAAAAATCTCTAAAAATAATAATAATGATTTTTTAAGAGTAACTCATATAAGGGGTCAGCAGGTGATGTAGTGGTTAAGGCGCCTGACTCCCATATGGACAACCATGGTTCAAGTCTCAGACCTGGAGGCTTGAAACTCATGCCAGGCATGTGTGTGCCCAAAATCCCCAGAGGAGAATGGAGGAAAAGGAATAACAGCATAGCCATTGCCTCTGGGGAGTGATTTCTCACTTTCTGTCTGTCTGTCTGTCTGTCTTTGGCAAGTGCACACACCCTATAGCAAAAATCTCTTTAAAAAAAAAAAAAAGAAGAAAAGAAACTGATTTAAAAGGGCTGAGACTGCTATCCACGATACACTTGCTTGACCCCACGCATCACAAAGCACTTTGCAATCCCTTCTCCTCCCTCTTTTTACACACTCAGGGCCCTGGCACATCCCCGAGGAGGTGGACCCTGGACTCTTGTGGATCAGTTCTACGAGGTGGCAGAGAGGTCACCAGGAAGGGAGGTGATGAGCCCAGATGCCCCTTTTAAAGCAGGAGGACTCTGCGCGTGTGTGTATTTCCATGTATCCTGGACCCTGGTGCAGAGGACACCCTTCTCGTGTCCTCTTGTACGTGTCCCAGAGAGGCTGTGTGTGCATGGCCTGTTCAGGGGCGGTGGATCCTCACCCTCTGTAGCTCCATAGGGAACGAGGCTGTGCGTCGCAGTGTGGGTGTTCAGGATCCACACAGGTTCTATTTAGCTTTAAAGGAATTGCCAAGAGGCTGTTTCTCAAGGCCCGCAGTGTCCACTGAGGGGTGCCCATGCTCTCTGCTGCCCCACAGGCAGGATCCCTGTTGTGTGGACTCGCCTCAAGGCCTCTGAACAACAGCAGCGGTGACTAGCAGACCTGGCGTGTAGTGCCCGTGGTGTGCCAAGCACTGTCCCACGTGTGCCACACGTAACAGATTGTTGCATGGGCATGGCAGCCATGGGGGGAGGTACCGTGATCATCCCCGTTTTACAGAGGAGGAAACAGCCACAGAGAGGCCATGCAGCTGGCAAGTGGCAGAGCCAGGGTTTGGCTTTGGAGTCACCTCGGTCATGAGGTGTTGCAGAAAGGGCGTGGAGAGCAGCCACCGCAGGACTGGGACTGGAGCTGGGAAGTTTCGCCCCTACCCAGCTTCATAACCCCAGGTCTAGACTTGCCGCTCTTCTGTTTTGTTTTTGTTTTTGTTTTTTTAGGTTTTCATTGTAGGGTACGTGTGTTTGCCGGAGAGATAGAGTTGGTGAGAGGGGAAGTGAGAACTCACTGCCCAACGGGGATGGCCATACCACTGTCCGTTCTCCATTCCTCTTTCAGGATTTTGGGCAGGCGCGCGTGCACATGTGCCTGGCGTGATCTTCAAGCCGCCAGGTCTGGGACTCAAACCGTCAGGCTTACTGCTCTTCTAAAAAGCTCTCCGTGTGGCCAAGAGGACTGTACCACCCTGCCTTTTTTCTGTCATATTCCCATCCCTGACCCCTCCCTGCTCTTTATCTGTTGGGGACCCGAAGTTCGAAGCCCGGCCTGGTAAGCGGGGTGAAGCGGCTCATGCCATCTTCTCACAGCGCCTCTGTCCGGCCAGTGCTCACAGCTTGCACTGGCAGCTGGACTGACACTGGTGTCCCGGGCAGCCCCTCTACAGTTTTGGGGCATCTAGTGCGTTTTTATAGGGCTGTGACTTATCTACTTGTTAGATGATAAACCTTCAAAGGCAGGAGCTGGGCTGTGTGCCCAGAAACACTCCCTGGGCGGGATTTGTAGATCCCAGAGGAGGCCCAGTGAAGCTGTCCCTGGAGACGTGGTTCCTTCAGATCTAGGCTGGGAATTCGCTATCCTGCCCATTAGGCATCTGTAGGCACTGACAAGGGGGCTGCCCTCCTGCCAGTGCATACCTCATCCACTTCGTCTTTCTCACAGAAGGCTCTCCAGGTTCTCGTTTACACCTGGATACGAAGCATCTGTGGGTTCTCATTCATACCTGGGTACGAAGCATCTTCTAATTTCGCTCGGGAGACATTTATAAACAAGGGTGGTAGAGGAATGGCCAAGTAGGGAGTAGCCTCCAGCACCTTTCCATGTGGGTTCAGTTGTGTCACTGTTGTACCACTGCCTGGCCCCTCCTTCCTTTCATGCAAATTCAGGCCTGCCTGAAACTCACATGCACCCAAAATCCCAAGAGGATAATGGAGAAGGAACTGTGGCATGGCCGTCCCCTCTGGGGGATGATTCTCTCTCTCTTGTCTCCTGCAAGCGCACGCACCGTATAGCAAACTGAAAAAATTAAAAGGTTTGCTGCTAAAGTCCAATGTGAAGAACTCAAGGTTTTCAGGCTGGAGTGGCTTTTTAGCATGTGACGTTTCTCCTCTACCTTTCCAACTCTTCGTTGTGTGGCAGTGTCACTGCGGCTGGCACAGTGGCCATCGTTGGGCTGCAGTTTGCAGGTGAAAGTCGGTCCAGCCTTTCCTGAGTTTGGTGCTTCAGTGCGCTCTGCCTTTACTCAGAATTTCTTTTGTGTAAACAGAAGCCAGAGCGTGCGGTGATCTCCACGGTGAGGGTGGTCCCGCCAGGAAAGCTACAGGCAGGGGTGCAAACCCACACCCAGCTTCCTCAGGACGCTACCTCTGGTCTCCCATAGAATATGCTGTTCATCTGCACCTACCTGAACTTTCTAAAGCCAACCCCAGTGCAGCCTGTGTCTGCATGTCACCTCTCAATTGAGGGTGGCCTCATGCCCCCCTAAAGACTACTTGTATTGGGATCAAGCCACATCCATAGCCGACGGGGCATGAGGAACATGGTAGCTCGGGTGTGGGAGTTCCATGTCTAGGAGGGAGGCACGGGGCCGTTCTGAGGCTGCCTGTTGCAGGCTTTGCACACTAGGGCTTGCTGTGAGGAGCACCAGCCTCTCCCTTAACATGGCGGGAACGTGCCCACACTGTGGCCATACTCTGTGCTGCAACCTAGCCCCATCCCCATGGCCTCTGAGGCTGATGGCAGCTACTCAGTGTCCCCACTGTGGATGTGGGGGCAGCTGAGGTGAGGAATGAGTGGCTTTCCTTGCCCCCCCCCCGCCCCCGTTCCTGCAATCCTTTAAATTAAGGAAGTATTTCCCTCGCAGGTACCAATCATCCTGTAAGGGTTGTAAGGCAAGCCTGAAAGCTGATTGAACATAGCAGAACCGTTCCTGCATAACAACGACTTAATACCCAATCATAGCAATTACACATAATTTGTGTTTACAGCGCCTGCAAGATTAAACTCCTCCATGCAGACATTCTCTAATGCGTGGAACGTGCAGGGCAGGACTGCCACTCGGTGTGCCCGCAGGTGGCCTTTGGTGTTTGAGAACGGCTGCCCAGGTCTCGGGGAGGGGTGTGGGTGCCTCCCATCATTGCGCCCCTCACCGGCTGGGTTCTGTAAAGGTTGCATATCTGGTGTGCCTAGAATATCAGGGCAGAGCTGAGGAGCAACCTGGTCCTTGGAACTCAAAGTCCCATGCAGAGTGAGACCCCAAGGTCCTGGGGTACATTAAAGGGGAGGGCCAGGAGTTCTGGTGTGTCCAGAGCTCAGGGCAGCTTGGCCTCCCAAGGACTCAGCACTGCCCATGTGGTATTGATGTGGCCTGGTCTCCCACCCCTGCAGCCTCTCCAAGATCTGCCTTGAAGGTCCAGCGTGTGGGAGACAGCCTGCTGCCCCCGTAACCTGTAGTAAGCAGCAGGCTTGTGCCCCTGCCGACCTTCACCAAGGCTGTATCGTCTGACCTGCTCGCTGCCCTGCTGGACTGGCAGACCTTCGCTGTCCGCCCACTCTCCTGGTGGAGACCTCCCTGGCATGGCTCTGAGTTTAGTCTCAAGGCTGGGGTCTTGTCTTTCTCTCCAGACCTTGCTGCTGAGCCTGCCTATTCTGGGTGGGAGCTTGTCCCCAGGACTGTCCCAGGGAAGGAGAAGCAGAGCTCTTCCCCCAGCACCCTGCCTCCCCCACCTCCCTGGAGACCTTGGTCTGCCCAGCAGCTCCTGCCCTCTGTTTCCCAACTGAGTAGAAGACAGCGCCATGACTGGAAGAGATCCCATATTTCTCTCTGGCTGTGTCCCCAGCGCCCCCGTGGTGGGTCAGTGGTCATCCTGTCCCTCTTCCCCCCTAGATATGGAGTCCCAGGGAGACTCCCCCCCAAGCCCTGCAGAAATGCATGGCTACTGCCCCAGCCCATCTTCCCCTGGGGCCGGGGCTCCAGTGTCTGTCTGTCCCCCGATGAGCCTGGGAGGCTGGCCAACTCCTCCGGCAGGTGGCTGGCCCTGCTGGCCCTCAGCTTCCTCCCTGACCTCTGCGATTCTGTGGCTGGTGGCTGACCCTGGGTTTCAGGCAACAAACCTCACAGACTTCTAGCTCAGGCCTTCTTGGGGAAGCAGCAGAGCAAGGTCAAGGCCGAGGATATGCACTGGAGACCATGGGGAGGAGGTGGGTGTGCATGATCCCGTGACTCCCACTAATGTCTCTCTCACCCTGCAGCCTCTTCGAGCACTACTGCTACTCACAGGGCGGCATGCGCCATAGCTCCTACACCTGCATCTGTGGCAGGTGAGTACACGCCGGATCTCGTGGGCTGAGGGCCAGGGCGGGTCCCCTCTTGCCCCGTTTAGAAGCCCTTGCTTGCTTGCATGCCCACAGCAGTCCAGGCTACCCCAGCTGGAAGTCACTCTTTGTGCCTGAGGTTCTGGGAGCCAAGATTGCCTCTGCCTGCCAGGCCTGGCACTGGGTAAAGGAGGGAGCCCAGCCTGCCCAATGCAGAGGGACTACCTGGTGTCCCTCCCTCCCAACTCCAGCTGGTGGGTCTAGGAGTGCTCGCAGGAAAGCAGCTCTTCCTCGGAACACCACTGGCTCTCGCCCCAAAAGGGCTCATAGGGAGCCCGTGGTTACCGGGTGAGTCCATGGGCGGCTTCTGTGCACAGTGGGAGTAGAGTGTGGAAGGAGCTGGGGAGGTGTGAGAAGCTGCAGTCATGTGGGTGTTTGTGGAGCTGTCGGCTTGGGTGCTCAGGCACCTCCCAGTGGGCGTCAGGGCTCTATGTGGGTGTGCGTGTCACTCTAGTGTATCTGTTTGTGACACACTGTGACTGGGACAGCCCTCCGTATGGGTGTGCAGCTCTGTGTGTGCTCAGCACATGCTCGGCTGTGCTTGGAGGCACACACATGACAGAAATGACCACGAATGTGCATTGCGTGGTCCACAGGGCATGCACAATTGCGTGTGCCTGTGTAGCTGAGTGTGTCCTGCTGATGAGTCTGCACAGGGCGTGGCTTGGCTGTGGGGGCTTCCTCAGCTCCTTGCTCACCCAGCCAGTCCCCTGCCTTGCCCCCACCCCAGCTCTGCCCTGGGGTCTGGCCCCTGCCCTGCCTGGATGGAGCCGGCAGCTCAGCTGGCGTGCACGTCCTCGGCACATGAATAATACATGTGAACATCTCAGTCCTTGGAAGTGTTCTTCTCTGGTGGGTAGAGAGAAAAATCATTATTTCTACTTTTATGATTCCTGAGACTCCCGAGCGGGGCCATAAATATTACACCCAGGTGGGACTTTTCTTTTTTCCTTTGGACAGACTTAAAAGTCCTTTTTTTCTTAAAGGCATCGCTCATTAGGGGAGCTCTGGGGCAGAGGCGCGAGGAGCAGCTGGCCTCCTGCCTCTGCGTTGGTGTGCTGGGGCAGCGCCTAAGACAGGTGCTCTTCCACCGGGCTGATTAGCCCCCTGGAGTAAAGGGCTCCCTTGGGGTCCCTTCCCGAGGCCCTCCCCATGAGCTGCCCATGTCCTAGCCCAGAAGGGCAGGTGCTCACACTCGTGGCTGGGAAGCCCTGAGTGCGGTGCTGCACTGTGACTGCAGGAGTGCCAGGGTTATTCCATCCCTCTACTGTGCCTGGGTGTGGTCCAGCCATCCCTGGGCCTCCACTAGAGGGTAGACAATACTGTCCTGGGGACAGGAGATTAGGGAACCAGCCTCCCAGGGTCTGCTGACTGAGGGTGGGCCATTGACCACCCACCCCTTGCCCTTTGCAGTGGTGAGAACTCGGCTGTGCTGCACTACGGACATGCTGGGGCACCCAACGACCGTACCATCCAGGACGGAGACATGTGGTAAGTGAGGCCTACCCTGGTGCACCAGGGCCCAGCCCTGTGCAAGAACCACCAGGCCAAGGTTGGACTCAGCCTCAAGGCTGACTGGAGCCTCTGGGATCCTGTCCCAGGAGGACTGACCACAGTGTGGAGGCTGGTCTTCTCTGCCAAGGCTGCTGGGCTGTTGGGTGCTTTCTCTGGAGTCTGTGCCCCACAGGGAAGCCCCGAAAAAAGGGTCTCTGTGGTTTTCTGTGGGACCATGGATGGTGGCTCTCTGAGGAGGGTTGCATTGTTCCCCAGCCCTGCCCAGGCTGTCCTCACTCTGCATCAGTGCTGGGAGGGCAGGGTCCTCCCAGACTGGAGCAGGGTAGACCCAGGGAGCCTCCCTCACTCTGAAGCCACCAGCCTCAGCCACAGGACCCCTGGCCATGAGCGGCCATTGATGGAACAGTCAGGTGGGGTACAACCCCCAAGGGGGCTGAGGGCCTTCCCGAGCACGCGTAGCTGAGCTCCAGCCCCTCACAGGTGCTGCAACAAGGCAGAAGCCAGCAGGTCGGGCCCTCCACTAGCCTCTCCTGTTGAAGGAGTTGAGGTCCTGCCTAAGATCCCTAGCATGTAGGGCACAGCCAGTGCTCCGGACGCGCAGGAGGATCTGTGAGCACCCATGATCCAGTCCGGCTCACAGAACTCAGTCACTCGGCCTGTCCTCCTGGCCTCTCCACCACCCAGACATGGGCCAGGGCAGTGCCGGACTACTAAAGGCCACCCAGATGCCGGGGACCCGGGCCCGGCCACAGGCCCCACAGAGCTCCCTTTCTTGGCTGTCAGACACGTTTCTTTCATTGACCAGCAGACCGGGGTGCCCTGCCCTGCCTGTTTTCTTTGGCACCTTCTCATCTGTCGCTGATGCCCCTGAACAAGTTTCCGATGCGCTGCTTCCAGGCAGTGTCGCGGCTTCCTCTCTGGGCGGCGCTGGCTGACTCGGAGGGCATCCCGCAGCAGCCTGCTGCTCTTGCTTCCTGGGCTGGAGCTCGGCGATGGCTGCTCTCTGGTCTGGGCCTGGCCTGACCCAGGCAGGACCCGGCCATGTGGCAGGATGCCCAGGCATCCCCAGACCACATCCACGAGGGGCGTGAGCACACATGCACAGACCTCCAGGCCCAGAGAGATGCCGTGCTCTGAGCTGTCATTGCCGTGCCCTGGGAACTCACGCAGTCCAGGGATCTGCCCATCCACTGGGCACCCAGACCTGCAACTGGCCACAGACTGCTCACCCAGAGTTCATAGTAAAACATGATGTTCTGGCTGAGGCCACCGTTGGGGGCGCCCTGCTCAGCCTTCCGAAGAGACAGTCCCATTCGTCCCTCTCTAAGCCTCAGTGTCCATCCATGAGTGGCAGTAGCAGATGCATCGTGACAGCAGAAGGGATGCTGCAGTAGGGGATCAGCCACCGTCCTCCGCTCTGCCAGCTGAGCTATGGAGGGATACTGAAGAGAGCAGAGCCAGCGTGCTCTGCCCAAGGGCCAGCACCAGCTTGGGCTGGAAGCATGCAGAAGAGGGACACCCATTGTGGCCATAGAGGCGGGCCAGGACACTGCCATTCACACCACCCACCTAGCTGTGAGCTGGCCCTCAGTGTCCACTTCCTCAGCCTGCCTGACCACACCAACTCCACACACCCATCTCACCCCCAGGCCACGGTGAGCTCCACAAACTGTGGGCCGCTGCCCAGCCTGCAGTGTTGTGCTATGCTGCCTCTGGGTGGTGGACTTGCTTAGGCGGTGGCTGGGCCCTGCTCTACCCAGGGCCTGGAGGGTCCAGCCGAGCTCAGTTGCCCGCCTGGAGGCCCGAGAGCCAGGGAGAACAGTGACCCTAACAGAGTTCTTCCCGAAAGTCTCTTTCGACTCTCTCACCCAACCTCCGCTCAGATCCTAGGAGGTGGGGACCTCACTCCCCACACTCCAGAGTATGGGCAAGACAAGACACAGGAGGGCCCCAGCCCAGGTGCAGCAGAGGGATTTGGAGAGGGGCCTGGCTGCCTCAAACTTGGCTCAGCTGGAGCTCAGGGAAAGGGGTGGGGAACCCTGCCCCCTGGGCCATGGCTGAGCCCCTGGGGGTCCCAGAGAGACCACTTGGCCTCTGCAGGAGCCTTCACCTTCCATAATTTTTCTAGTGCTCCGTGGCCCATTCTAGCTGGGCCAGAAGGACGGGACCCAGGACCGCAGTCTCAGGGCAGAGACAGACCTGGTGAGGCCCTCATCCCATGAGGGGCCAGGTCCAGCTGTATTCCTGGCTGGGGTGGCCCCTGACCTGGGGCCTCCACACAACCCTGATGCCGGGGCCTCGGCCTCTGACACAGCACACGGCACCTGAGTCTCTGGTTGCAGCTGTAGAGACAGGAGGGATCCAAAGAAGCCCAGGGATGTTCGTGCCAAGCCCAAATTGGTGCTTTTATTTTTCTAGTGCTAACTTTGAAATGTAGCCAGTAGAATAATTATGAGTTTATTATAGTCAATTTATTATGCAGCATTTAGAACAACATGTTTTGCTGATTGCTGCTACTGCCAGATTGCCAGAGGCATTTATAATCCATTGTTTTATTGAAATTGATCTGCCGAGCGCCTACTGCATTCGGTAAATAATAAATCACTCTGTTATCCCAACATAAAAGCCACGATACGTCATCAGAAGATGTGAAACCCAGATCCGAACAGAGTGCAGAATCTTCTCCTAAGCTGAGTGCCTCCAGCCGGAGCCTTTGCATTGCACGCACCTGGGCAGGGCGGGCTCTGGGCCCCAGCCCTTTGACACTGTCCCAGCGGTATTCCCACGCTGACTAATGGAGCTCTTTGGGGAGGCAGAGCTGGCCTAGAGCAGACTTCATTGGAGAAGGTGGGAGCTGCTGAGGGTAGACCAGCCTCTTCTGTCCCTCTCTCACAGTCCCACTGTGGCCACCCTCCTCCCAGTAGTCTCTTTTTTTTAAAATGTTTTTTTTTTTTTGGAGAGATTTTCACTGTAGGGTGCGTGCGCTCGCCAGACAGACAGAGAGAGACATAGAGACAGAAAGCGAGAAATCACCCCCCAGGGGGGATGGTCACGCCGCAATCCCTTCTCTTCCATTCTCCTCTCGGGATCTTGGGCACGCACGCACACGCGCCCGGCGTGCGTTTTAAGCCACCGGGTCCGGGACACGAACCGCGGCCGACTACGTGGGAGTCCAGTGACATAGCCATTACGCTAACTGCTGGTTCCCCCAGTAGTCTCTTTTTTTTAAAATGTTTTTTTTTTTTGGAGAGATTTTCACTGTAGGGTGCGTGCGCTCGCCAGACAGACAGAGAGAGACATAGAGACAGAAAGCGAGAAATCACCCCCCAGGGGGGATGGTCACGCCGCAATCCCTTCTCTTCCATTCTCCTCTCGGGATCTTGGGCACGCACGCACACGCGCCCGGCGTGCGTTTTAAGCCACCGGGTCCGGGACACGAACCGCGGCCGACTACGTGGGAGTCCAGTGACATAGCCATTACGCTAACTGCTGGTTCCCCCAGTAGTCTCTTATATTTACATGCATGCGTGCCTGTGCATGCACAGGGCCTCAATCTGTGCTGTGTGCTAATGAGCACGGCTTAAGTCTCTGCCTCCTCTCTAGCTGCGTGGTCACCCCTCTGAGCCTCAGAGGTCTCAAGGATGATAAATACGAAGTGCTGAGCATGGGCCTGGCACAATGTGGGCCCTTGGCGGGTGACAGCTGCAGCAGCAGTGGTCACACAGGTGCCAAGCAGACCAGGACCTCTCCTCCCTGCTCTGCAGACCTCTAAGGCCTCCTTTCTAGCAGCAGGTTTCATGGCAGCATGTGGGCTGGGTCTGGGTTACTCATAGACAGCTCTCTAGCTGCCTGGCCTACCTGTCAGTGTCTTCAGCACCAGCAGTGCCAGGTGGAGCTTGAGGCCGGTCAGGCTCACCTCCCACTCCTCCGTCCTTTCAGAGCTGGGACCGTTGGCCACAGTCATCGCCTGTGGAGTCTGTAAAGTGGACACTCTGGCTCCTACTTCAGAGCAACCTGGCCAGCCGAGAACTGAAAGGGACATTCTGAGAGTCCATTCCTCAGTGCCAGGCCGGTGGCCCCTGAGGCCCCCTCCCATGGATCAGGAATGGGTCCTGCCCCACTGCTCTGTGCTGATCCAAGAGTGGGGAATGGGACGTTGCTGTAACTTCAAATCCTTGGGGTCCTCCCGCTCAGTTTCTTCAGCGTGTGAGGCCTTGTATGGGGCTTGCAGATGTGAAGGCTCTTGGCTCCCAGCCTGTCCTGTTGTGCCCCTGGGACTCATCGTGAACCCCAAGAGCAAGCTGCTGTTCCAGAGAAGCCATTCGCGGCTGTTCATCTTCCTTTTAGGGCAAATAGGCAGATCCTCTAAAACGGTTTTCAGTGTGTCCCCACAAAGGATGGTGTCTAAGCTTATGGGAGGCCTTTCCTAAAAGGGAGCCTCAGGAGACCCCTCCCAACTCATTTCAGCCCCATGCCAGTAGGTGTGAGCTCAGATGTGACCAGGACTTGGTACCCTGCCTGGGGCTGTATGCACTGCCCTGTCCTCCCCCAGCCAGCCTGTGTTGTGGGCAGGAGTCCCTGCAGGCTGATGGAAATGCTGACAGCCAGCATGCTGCCCATGGCCACCAGGGTGCGCCATCGCCCATGTTTAAACCCACAGGGAGCTGAAGGCCCAGAGCTAGACCCACGCCCGCGCTGGACTCCCCATTTGAGGCCTGCCTTTCAGCACTCCGTACCTCCCTGGCCCCCTGGATGGGTGACCCCATGGGGCAGAGGTGAGGAGGGGTCCAGGCCGTGCCTCTGGTGTGCTGTGCTTCGGAAAGCAGCTGGGACACTCCTCCTCACATGCTCCTACCTGTCACACAACCAAATCGGGTGGGGAGGTAGGAGAAGAGGGAGCCCTGTGACTCCTCTCAGAACCTTCTAGACCATGGATGGGCCCAAGGATGCCCCTGACCTGAGTTGCGTAACTGCAAGCAGGATGTGGCTGGTGGACGTTGAAGCAGACCTTCCAGTGCTGGCCAGAAGAGGGCAGTGTTGCCTCAGGACACATGGACCGGGCCTCCCCCTCTGCTTGGTGGTGAGGTTCAGTGCTGTCCCTGGGCGTGGAGGAGGGCGGTCAGCCCAGCCAGGGAGGAGAGACCTGTCCCAGGCCTCATGCTCGGCAGCTTGCCAGTGTCCCCTTCCCCCTTCTCCTCCTTCCCCACAATGGGTCTGGGGCCCCACCTGTCTCTGTGTCCGGGTAACGGCCAGTCTGAAGCTCCTGCTGATGGCAGAGGTGGGGACACAGCCCACAGTCCCCAAAGCTCTGCTGCTCTTTGCCCAGAGAAGCCCAGGCTGCCAGTTTCATACCAGGAGAGCACTTGGAGACTGGTTGAACTATGGCTGACACAGGGTGCTGCACCCACAGACTGTCACATCCCCAAGCAGAGTGGCCTCAGCCCTGTCCCCACAGCTGTCTCCATCACAGACATGCCAGACCCTCAGCCCTGCAGGCAATGGGGTACCCACTGGCATCCCTATGGCATCCCTTACGCTCTGTTGGCTGGGCTAGGCTGGGAAGATTCTGCCCACTCCTGGTGGGCTTCTTGGTCCAAGGCTGCCTGATGGTTGCACTGTGGCCCCCGTGGGGGAAGGGGAGACGTACTTGGGGGCTTTTCCCAGCTGAGACAAGGGATCCCATCGAGCCACACTTCACTGGTGCCCGATACCTTGGTAGGCTTCCGAATGTGTTGCCCCCCCCTCTCCCCCCCAGGGCCTGCTCCCCACTGCCAGGCTCAGCCCAGACCCTCTCTCCCTGTTTCCTTGGAGGGACACTGGACTGTCACCAGCCAGCTCAATCACCATCTTGAGCTTTTCACGACCTTAATAAGGTGCCCAGTCTTTGGGGCAAGAGGACACTCTCAAGAGGACACAGGCTCTAGCAGCTACCCATCTAGGCCAGCTGGCCGTGCCTTCAACGTCCCTTGCCAGGAGTAGCCCCTATTGTATTCGAATCCCGTGCTCACATGCATAGACGCACCCTGATTACACACAGACGCCTTGCCACCTGCTTTCTGTCTGGCCCCCTGAGTTTGCTAGTGCTTCCTGGCTACTCCCACATGGTTGATGTCATGACCCACAGCTTGAAAATCACCCGTCCAGACGGCCCGGGTGCTCGCAGACATCATGAGACACTGGTCATCAGGAAAGTGAAATGAGCCATGTGCCGGGCGCGTGATGTCAACTCCCTCCCTCCCGCCCCCACAGAGGCCAAAGCCCTGACACTGGCCCTTGCCCCACTGGATTTTAGTGGCCACAGGCCCATGGGATGGGCGGCAGATGTGTCCCACCCGCCTCTTGGGCAGGAGACCATGGCCTTGGCCCTGCCGAGCATGCTGCTTCTCACCGCGTCATCTGTGAGATGGTAATGCCACTTCACTCCAGATACACTCTGGTCACCAAGTGCTCAGGGGATGCTGGCTCTGGGCACTAGGGAGCTGGAAGCTGCTGCTGTCATGAGCTGGTGACAAGGGTGGCTTTGCTGTCTGGCCTGGAGCAGGAAAGCTTGGGAGTAGCTACCCCGTGCCTGGATTGAGTGGGGCGGAGATGGCCGGGAAAGCACTGGGGGAGAAGCCCACTTGGTGGGTCAGCCTGTGGCACCAGGAGGCCATGAGGACCCCAAGGGGTGGCCTTCACCTCTGTTGGCCACCCCTGGAGCTTGGCACACTATGGGAGTGGGCAGCTGGCCCATGCACCAGGGAGACCAGAGCTGTCACCTTGTCTGCCGGGACTGCCCACCGTGGCAGATGGACGGAAAGTGGCCCGCGTGTCTTCCTTTCTGTCTCACACTGAGGTCTGAAGGGAAGCAGAGCTTCCTGCTGCTCAGAAATCCCCCAGCCTGGCCCAGGACACCGACTGGGATACTCTGGCGTGTGAAATGCCCCTGCAGACCTGAATCCCCATGCCTGTGAAGTGTCAGTCATGGGCGAGAAGCGGCCAAGACCTGTGCCCATCCTCGAGATGAGAGTGAAGTTGCAGACCAAGTACAAAGCGGCCCTCGTAGAACACATTGCACCATTTCCCCAAAACTGTCCCCAAGCCTCTGTCGCTGGCTGAACAGCTCGGAGGCCTTCTGCCTATGAGCTGGCGGTCCCTGCCGTGGGGCCGAGGGAGTGGAGGGGCGCCCTGGAGGGTCTGGGTGGGCCAGTGATGGCAGGTAGCCTGGGCCTGCAGCTGCCCTAGAAGAGCCAGCGGAGGACAGAGCCTGCCCATCGCAGCCAGAGCTGCGCCATGCGAACACAGCCAGGCGCTGAGACGCCAGCACAGCGCTCGGGCGGTGTACGCTCTCCCCAGATGGCTTCCATTATCCCGCAGATCCACTCGGCCAAGATGGTGGTGTCCCTGGTGGGGGTCCCCAGACAGCCAGGAAGGAGGGATCCTGTGTTCTCGACGGAGCCAAAGCATGACGGAATTCTCTGTCGTCAGTCTGTATCCCGAAAACAGATGAAGTGGACACAGAGGAGTTGGGGGGAAATGATTTATAAAAGAGATGGCTTTCGGCCCTGGATTCCATAAGGGCCCGAATCTGAATAATTTGTGTGTGTAGCAACTCTGAGGGGGGTTAAAAAAAAAAGAGAGAGAGAGAGAGAAAAAGATAGGGAACTGAGAGCACGGAAATAGACTTCAGCCCTGGGCCAGGCACTGTGGGACAGCGGGGAGCTGGCTGGGCGTGTACTTCCTTCTCCAGAAAGCGGATGATTTGAAAACAGAAAATACAGTTGAAATCTCCGATCTGGGAGCTCCAGCCAGACTGGCTGAGGAAATCCCAGCACCCACTCCCCCAGGTCCTCTGTTCTGTTGAGGTGCATTTGGAGAACTCGGCTAGAGTCCGATCTGCCCTGGAAAAGTCTTGTTTTTACCGTTCTAGATGATTCCAGCCTTTGGCGTGCTCCTGTGGGCTATTTGTTTATTTTTGGAGAGGTTTTTGCTATAGGGCACGTGCGCTCGCCAGAAAAATAGAGACAGACAGAAAACAAGAAATCACCCCCTGGGGGGATGGTCACACCGCAATCCCTTCTCCTCCATTCTCCTCTCAGGACTTTGTACATACGTGCACACGTGCACATGCACCCGGCATGAGTTTAAGCCACCAGGTCCGGGACTCGAACTGCAGTCGACTACATAGGAGTCCAGCGACATAGCCATTATGCCAACTGCTGGTCCCTGTTGTAAACTATTCTTAAATAGTTTTAAACTACTTTTAAACGGTTCCATGTCTTTTCATTAATTAATTTTAAGTTTTTGCTATAGGGCATGTGTAAATACACATGCTGGAGAGAGAGACAAGTGAGAGGGAAAATAAGAAATCACCCCCCAGGGGATGGCCACGCACAATCCCGTCTCCATTTTCCTCCTGGGGTTTTGGGGACACACTTGCACACCCAGCAGGATTTTCAAGCCTCCTGGACTTGAACCACAGTCGACCCTGCGGGAATCTAGTGCCTTAACCGCCACCACCTGCTGGCTCCAGTTGCATGTCTTTGTAGATCAGCACAGCCCAGTAGAACTTTCTGCCCCAGGGTGTTGCAGTAGGTCCCTCAAATGTGGCCCTTCCTGGCATCTGTGCCCCCACACTCCTGGCCCTGTCCCATCTGCCCAGGCCATTCTCGGATGTTGTAAACAAACAGACCACAAACCATTTTCCTTTGTCATCTCCAAGGAGCACAAATTAAAATGCCCTACTTTTCTGGGTGAGACTGTGGCCCCATGTAGCTCCACTCCCGACTGCTGCCTGCATGTGTGTGGTCTCCCGAGGACACGGACCTGCAGCCGTGGTACTGTGCCCGTTTTCAAGGTGGGAAAACTGAGGCCCTGAAGGCTGAGTGCGGGAGCCCTTTACTGTCCTTGGCCTTGGGGCTTTGCTGGACCAGTGTTCAATACCTTGGTTTCCCTTCAGTGTAGGACTTAGATGTGGTCCTCCGTCCGTCCTGGTCAGCTCTGGGGGGAGTGTGCCCCATGCAGGACAAAACCCGCAGGCAGCTGTTGGTCCAGACATCCCACTGTACCCGGAGCCTCCCAGGGAGCCGAGGCCGGGGCGTGTCTGCTCAAGCCCTCTCTGTTTCATCATTCTCTCACAACTGGGCTTGGCTTTGTCACTTTCAGGTGAGGCCTCTGTGGCCTCCTGCAGGCAAAGTCCATCCCCCCACACACACCCCAGAATCTGTGACTTTGACCCAACCTGAAGTTCCTTGTCATGCTTGGGGGAGAGCTTTGCCAGCCCCCAAGGGTCACCTGAGATGTTATCTGGTGCCTTTTGCCCTGTTGACACTGTTTATGGTGTTTTGCAATCAGAAAAGACAAGAGATTAAGAAGTGCCCAGCTGGGGACTTTGGATTCCAGCAAAGCATCTGGGAACCCTGCACCTTCAAGTTTTTCCTTTAAAAAAGTCGGTTTCCTGGTTGTAGATGGTGTTGCTGTCAGTCATGTGACCTAACACCTTGCTTCATACCCAGGGCCAGGGTCTCCCTCCCTCTGCTGTCCCAAAGGCAGGCACAGAGGCAGATCTGGGGTGTTTGTTGAGTGGCTGCATTTACAGTTAGTTTGGCTTTGGGTGAGAGGCCTGGAAAGGAAGCCGTGGCTGTGCCCGGGCTCAGATCTGCCAGCTCTGACTCTTTGTGTGGCTGCAGTGAGACCCCCATGAAGGGTAGAAGCCGAGGATGGGACCAGATGCTAAGCAGGGCTAGACTCCAGCCAGTCCAAGAGGGCTGCTCCCACCTCCCCAGCCTGCCTGGCTCTGGTCACCTGGCCCCAGGGATGAGTGGAACCCAGGGCTGGGGCTGGACCAGCACTCCTCAGCCAGTTCGATGCCCATCTGCATGATGAAGGCACTGGCAGGCTGGTGGTCCCGCACTGTGCCTGCTGTCTGCGGGGCACTGGGGTGAACGAGGTGGAAGGTAGTGCTGCTATGTGCACCTACCTGTTCTCTCCCCTTGCGCCTCCCCCCGTCCGCTTTGCTGACCCTGTGCAGGAGGGAGCCAAGCCTGGACTCCGCAGCCCTTCACACGTCCTGGCTCGTTCCACCTCAGAGGGGGAGCAGGGCAGGGATCTTATCTGCTCTTGACTGGGGAGGGCCCCAAGGCCCTCCATGCAGCACGGTTGGCCCTGCTCAACCCCAGTGTGCTGACCTGGGCCCCTGATCACAGGGCATCCAGGTGGCAGACACAGCTGCCGGGACCCTGACTCAGCAGCCTCCTGACCCACCACTGTCCTCCTCTCTACTGGCCCCCCTGGCTCTGCAGCCTCTCCTACCCCCTGCCTGTTCCCTGCTCTGCCACCTGCGGATGCAGGGGCGCCAGGCCCACGGGGGAGTGGAGTCAGTGACAGCACTGTCCAAGCTCCCCAGAGTAGGAGTGGCTGACTAGGCCCAGGAACGCCCTACTGGACATGAAGCTGTCCCCTGCCCCAGTGGGGAGAGGGGTCATGTCAAATGTTTCTCTGGCCAGGGGGACCCGAGAGCTGGAGTAGAGCCAGAAGCCCCAGTGCACAACTCAGCCCACATTCCTGTTGGGCGCCTCCACCGTCTCAGGACCCCCGCCCAGCTCCTCCCTCCTCCTTTCCCTCCCAGGAGCGCTTTCTCAGCTGCGCTGGGTGCCTGGGTCTGGGCAGACCTGGGGTGGGGGGAGGGGATGCTTATATGGAGGCCAGGCGGCTGGGATGTCTCTGCCTCAGCCTGGTTCTCCAAGTGAGTCTCCACAGCTGGGCCTGCAGAGACCAGGGGCTGACTTCCCTGCCCAGGCTGAGCCCTGAAGCCATTTTTCCCTGGGGACAGAGGTGTCCAGATGACTCTGGGCTTCTGTGCTGCTCATGCACCTGTGGGAGCTCCCAGGGTAGGAAGGAGCTCTGACTCTGGTCATGTGGCGGGATGGGATGGCCTGAGCCTCCTGTTGCACCCAGACTGAGGAAAGCTGCCCTAGGTCCCAAGGGAAGGAGCAGTGGAACCCCCAAATCCCTACTGGCCTCATGCCCTTGTCTCCCCACAGCCTATTCGACATGGGCGGGGAGTATTACTGCTTCTCCTCCGACATCACCTGCTCCTTTCCTGCCAACGGCAAGTTCACCACGGACCAGAAGGCCATCTACGAGGCCGTGCTGCGGAGCTGCCGTGCCGTCATGAGCGCCATGAAGCCAGGTGAGGGCGCGGGGCCGGGCCTGCGGGGAGGACCCACGGGGGCTGGAGAGGGTGGGCGCCGTGTGGCAGGAGCTATAGGACGTGGGTCCTGCAGCACTCTGGGACTAGAGTCTGCCCCCCCTCCATTGCTCGACCGTAAGATTCTGGGTGGAGTCAGGTCTCCAGGGCCACTTCTAGGAAACAGGCTGACCCCCGAGCAGGGCTGGGAATCGAGGAGCTCAGCTCAGGCTCACCCTGTGTCCCACTCACCTTGTTCACTGTGTCCTCCCAGCCACATTGGCCACTAAGACGCCAGGGTGTCCCCTGCCCTGCCTCAAAGCAGAATCCACTCCGGGGGGGGGGGGCCTAGGGGGGTTTTGGACATTGGCACAGGTAAAATATCAAAGCAAATCC
>NW_006205257.1:1355849-1365302 GCF_000334495.1 Tupaia belangeri chinensis
GCCTAGGTGGCTTTGGACATTGGCACTGGATAAACATTAGAGCAGATTCGAGGCCTGCTCAGCTGCGCTCCAACCCTGCATGGAAAACTCTTCCTCTAGGTGACTGTTGCCTATAAGTGGGGAGGCAAAAGCTTGTCCACACTGAGCTGAACCATGTGAAGCACTTTCAGCCCTTCTAGCACAGTGGCCCAGAGCGGTCATTGTCACTGCCATGGTGGGAGTGCCAAGTCTAAGTCTGGGCCTAAAGTTTCTGTCTGAGGCCACCCCCCACCTGGGTAGGGACAGCCTACCCAGGACAAGCAACCAGCCTTGGCTGCCAGGTCCTGCTCCCCCTCCCCCACCCACACTAGCCTTCAGGATGCGGCCTCTACCCGTGTCCCTGACCTCGCCCCAGGCCCCACCAGGCTCCTTGGCATCCCACTGCAAGGCAGCCACGGCCCAGCAGACAGGCACAGGTCCTCTGGAGGCACAGTGTCCCCCCCACCCCATGCAAGGCCAACTTCCTGGTGGGCCTTCTGGGAGCCTCAGGGTCTGGCCACGCTCCTTCCTGGGTGGCATCTGCAGGGTCAGACCCCAGCCCTGGTGATCGGCTCTTCCTGCCAACAGTGATGGGGTGGGGGGTTCCTGACTTGCTGCCTGTGTCTGGAGGGAGGACTTCAGGACATGGCCCTCTCCTGTTCTTGCTTCAAGCCCTCCAGGGCTTCCAAACACACTGCTGCAGTGTGGACGGGCTTCCCCATCTCTCGCTCCATCCTGACCTGGTGACTCGTCCACACCAGGCACAGCTGACGCGCCCCGCGTCCCCAGCTGTGAACGGCAGTGCGTTCTCGCCAGGTTAGGTTCTTTGGTGCCATCCAGCACACGTTCACAGGTGGGGAGCACGGGTCTGGGATGGGGCAGAACCGAGGCAGCACAGAGGTGTAGAAGCTACTGGAGCGCTGAGAGCGAGCTGTGAAGTACTTTCAGCCCTTCTGGCACAGTGAGCTAGAACTGTCTGACCAGGGCCTGCTCTGGACATGTAGGCTGCAGCCAGGGTCTCCCACCTGGAGCCCCTCGCAAGGATCCACGTCAGAGAGCACCCCATGTGAGCCAAGCTCAGGATCCCAGAGAGGTAGGCATGCTCCTGCAGCAACATCCCACCCAGGTAGGGGGAGCTAAGGTATCCTCTATGAGGGACCAGCAAATGGCTTAATGTTACGTCTCTGGACTCCCACATGGGCGACCGCGGTTTGAGTCCTGGACCTGGCAGCTTAAAACTCCAGCTGGATGCGTATCCATGCCTACCCAAAATCCAGAGAGGAGAATGGAAGAGAAGGGATTGTGGTGTGGCCATCTCCCCCTAGGGGATGATTTCTCACTTTCTTTCTCTGTCTTTCTAGTAAGCACACATGCCCTATAGCAAAACTTTCTCTAAAAAATAATAAATAAGGTATCCTCTACAAGCCACATGGGGATCGCTGCAGGGAGAAGAAATGGCACAGTCGGGCCTCCGAGCGAGGCTTCAGAGGCCAGAACCCAGGCCCCAGCTCAGCCTCTGCTGGCCGTGTGCCTTGCTCTGGCCCTTCAGTCTCCTTGTGCCCAAAATGGGCCAAGCTAGTCCCCTGCCCTGTCCCAGACCTGATCCACTCCAGGCAGGCTCTATACACTGGCTAGTTAGATGGTGACATGCCCTCACTAAGGGCCAGCGGGGAGCTAGCTGAGCAGTCTCCAGCGTGAAGGGAATGGTGGGTGGAGGCTGCAGGGCCACCGGGGGCCCTCGGCTATGACAGGCCTTGAAGGCTGAACTCTGGGTGCATTCTGACTTTGGGGGCTATAATGATCAGATACATGTGACTCCAAAGCTTTTATTTTAAGAAAAGAAACGGGGGCCAGTCAGTGGCGCAGCAGTAAAACACAATGCCCTGTGAGGCCGACCCTCGTACGAAGGTTCTGAGTTAGCATCCAGAGACCTCCCTGGTGTGCCAAATACTCACATGCCCTGATCTGGACTGGCTGAGGCTGGGTGTGGACTGCAGCATCAAGGCCCTGTTGGGAAGGATCTCTCGCTGTTTCTTTCATGGAAAAAAAACTTTTAAAATATATTGTGCAGTAAAAAAGAGGAGGGGGAAACAGTCCCAAGCCCCAGAACTGGTCGAGCCCCAGGATGTGGCCTCTTGAGGACCCTGAACTCGATGGCTCAGCCTTGGGCTGAACAGTCCCCTGTGGCCCCACCTCCAGTCGCTGGATGAGCAACAGCCACGGTTGCTGGGCCAAACGCTGTTTTGGAGAGGTCCTCGGGGACTGTTGTTTTCAGAGGCAAATTGTGATCAGGCCTTTCTAGTCTTATCTCCCAAAGCCCCCACCAGCAGCAAAGGAGCCGTGGAGGGATGCCCCACTCCCACCCCCTAGCCCTACACCCTCACTTGTCCAGCAGGAGCAGGCCTTGAATAAGTGAGTCCAAGGACAGGAAATGCAGATGTGCCCCAGAAGGAAGACAGAGAAGGAAAACCCGGAAGTACATGAGCTCCTTGATCTGGTGACAGCCTTGATTGGACTCACCTGCTTTAGCAGCTGCAGAAATAATAGCATTTGGTGCCAAATTGTTTTGCTTACAAAGCAGCAGCCTCCTCTAAATATCAATGAGGGAGAGTCTCCAGGACAGAAAAGCTGGGAAGACAGAAAAGCCCAGGATGGAATGGCCAGCCTGCCCCTTATGTGGAAAGAAAGGGGGAGTAAGAATATGAATTTGCATAAAATTCACAAGGAGGAACAAGGGGGACAGAGGACTGTTATGTCCTTTTTTAAATTCTTTTAGTTACTTTTTTTTTTTTAAAGGTTTTTGCCATAGGCACATGCACTCACTCACCAGCGAGAGAGCCAGTGAGAGGGAAAGTGAGAGATCAGCCCCCAGGGAGAATGTCCTTTTTAAAATTCTTTTAGTTACTTTTTTTTTTTTTTTAAAGGTTTTTGCCATAGGCACATGCACTCACTCACCAGCGAGAGAGCCAGTGAGAGGGAAAGTGGAGATCCCCCCCCAGGGAGAATGGCCACACCACAATCTCTTCTCCATCCTCTTGAGATTTGGGGCATGTACACAGGTGCCCGCTGTGAGTTTCAAGCCACCTTTTTTTTTAAAGAGATTTTTTTGCTATAGGGCGTGTGTGCTTGTTGAGATGACAGAAAGTGAGAAATCGCCCCCCTCAGAGAGAATGACCACGCTACCGTCCCTTCTCCATTCTCCTCTTGGCATTTTGGGCCACACATGCACACACTCCCGGTGTGTGTCAAGCCACCATGTCCGGGACTTGAACCGCGGTCGACCATGTGGGAGTCCAGTGATGTAACCATTACCCCATCTACTGATCAAGCTGCCTTTTAAACTGCCTGCAGAGCACGTCACCCATCTGCTGTAAGTCTGGCATCTGTGAAGCAGTCCCCAAACAGCGCCTCTCCTTGTTTTCTTCACAGCAGGGCTGTGAGCGTTCGCTGTTGGAATACTGTTGATCATGGCAGCGACCAGTATTTCAGGTGCTGTGGGAAAGTGGGCTGTGGCATATTCTCCTGTGTCTGTGAGCACAGCTCCACCACCCCGAGGCTAGGCGTGGCCTCTCCCACCGAGCACGAACACTGCACAGCCTTCCAGGTGGGCTGGTACCTCTGCAACCCTGCATGTGCGATGCTGGCCTCACACGCTCCCTGCTGCCTACAGGTGGGCGGGACCAGCTCCGTCATTGCGTAGGCTGGTCACCTTTGCCCAAGTCATATTTGCAGACTTACATGGGCAACTGCGAAATGTACATGGGAACGTCAAAAAGTTTGTGGAAACATGGGACTGGTTCCAGAGCCTGGCAACTGGATCCTACAGGGCTGACTATGCAGTTCAAATCCTGGACCTGATGGCTTGAGAAATATGCTGGGCATGCGTGTGTGCACATACCTGAAATGCCAATAGGAGGGACAGGTGGAGGACAAGGGATGGTGGCCTGATCATCCAAGGGGGGAGCTTTCTCCTCTGCCTCTCTTTGTATCTCTTTCTGGTGAGTGTCTGCACCCACTAGGAAAACACAAAGCAAAACAAAAACTGTCCACAAAATAATGGTATTAAAGTATACGTTTATTGCAGTACAAACAAATTTTTTTGAGAGATTTTTGCTATAGGGCGCATGCGCTCGCCAGACAGAGAGAGACAGACAGAAAGTGAGAAATCGCCCCCTGGGGGGATGGCCACGCCGCAATCGCTTCTCCTCCATTCTTCGCTCAGGATCTTCGTACGCACACGCGCCCGGCATGAGTTTAAGCCACTGGGTCCAGGACTCGAACCACAGTCGACTACATGAGAGAATTAATGCTCTATCACTTTATTAAGGTCATTCTTTTTTTTTGGAGAGGTTTTTTGCTATAGGGCGCTCACCAGACAGAGAGAGACAGAAAGCGAGAAATCACCCCCCAGGGGGAATGATCACACCGCAATCCCTTCTCCTCCATTCTCCTCTTGGGATCTTGGGCACACACGCACACGCGCCCGGCGTGAGTTTAAGCCACTAGGTCTGGAACTCGAATCGCGGTCGACTACATGGGAGTCCAGCCCAGCGACATTTACGCTAACTGCTGGTCCCACCCCAAACAAATTTTTGAAATCCATCTATAGTTTTTATTTTTCTTTAAAGTTTATTTATTTATTTTTCATTAGAGAGACAGAGACAGGCACCCCCAACAGGGTCTCGATGCTGTGACCCATCGCAGTCTCAGCTGGCCTGGTATACCTGGCATACTCAGGGAGGTCCTAGGTCATGGGCCCCGGGGACCTTTCCCATGGGAATCCATGTTACCCTGCTGCACCACCTGGCCCCAGAGTTTCTTCATGACATGCATTTTTCATGAAGTCTTTGAAGACTCCCCTCTCACGTGCCTAAGAGGTTGAAGTCCAAGGCCAGAGGCTGTAAAGGGGCCCGCCCTGCCCCTGAATGTCATGCTGAGGAGCATCGCAATGGGGGGGGGCGAGCAAGGCGGCTACAGGAGACAAGGATGGAGGGCCATTTGCTGCGCTCCACCCAGAGATGGGGAGAGGTCTGCAGAGACGTGGTCTCCCTGTGCCCACCTCGGAGCTCCAGGCTTCTAGTCATCGATGCTGTTTACCCTTTACTAAGACCGTGGTGGCTGAGTCTGGGCCGACCCGTCCACAGGAAAGCTTGGCAGGACCTGCATGGCACCCCTACAGTTGCTGTCCTGCCAGCAACCCCTTCAGTCCAGAAAGAGGCCTCTTATAATTTGAAGAGAACTTTTAGTTACACATGAGTTCATAACATCATGTACTGGTCATTTGGAAAGTGTTGGTTCACTGAATTACACAGATCTTCCAAGTATTGGCACATTTCGTTATTAAAAAAGTTTTTCATCTCTTGAAATTATGACCAGTCTCATCAGAAAGTCTCTAAGTGTAAGAAAGCCGTCAAGCTCACAAAGGGAGAATTAGTTTCCAAAGTTCTAACTTTTATTTGAAAGTTTGAATTTTATCATTGGTGTCGTATACCCTCAGTTGTTTTCCTTTAAGTGACAGACTCACTTTTTTCACTTTTGAGAAAATGTCTGTCAGATATCCAAATGTGAATAACCAGAGTTTGCCCATCATTTTTTCCAGTAAAAATGGTGTTCCAAGGAAGCAGCAGCTGGGTGAGCTTGAAGCTTCAGTTTGCACCAGTGCTTTGCCTCAAAGGGACCATTGTATTTCAATTACGACAGAAGGGCTTTTATGCAGATTTCCTGTTTCATCCTAGATACTATTAAAAGATCTGAACATGAATAAAATTAATGCTCTATCACTTTATTAAGGTCATTCTTTTTTTTTGGAGAGGTTTTTTGCTATAGGGCGCTCACCAGACAGAGAGAGACAGAAAGCGAGAAATCACCCCCCAGGGGGAATGATCACACCGCAATCCCTTCTCCTCCATTCTCCTCTTGGGATCTTGGGCACACACGCACACGCGCCCGGCGTGAGTTTAAGCCACTAGGTCTGGAACTCGAATCGCGGTCGACTACATGGGAGTCCAGCGACATAGTCATTACGCTAACTGCTGGTCCCACCCCAAACAAATTTTTGAAATCCATCTATAGTTTTTATTTTTCTTTAAAGTTTATTTATTTATTTTTCATTAGAGAGACAGAGACAGGCACCCCCAACAGGGTCTCGATGCTGTGACCCATCGCAGTCTCAGCTGGCCTGGTATACCTGGCATACTCAGGGAGGTCCTAGGTCATGGGCCCCGGGGACCTTTCCCATGGGAATCCATGTTACCCTGCTGCACCACCTGGCCCCAGAGTTTCTTCATGACATGCATTTTTCATGAAGTCTTTGAAGACTCCCCTCTCACGTGCCTAAGAGGTTGAAGTCCAAGGCCAGAGGCTGTAAAGGGGCCCGCCCTGCCCCTGAATGTCATGCTGAGGAGCATCGCAATGGGGGGGGGCGAGCAAGGCGGCTACAGGAGACAAGGATGGAGGGCCATTTGCTGCGCTCCACCCAGAGATGGGGAGAGGTCTGCAGAGACGTGGTCTCCCTGTGCCCACCTCGGAGCTCCAGGCTTCTAGTCATCGATGCTGTTTACCCTTTACTAAGACCGTGGTGGCTGAGTCTGGGCCGACCCGTCCACAGGAAAGCTTGGCAGGACCTGCATGGCACCCCTACAGTTGCTGTCCTGCCAGCAACCCCTTCAGTCCAGAAAGAGGCCGAGTGCACAGGCAGGTCCCTGGGGCCCCACATCACACCCAGAAGGGCCCAGACTGGGTCCCAGCACTTGCCTGGTCACCCGTCCTGTGGGGACAGCCTGGCTATGCCATTTCTTAGGGCAGGCACACACCTCAGGGTGGCCGGAGTGACCAGGCCAAGCTCAGCTGGCTGTCTCTCAGGTTACGTGAAGCAGGTCCTCCCCGAGTCTCCCCTCTCATACCCACCTTCTGTGCACACAGGCCGAGCCTGCCCTAGGGTCTCAAGGATCCTTTGTGGGAGGGGCTGGAGCAGAGCCACCACGCACTCCCACCTGTACTTGATGTCCCAGGACAGAGCCTGACAGTGTCAGGGTCACACCCAGCGCAGTGCCCACAGAACTGCTCTCTGGAGGGGGCAGGTCGCCTCTCACATAGCATTGAGGAGGCCATGGCCAGGTCAGCCCCCTGCCACATCCCAGTGGAAATGCCCCCGGGTTTGTGGGTTCAGCTCCTGGGCCAAGACAAACACCCCACCGAGACTGCCCGACTGCTTCCTGTGACCTTCCAGGGAAGAGTAAATAAAGACAAGCAGGAAATCACTCAACGATGCCCAGAGGAGAGGCAGAAATCCACGATCCAAATACACAGAGATCCTGGCGGAGTCAGTCCCAAAGGGATTGAGGAATGCAGGCCCTGCTCCCGCTCCCCCCACCAGATCCTGGAGCCAGAGGGGCACATCCCTACTGTCACTCAGGGTCAGTGGGGAGAAGGAGAGCTGGGCTCGCTCAGATGGGGGTGGAAGATGCAGGGGTCAGGAGTGCTAAGGAGGCCGCGTAGAGTAGCACCTGGGAGAGCGCCGTCCAGGGACAGCCGTGGGTGAGTGTGGCGTCTGGCTAGGTGGAACCCAAGCCCCGTAGCTTGTGTCAGGGCAAGTGACCACCCCACAGACCACCCAGTCCCCATGGGTGCTATGGAGTGCTGATGGGAGGAGGTGCTGGGAAGGACTGAGTGAGCCCAGCAGGGGCAGCCCTGAGCCGGTGTCTGGGTTGGCCACGGCCATGGCCATAGCCACAGAACATTCTGTAGCCACACAGCATACTAGTCCCTCAGACTCTACCCCTCCACACTGCCCTGCCACTGGGGACTCCATGCTCATTGCCTGCAAATAGCCAACAAGCCTCCCTCTTCCTCCTCGCTCTCCTGCCCACCCTGCCGCCCCCTGCCTCGGGCTGCTGGGCCTTCACCTCCTCCCACCTCTTCCTCCTAGGCTCCCGCTAATCCTTCCACCCCTGAAGGAGCCACTCCTATCGTGGTCAGTAAAAACAGCTGCATCACATGCTATCTGAGGGACCCCTGTTACTCCATGCATACCCCATATAGTTGCATGCAGCACCCCACTCCTGGCGCTGCCCCTAGCCTCAGAGTCCTGGCTTTGGCGGGGGATGGGGATAGTACTGCCCACCCAAAGTCAGCGGAGGGGCTCCCAGCACCCCCAGGACAGCCCTCGTGGCAAGAGAGCAGCGCTGTGAGGGCAGAGTATGAGCAGGCCAGGGAGGGATGCAGGGGGCAGCAGCGGCCCCAACTGGCTTATGAACCGGGGTCGGGGGTGCCATCAGCCTTGCTTCCCACCTGGACAGGAGCAGCGCAGGGGTCTGAGGGCTTGACCTTCCTGTCAGAGCTCGTCCTCAGAGATGGTGCAGAGTCAGGCAGCCAGGGCTGTGAGGACCATTCATACCCATGGGCACCCGCTGTGCGGGAGCAGGGCTGGGAGGCCTACGTCCACCCCTGCTGCTGGCCCTACGACGGTGGTGAGTTCCCTGCCCTCCTTGGCTCCTGCTTGCTCCGGACACACTGCCAGGACTCAAAGGGAGAACCTCGAGGAGGGTGCACAGGCAGCTACGCTCGCCTCGGCGTTGCGCTTGCAGCTTGAGCAGATGCTAACCCTGCCCTCGTGCAGGGTGAGTGGGTCCCTAGACATTCTGCAGTAAACGGGGTCTTTCCACTCCCTCTGCAGGGTGGGGCGGCGGAGGCTGTCAGCCTGCGCCAGTGTGGCCTGCCAGTTAGCCCCTTGCAGCCCACGGGGCCTGCCCTGGGACCCTGGCCTGGGACCCTGGCCTCAGGCTTCCCTCTTGCACCCCCAGGGTCTGGCATACACACAGCCTCATCCCTTGAGGGCCACTGTCCGAGGATGAAGCGAGTTCTTTGTCTGGAAGCAGCTCTGAGGACGCAGCATGTGGGGCCCTCCTCGGCCTTCCTGGCCTGCTCAGCCCCCAGGGGCTGTCACGGTCTGGGCAGGAGGCCTCGAGGCAGTGATGGATGCTCCTGGGGCTGAAAGGGCTGGCTCAGGCCTCTACCCGGCAGGCTGCAAGCCCAGCAGGAGAGGTGCTGCCTGAGTGGGTCTGGTGGGTTCAGAAGACCAACCAGTCACCTGGGGCTACTCTGGGTAGTAGAGGTCTCAATCCCCTGAGCCCAGCAGTTGGATGAGGTAGATAGTGGAGCACTAACCTAGAGGCTACCCTAGCCTCCTCTGGGGTTGCAGAGGAGCAGGGTGGAGGGCACAGCACTGGCTGCAAGAGAGCCAGGGGCTACTGCCCACTCCCATGTGTTCACTGGGCATGGACCAGAACAGAGGCCCTACCCTCTCAGGGCTCAGGCCACGACCAGGCCCCAGCTTTGCCATCGTGCTGTGCTGTGGTGGTAGAGCTCAGAGAACGCAAAAGGTTGCAGTCAGGGAGGGCTTCCTAGAGAAGGCCTCAGTAGAGGCCCACAGCAGGA
>NW_006205257.1:1365481-1390854 GCF_000334495.1 Tupaia belangeri chinensis
ATGGGAATGAGTCTCAGAAAAGGGGCCTGTAAGGGGTGGTCCCAGCAAAAGGAATAGCATATGAGAAGCATGGGACACACCAGGACCATTGGCCTCAGTCTGGCCACCCCTCTCAGGAGTGTCAGGGGGAGCTTGAGGAACCTACCCTGCATGCCCTGCCAGGAAGGGCCCCCGCCACCCCGTGTTCTAAAGAGATGGCCATGGCACGCGGGACACAGTGGAGGAGAGGGATCTGGGCAGGACTCCAGGAGAGGTGGGGCTGGGTTCAAGAGCTGGGTCAGAGAAGCCAGGACAGGATTTGGTGCTTGCTGGCGGTGGGAGGCATGCAGGCACCTGGCACCCTTTCTGAGGTGCGCTTTTCGGTGTAGTGTCCCTGGGACAGGCAGCCTCGGGGCTGGGATACCTTCTGGCTCAGACCAGTGCACTCTGAGGGCCTATGGGTCACAGAGGTAGGAGGAGCCTGGGAGTCAGGGCTGGGCCCCGCCCGCCACAGGCCCATCCCAGGCTGGCAAGGAGGCCCACTACTTTTGCCCGGCCCGAGAACAGTAACCTTCACACACTTCAGGGGCCCGCCCAGGCCAAGGGTGTTGTAACCACCATCCGTGCCAGACGCTGGGGCCAAGTTGCTGGAGGTTTAATCACTGTCACAACCCTAACCACACACAGGCAGAAACCCCACTCCGGGCCAAGAGAGCTGTGTGCAAGGCCTTCCCCGAGGGTGCATAGGCAAAGAAGACGAGAGGCGCCGTGGGGGCCGCCTGGGCCCTCATGTCCGGGCGGGCGCCTGGCCAGCCCCAACGAGGGGCCACCATGGAGCATGATTTATACCTGATTCCCACCCTCTGCTGAGGCTGGCCAAGAACGCAGCCCCACTAGTAGCTGGGTTTGAAGGCAGGCTGTATTTCCTGGGGCTCCCTTCTGGTGACCAGCAAAGGCCCCCTTCCAAGAGAAACGAATCGAGTCGGGAGTAGGACAGCAGCCACGCACAGGAGGCCCTGTCTCAGCCCCATGTGCCAGGCTGACAGTGGGAGCCGCGTTGGCAGTGCTGTTTTCAGGGCAATGGAGGGGAGACTCCAAGTGGGGCAGTCACCGTGAAGCCAAGCACTCCTCCTAGACCAGGCCCAGGGGTGTCTGCCATTCTGGTGGGGAGACATGAAAAGCGAGGGAGCAGATTTGTCTAGGAGCTGAACGGGGCAAGGGGGAAAATCGCCAGGGCAGTGAGCGGGAAAGGCTTCTCCAGAGAGGCAGCATCTTCTATGCTGAGCCCCCAAGCTGGGGGTCACAGGCCAAGGACGGGCACAGGCAGCAGCAGGGGGTCTCACGTGGCCTGACCGCGGTGTGCTTGGCCTCTGGAGGGTGCTGGGGGAAGGAAAAGTTGGGTGGGTGGGCTTATCCTGGCCTCATGGCTTGGTTCTTCCCAAGAAGGGCAGGGCAGCACACGTCAAGTGCTGAAACCAGGGTCTGCCTGGTCATAGTGATAGCTGAATAGTGGCTACTGCTACTGTTTGGGGATGCGGCCCTCGAGACCCCCAACAGTACTAGATACTGGCCAGCCTTCTAGGACTGGCCTAGGAAGCTCTTTGGCGAAGGCTCATGGAGGAATGGGAGCTTGCCCAGGGACAACAGCATTCTAGAGACCTGGTCTCTTTTTCTGGAAGGCCAGACTCTCAGGGAGAAGCCTCACCCCACCTCTACCCTCAGGGGTGCGCACTGGGTCAACCAAAGTGTCACGTGTGTCTAGAACTGCTCCAGACACCAGCCGTAGCAACAGGAAGTGCCTCAAGGATGCCTGGGCTCCACCCCCATGTTGTGTCATAGCCAGACTCCAGACCCCAGGACGGCCCCCACCTCAGTGCCTCACAGGCTGTGACAGATATAGACAGGGCTGCTGTCGGGAGCTGGGTTCTGAGCAGGGTCTCCCTATCTCAACTGGCCGGGTTACAACCCCACTGCTGCTCAAAGCCCTGCCCAACTGCGGGGCATCCATCTCTGGCAAAAGGAGCCCCAACACAGGGAACTGCAGCCCAGTGAGTGCCTGAGGGGTGACGGCCTGTGTCCTAAGGTGGGCTCTGCCCATTCACTCTGAGCCCCTTGTCTGCCCTCTGCCAGCCACAGAGGTTCTGAGCCCTGAGTCTCATGGCCCAGCCCTCAGCGGCTCAGGCCTGCAGGCTCCTCAGGATGCAGAAGCCCCCATGCTCCACTCCTGCGGCCACAGTCCTCAGGGATGGGCAACGTAGAGGGCAGCTTCTGGCTGACTTGCTGGAATGCCCTTGGGAGTTAAGGCTGCCCTGTTCCATGGGGCTGAACATGCCCGGATGGTGCCAGAGCATCAACCACAGTGATCAGGGCCTTCACCCTCCCCGCCTGGCCCCCAGTGTCCTAGGGCCACCAGTCTTGGCCAGCACAGGCCTGCCTGAATCAGCCCTCATATGGTCAGGCTTCCTCACTTCCTGGACCGAGGGTCCTTGTCTGGGACTCAGGCTGAGTCTGGAGAAGGGGCTCGATCCCCTTGAGAGAGGCCGAAACAGAGTTCCTCAGGGCCCGTGGCGTGGCACGCCCAGTGCCGGCCGAGCTCACCAAAGTAGCTGTCTCTAGGTGTCCTGTGTTGCAACCCCTAAGTGTCACCTTCCCAGGTGGGCTGAGGACTGGCTCTGGGTTCACACCCCTGAGCCTAGAGCCTGCGTGGCCCCCAAAGCTCTGTGCTTAGGAGGCTATCCATAGTGACCTTTGCCCCAAAAGCATGGGGCAGAGCTGGGCTGATTGGACTGGCTGCCATGGAGATGGTGCTGTTAGCAGCAGGCGGGGCCACAGACCCCTGCCAGCCCGCCATGAGGCTGTGCCAGCTGCACCTTCACCCCGGAAACCTTTGCTCCCTGAGGCAGTTCCAAGAGTGGTTCAGCCCCATTCAGAGACATGCAGGGATGTCCCTCTTGCACAAGAGGAAAAGCTAGGACAGAAGCTCTGAAGCAGCATTTGGGCCTGAGCCTTGGGCCTAGGGCCCACTGAGGCCGCCTCACAACCACTACTGGGGAGACATGCTTTTCTCATCCCGATGCCCCGGGTCTTGCTGGGCTCCCCAGGCCCCAGGAGTACACACTGCTCAGAGGTGACCTGGCATGGGCTAGAGAATAGACCTGGGCTGGCCCCTGGCTGTCGTGTCAGGAGCTGAGCCCTGAGGACAAATGGAGAGCCAGGTGGGGCAGCCTTGCTGTGGCACCAGGCCCTGCACAGCCCTGGCTCACCACAGCCCTCCTCTGAGCCATAGGTGTCTGGTGGCCTGACATGCATCGCCTGGCTGATCGCATCCACCTGGAGGAGCTGGCCCGCATCGGCATCCTGCAGGGCAGCGTAGACGCCATGGTCCAGGCCCACCTGGGAGCCGTGTTCATGCCTCACGGACTCGGCCACTTCCTGGGCATCGACGTGCACGACGTGGGAGGTTACCCTGAGGTCAGTGCGGACACATAGGCCAGAGGGGACTGCCTGTGGGCTGTCACTGAGCTCGGCTTGCTTCAGTCCAGGGTGACGCTCCCTCTGGTACACAGAGGTGGGAGGGAAGGAATCAGGGTCTCAGCACGCCACCTGCCAAGGCTCTGATCAGGGCAGGGGCAGGCCTGCGAGCGTGCTTCAGTGGTTGCCTCCACAGGACCCAGGTGTAGAGGTGGGGGCCTGCACACTGGGCCCTAGGCTGGGAGCTGGATAAAGTCTGCCTAGAAGAGTGGAAGGAGGCCAGTGTGCAGTGCACAGGGTCCCCCTGTGGGCCACAGCTGGGTCTCACAGAACTGTACTGCACCCTTCATGTCCTCCCGCCTCTGGTGTTGAGATGGCAGTGACTCACCTGGACCCTCACTCGCCCCACAGCAGACCCTTTGCTGTGGGCCTGTGGGCCCTCTGCCCCGGGCCCCTGAGCAGCACACCTGTGACCCAGCAGCCTCCTCCGCCCCAGGCACTCTCAGACCCTCAGCAGGGGAAGGAGGCTTATGAGGGTGTTTCTAGACAAGGTGTCCCACCCCCTCCTCTCACCAACCCTCTGAGGACCACCCAGAGGACGCTGGAGGGCCTCAGGAGTCCCTGGCAGGCAGGTGCTGCAGCCTTTCTGGGCCCCAGCAGTGGGGGGAGCCCGTCCCGTGCCTGGCCTGGTGCCCAGGGCACAGGGGGTGATTGTGCAATCCATGTGTGCCCTGGGCTAGCCGAGACCAGGCTTGGCCTCTTGGCTGCGGGGTATTTTGAAAGCACTAAGAACCCTTTTTTGGGGGGAAAAATTGCTCAAGAGAAGCATTATTATTCAATTTTTTTCCCTCAAGTGTAAACAGTTAAATTTGGAGAAACAAAATCAGTTTTAATTTCCTAATTCCTATCCATCCCATTGTGTGCAAGGAGCCAAGAGCAGGGCCTTCCAGACATTGTTCGCTGAGGTTCGTTATTCATTAGTCGCCAAAGCACTTTTTTTCCACCAGAGAAAATTGGCAGCAAACTGTTTTCATCTTTTCCAGTAAGAAGTCCTTTGTGCTCGGAGTCTATTCTTCTGACAGATAAACACTGGGCAAAAAATATGGCTTTTCCTATAAAAGTCATTTGTTTTATTTCAGGCCTACAGACACATCTGGGTCTCTGCTCGGATCCCAGGACAAGTTGAGGCCATTGAGCCCTCGGCCTGGGCAGACCCCACCCCAACCCCAGCAGGACTACAGTCCCTGGGCCAGTGAGCCTGAGGCTTGTGCTGTCCCTGTCAGGGGCATGCCATCCACTCGGCCCAGCCTGCCTCCTTCCCTTGGTCGTGCTTTGGCTTTTGGCTGGCCTCCCAGGTGGCCCGACCTGTGCCCTGTTCCTGGAGGGCCCCACAGGGCAGACCCTGAGAACTAACACTCTGAAGGGGTAATAGGTGGTGGGTTGGGGCAGGCATGTCCTCTACACACACCCCACCCCCACCCTGGTCCCTTCCAGTCCTCTCCACCCCCAGTCTCAGTACTGGTTCTATAACTGGCTGGGGGGGGTGGGGGCACGTTTCCATGCTTCAGCAAACCTGCCTCCTCCTGTACCCCGATGGAGCAGCTCGGCACGGGCCTGTAAGTGGAAGAAAGACACAGCTTTGTCAGGTCGCTGCCTTCCCCAGCTGTGGGGAGAGGAGACAGGCACTTAGGGTGTGGCACGAATGAAAGGAAGGAGGTGGCAGGAGCAGGAAAATCTTGCAGCACAGACCCTAGAACCCCCAGCTCTGAGAAGCGACTTCTGGACAGAAGACCAGCCCTGCCCACCCCCAAACACCTTCCATCTGAGCATAGGAATAATGTTTCGAGGGGGGCTCTGCCTGCCAGGATAGGATACCCTGCTCTCCTCCTGCCTAGTCTCCAGGAAAAGTCCCCAGAGAGAGTCCAAAGACCACACCGCCAGGCATCTGTGCCCGGAGCATGCCCCAGAGGGTCATGCTGCCTTTATGTCTCTTCATCACCTCCGTCTTGGCCTGCTCACAGCAGGTCAGGGTGGCCGCACTGCCCTTGGGGATTCAGTCACAGCCTTCCCTGTACCCAGCTGTGGAGGCTAAGCCAGCCTGTTTCTGGTTACCTTATGTGAACCACTAATTGAAGTCTGATGTCCTTGGCCCCCAAACAGTCAGAAGTGACAGCTCTGTCTCCAGCAGCTGGGCAGGCAGCTCAGATCCTGAGCATAAAGCTTGCTGGCTGCCCACTCTCCGAGGCTCCGAACAGACCAGATGGGTGTCGCCCTCGGGGAAGCAGGGTCTCTTCTGCATGTGCCCCAGGCCGCTGCCCCATCAGCTATGCTGGATGAGTGACTAGGCCCAGGCCGAGTATGCGCTGGGGATGCAGAGGTGGGGTGGCAGGCATGGGGCCTTGGCAGGCAGCAGCTGCCACTATTGCTCATTCCTCCTCCAGGCCTGGGGGCCGTTTCCAAGGGTCAGCTGTAGGACCAGAGTGCTCCCTAAGCCATAAGCCATGCACACACAGATACGAGTGCATTTGCACATATCCGGGCCACTACTGCAGCGAGAAGGCCGTCCTGATGACAGCACCTGTCCTTCCTTGACAGTCACTTGGAAAACTAGGGGACCTAGCCTACGGGAGGACCAGCACTTCTGGGGCCAGTTTCCACTTGAGCTGCCTGGAAGGAAAGCAACGGCTCAGGAGATCATGCCACTCTCCTTAAGAGCTTTTTTGGCTTCGCTGGTTTGGCTTCTACCATTCTCCTGGCCAGGAGAGGCCTGGGTGAGAGTAGACACCCAGCCAGCCCCCTTGGCCTCCCTGGCAATTTGCCCTGGGTGTCCACAGGACACCTGAAGGTGGTTCTGAGGATAGTGAGGGTCTAGGGCCACTCAAAATCTGGGGGTACATGGGTCTCACCAAAAGTGCCCATGCCCGGCACAACAGAAATGATTCTGGGCTGGAGACTCCCGTTACTCTACAAGGCCGGGGCCAGCCCTCATATGCCCACTGTCTCCCATGAGGCAGCAGCACCAGTGACCAGTGCTGGAGTTACGGCCTCATCTCTCTTGTCCCCACAGGGTGTGGAACGCATTGATGAGCCCGGTCTGCGGAGCTTGCGCACAGCACGGCACCTGGAACCTGGCATGGTGCTGACTGTGGAGCCAGGCATCTACTTCATTGACCACCTCCTGGATGAGGCCCTGGCGGACCCAGCCCGCGCCTGCTTCTTTAACCAGGAGGTCCTGCAGCGCTTTCGCAGTTTTGGTGGGGTGAGTACCCATGGGCCCCACATCTTGCGCCCAAAATGTCCACTGCAGCTCTGTTGCCTTTGTCCCAGAGTAGGGGCCCTGGTGGGAGGAATGAGTCTTGACTTCTTCACATGAGAAGGGATGGGCCCCCCTTTTCTTGTGAGCTAGCACCAGATAGGTGCCTCACCCCTCAAGAGAGTCTATAAAACCCATTTATTCCAGGCCTCCCATTTACCTGGTAAGAATAGGGTGAGCAAGTGACACAAGCTGATGGCCACCTGGAAGGAGCCTTCCTCTAGGTGGTCATCCACAGTGGCTTTGAGACCAGCCCCTTCCATTCCAGGAAGCTTCTCCCACTCAGTGGTGATGTGGGGCCAGCCTCTAGCCTAGTACAGAGGCCAGCTCAGTAATGGTAAGTGTTGTTGGTCTGACCCAGGTCCGCATTGAGGAGGACGTCGTGGTGACCAACAGTGGCATGGAGCTATTGACCTGTGTGCCCCGTACCGTGGAGGAGATTGAAGCATGCATGGCAGGCAGTGACAAAGCCTTTACCCCCTTCTCTGCCCCAAAGTAGAGCCAGCCAGGATGCCCAGCAGGACTGGGGGCCTGGCCTTGCAGCCTCTCTTCACAATTGGCAACCTCTCTTGCTCCTCCACTGCAAGCTCTGCTCAGAAATCAGATCCTGGAATCAACAGCTGATCATACCAGATAGTGTTGTTTCCTGGAGGGGAAAAATTCTTTATTAACTTTCTGCAAGATCACACCTTTACTCTGTTATGTATGTCACTTAAATGGCAGTGACTTAACTTGCTGATTGAAAATAATCCTATTTAGTAGCAACTAAAATATGTCATCTATATACTTTTTCTCAGGAAAAGTGCCTTCCAGTGTTTTCTTTCAAAAATCAATATGCAGAATAGAATTTGCAATAAAAAGTTTTTAGAAAAGGCTCTTTGTGAACAGCTCCTTGTCCTTTATTCCTCTGTAGACAAGCACATGGGTACCTGTGGACTCTGTAAAGATGGCTCACCTAGGGTCAGCCTCCAGTCAGTTCTCAGGAAAACAGGGGTGATGGCACAGGCCCTCCAACCTCTGCTTTTACGTCTGGCCAGGTCACCCAGGTACTCTGCTGGGCTTTGGAGGCACCCTGCCACTTGCTGCAAGGTTTCCCAAACCTAACACGTATCAGAACCACTGGACACTTGGTCCGCCAATCCCAGGGCCCACTCTTAAGCCTCCTGAATTAGAATCTCCAGGGGCGACACCCAGGCATTTGAATATTTAACAAGGACCCCCTAGAACAGTGGTCCCCAACCTTTTTGGCATCAGGGACCAGTTTTGTTAGTTTTTCCATAGATTTGGGGGGGGGTGTTTAGGATGATTCAAGTACATTTATTGTGTACTTTATTATAATATATAATGGCATAATTTAACAGCTCACCATAGTGAAGGATTACTTGGAGCCCTGAGCTGGTTTTCTTGAAACTAAATGGTCCCATCTGGGAACTCCTATGAGAATCTAATGCTACCACTGCTCCAACAGTATGCCCGCTCAGGTGAGGTGGCAACATGAGCAAGGGGGAGTGGCTGTAAACACAGATGAAGCTTCACTTGCTCTGCTCACCTCCTGCTGTGCAGCCCGGTTCCTAATAAGCCATGGACCAGTACTCAGGGTTCAGGACCCCTGCCCTAGAGGCTCCTGATGCACAAATTTGAGAACTACTCTTGGGCAACATGGCAGTAGAGCTTGGTGCCAGGCTCTATCCTATCACTATGAACATAGCCGGGGGTTTGGGATGAGGGGAGCCAACATGTGAAAGGTCCTGGGCACTCAGGGAGGTTGGTGGATACCATGCACTGTGCCTTTGGCACAGGTGAAAAGGCAAACTGATGACATATAAGCATCGGATACAGTTACTGCTGCAAAGCTAGACTTCTGAAGGGGGAGAGTGACAGCACTTGAGGTGCAGCTATTAGGTCATTGGGAAAGTCATGACGTATTTTTCTATGCAAAAATGTGCCATGACTTTTCCTAACCACCCAATATTTAGAATGTGAGTCTTGCAGCGATCCCTCGGCCTGAACTTTTCACAGGGGAGCCTACTAGTAAAACTAGCATCTATCAGAGACTGCCACCATGGCATAGGAGAATGAGCTTATTCCTCCCCTATTTGTGGACACCACTGGTGTTCCCTAAGCATAAGCCTTCAGGGCAGAGCAGTGCCTGGTTCCTGCCCGTGGCAGAATACAAGTCCTCTCCTTTGCCTGTCCAGTTTCCCCACAGTCCCCACAACTGCCCCAACCCTGGATCTGCTTCTGGAATTCTTCACATCATTCTAGGTCTGTCTCCTCACAGTGCTCTCATCTGGAAGTTTCTGAGCCAAGGTGAAGGGCAAGTCAGAAATGAAACCATGATGGGGTATAAAACTCTAAAGCTCAAGGTAGAGGTTTAAAGAAGTCACCACAGTATAAACCGATTTTTGTACACTAGTACACACAAAGTGCTTATGTGGCGGTGGTTGTAATAAAAGCCAATTCTTTTATTTGCTTCTTAGATTTTTAACATCTTTAAGGTTTTCTACTCAAACAGGTATCCCCTAAGCCATCCACTGGTGACACTGAGCAGTTTGTGTGATGTGATGACTGCGTCAGGTGAAGCATTCGCCAAGCATTTTTCTTCCTGTCGTGCCTGACAGTCATGTTCCAGTTGTAGGATTTCAATTTCTCCCACTTCTGGGACAGGACCAAAGTTAGGTTGAAATGTTAAAAGAACAGTTTAGTTTTGCTAATTAAGAAACTCGGCTAGGACCAGCAGGTGACGTGGTAGAGAAGGTGCTGGATTCCCAAATGAATGATGGTTTGAATCTTGGGCCTGGCATTTTGAAAAATCACACTGGGTACATGTGCATGAGTGTGTGCATTCCCAAAATCCTAAGAATGTCTCTCTCCAGCAGGCACAGAGCAAGCGTATGTGCCCTATGGCAATGATCATAAAAAAAGAAATGTAGCTAAATATATCACACATTTTTCTCCTTCCTTCCCTTCAGATATCCCCTTCCACATAAACATTTTCTGATTGTCAAGCAAAGGGGTGAAAAAGAACAAGCAATCTCAGTAACTAAACACTTTTTGCCTAAGAAGGACACTAGGAACATAGATAACTCATTTGCCCTGGATCAGATCACAGGGCATTCTTCAAAGGTGTGGATGGCTAGTATCTACCTATTCGACTTCATTTCTGAAGACGTACCAACTTGAGATCTCCCCCCAACCTCTGCAGAAATGAGTAGTTTCAGAAATGCATTAGGCTTTCCCAGAACGCTGTAGCACTAAAAGTTTCTCAGAGCTGTGGACTGTCTAGATATTCATCCAATAATCGAGAATCTGCCCTGTGCCAGTGCAGTAGAAAAACATGATCCCTGCTCTCAGTCTGTGATCTGCTAACGAAGGCTTCTTAAACATGCACAAAGACATTGTCCTTGAACATTGAAAAGTGCTCAGGAAAATAACAGGGTTAACGTTGTGCAGAGAACCAGAGGGCTAAGACAAGAAAGGCTATCAGTAAAGAGGAGAAGCTGCATTCCAGACACAAGGAGCTACCCTGGGAAGGAGTCAAAAGAAAGCTCAGCAAAGTCCTGGGACCAAAGCAATTCAGGAAGGGGAATATAGGCAAATTTAGCTGCAAGACACAGTGGAGTCATATCACAAGGGGATTGGGTCTCACTCTAGGCACAGTGGGGACCAACAAAATGGTTCCAGAGAACTAGCAATGGCTCTGCTGTCCAGGAAGGCTAATGGTGGTTGGGGCACTGGACTCCCACATGGCTGACAATTCGAGTCTCAACCAGGCAGCTTGATTTCTCATTATCTCTCTCTGGTGAGCACACATGCCATATAACAAACTTAAGAATAGCAATAATAATAAGTAAAATTAAATAATTCTTAAAAAGAGCCAATCACCAAATTCCAGCAAGAGAGGAGGATGGCACTGCACAGGGCAGGGCTGGGAAGGTAAAGCTGATAGGTTCAAGAGATACATTTAGGAGGCTGAACAGTCAGGTGGCGTGGTGGCTAAGGCACTGGACTCCCATGTAGTTGACCGTGGTTTGAGTCCTGAACCCAGGGGTTTAAACTCACACCAAGTGCGTGTGCATGCATGCCCAAGATCCCAAGAGGAGAATGGAGAAGGGATTGCAGTGTGGCCATCCCCCTGGGGGGTGATTTCTTGCTTTCTGTCTCTGTCTCTGTCTGTCTGTCTCTGGCGAGTGCACACACCCTATAGCAGAAACCTCTCCAAAAAAAAAAAAAAAGGCTGAACTAAAAGGTGCTGATGTGGGAAAGCATCTGGCTCTAACAGCTGCTTCAAAGAGTGGCAAGACTTGGTGTTTGGACGGCAAACAATTTAACACATGACCACCTCACTGACAATTTCATTCTTTCTCAAGTCCAGGTCTACAACTCCAATTTCTCTAGCTGTCACTGCTTAACTTTCAGGCCTAGAACTCTACGAAGAGTCAAAATGTTGCAGTAAAAGAATATCTAGGGATTGGTATTCTCCTTTGAGTGCATGTAAAATGCATGTGAGGGGCCAGCAGGTGGCACGGTGGTTAAGGCACTAGACACTCCCACATGGTCAACCATGGTTTGAGTCCCGGACCTGGTGGCTTGCTTTCTCATTTTCCTTCTGTGTGTCTTTCTCTGGTCAAATTAAAATAAATGAATGAATAAATAAATAATTCTTTTTAAAAAATGCATGTGAACTCCAGATACAGGCAGTGAAAGAGCAATAGGTCTAAAAGTACTTTTATTTAAAACGACCTGGCACCTTCACAAAGCATTAATCTCTCTATAAAATTCCCCACGACAAATTACTGGATTTTAAATCACAACTAATTCAGAAAAATGAAACGGGACAATACCACCCATATTATTGCATTACAATTTTCATTACAATAGCTTATTTCCTAAGATATAAAAATAACTGGAAGTCCTCTTGGGATTTTGAACATGGGTGCACACATACCCAGCGTGATTTTTAAACCATCAAGCTTGGAACGTGAACTATGGTTAGTCATGTAGGAGTTTAGTACCTTAACCACCATGCCACCTGCTGGCCCCACTATGATTTTTTAATACCAATTTCTTCAACTAGTTGAGGTAGGTATTTTGTTTATTTGGAGTATCTATTTATAGTATAGTAATAAAGAATCTGTTTAATTTTAAAGTAAATATTCACTCAAAGAGATATATTGAAAGAAACAAATATGGGGGCTGGTGGGTGGTGTGGTGGTTAAGAGCACGGTTTGAGTCCTGGATTCAGCAGCTTGCTTCCTCACTTTCCCTCTCATTCTGTCCCTCTCTGGTCAAATTAAAATAAATAAATAAAATAAATAAAGTTCAATAATTCTTTTTTTTTCTTTTTCTTTTTTTTAAGAGGTTTTTGCTATAGGGCGCGTGCGCTTGCCAGACAGACAGAGAGAGACAGAGAGACAGAAAGATTGAAAAGTGCTCAGGAAAATAACAGGGTTAACGTTGTGCAGAGAACCAGAGGGCTAAGACAAGAAAGGCTATCAGTAAAGAGGAGAAGCTGCATTCCAGACACAAGGAGCTACCCTGGGAAGGAGTCAAAAGAAAGCTCAGCAAAGTCCTGGGACCAAAGCAATTCAGGAAGGGGAATATAGGCAAATTTAGCTGCAAGACACAGTGGAGTCATATCACAAGGGGATTGGGTCTCACTCTAGGCACAGTGGGGACCAACAAAATGGTTCCAGAGAACTAGCAATGGCTCTGCTGTCCAGGAAGGCTAATGGTGGTTGGGGCACTGGACTCCCACATGGCTGACAATTCGAGTCTCAACCAGGCAGCTTGATTTCTCATTATCTCTCTCTGGTGAGCACACATGCCATATAACAAACTTAAGAATAGCAATAATAATAAGTAAAATTAAATAATTCTTAAAAAGAGCCAATCACCAAATTCCAGCAAGAGAGGAGGATGGCACTGCACAGGGCAGGGCTGGGAAGGTAAAGCTGATAGGTTCAAGAGATACATTTAGGAGGCTGAACAGTCAGGTGGCGTGGTGGCTAAGGCACTGGACTCCCATGTAGTTGACCGTGGTTTGAGTCCTGAACCCAGTGGTTTAAACTCACACCAAGTGCGTGTGCATGCATGCCCAAGATCCCAAGAGGAGAATGGAGAAGGGATTGCAGTGTGGCCATCCCCCTGGGGGGTGATTTCTTGCTTTCTGTCTCTGTCTCTGTCTGTCTGTCTCTGGCGAGTGCACACACCCTATAGCAGAAACCTCTCCAAAAAAAAAAAAAAAGGCTGAACTAAAAGGTGCTGATGTGGGAAAGCATCTGGCTCTAACAGCTGCTTCAAAGAGTGGCAAGACTTGGTGTTTGGACGGCAAACAATTTAACACATGACCACCTCACTGACAATTTCATTCTTTCTCAAGTCCAGGTCTACAACTCCAATTTCTCTAGCTGTCACTGCTTAACTTTCAGGCCTAGAACTCTACGAAGAGTCAAAATGTTGCAGTAAAAGAATATCTAGGGATTGGTATTCTCCTTTGAGTGCATGTAAAATGCATGTGAGGGGCCAGCAGGTGGCACGGTGGTTAAGGCACTAGACACTCCCACATGGTCAACCATGGTTTGAGTCCCGGACCTGGTGGCTTGCTTTCTCATTTTCCTTCTGTGTGTCTTTCTCTGGTCAAATTAAAATAAATGAATGAATAAATAAATAATTCTTTTTAAAAAATGCATGTGAACTCCAGATACAGGCAGTGAAAGAGCAATAGGTCTAAAAGTACTTTTATTTAAAACGACCTGGCACCTTCACAAAGCATTAATCTCTCTATAAAATTCCCCACGACAAATTACTGGATTTTAAATCACAACTAATTCAGAAAAATGAAACGGGACAATACCACCCATATTATTGCATTACAATTTTCATTACAATAGCTTATTTCCTAAGATATAAAAATAACTGGAAGATGATAGCAGAAAACTATCTAACTGGAATCTTCCCTTGAAACAATTCAAGTCAGCTTCTTGGGCTCATGATATTTATGATTTTGGCAAATCCATCTCTATAGACATGCTATGGCATCATATGAATGAAGATGATGTACATACTATAAAACTGTTATGGGGAATACTTAACATTCTTAACCATCTAACTCAAATGCTAAGAATCTCCCACTACTCCGTAAATGGAAATCATACACCAAGACACTGGGTGATTAAGCAAGAACCCACTTACTGCTTTCCCTAGTCTAGTAGATAAGTGACAAAACTGTAACTAAAGATGCATTCCATGGTCAGAGAAGACTATTTCTCTACTAAAGGAAATCGGGAAAGTCTAGACTTGGACAAAAGCACCCCTGCTTGTCCCCCAACTCCCTCTTCCTGGGCTTCAGCCTGGGAACAGGAAAGACACCAAGGTGCTGTCTGCTCTTCAGCTGCTTAACATTTGAACTGCTTTTGGTATCTAATATAAAGAAATGCACAATGCAATACAGTCATTGTTCCAAAGTTTTATTTTAAATTTATTGAAAGAAATAAAATTATATTTAAAAAAATAGAGTAATCTCACAAACTAAGAGAAGCCAGGAACAAAAAGAAGTTAGTACTTTTTTCCTGAGAGACAGATATAACAACTGTAGAATGGACATTTTCCTTCCTAGATTCTTGTCAAATAAAAAAAATTTTTTCCCTATTTCTAAGGCATCAAAAAGCACTCTGAGTGCTACATGGGTTGTTCAGGTACTTATGTTCCAAGCCCTCTAATGGGGATTAAGAAACATTATAAGAACTGTTAATTCTCATTCTTTTAATATCAAATAGTAAATTGTACATACTTCTACTTTTTTGTGTAAATATGAGATTCTCACACACATGACCTGAATTTCAAAAATCTGGTCATGTGCTATTAAAATCTTCCTACTTCTTAGTAAGAATGTCCAAAGTTATCTGAACTGGCCTACCAGTAACTGGGCTGCTTTGATCTCAGCATGTGTAGCCAAAAGCAGTCAGAAAGCACCCAACCAAGGAGACTCAGATGCAGCTAGAAATTTACACTAAAGCCTAATTCCTATACCAATAGATCTGTCCACTAAGGCAGACCAAACCCTAATGGTTCAGAGATAATACACAAAAACAAAAGTTACAAATATCACTTTACAATTCCCAAAGCTCTAAACTTATTCATTCCCCATACCTGGTTTCTCTCAATATTATGCTGATAAACCTATCAAGCTAAAAATGCATTCCAACCACTTCACTAAGACAGACAAAACAATGGATAGTATTTTGGTTCTGTGCATAATTGCTTGCTTGTGCTAAAGTTTTTATTTGCATAGGTAAAAGGAAAGCTTGAATCAATTTTTCCAAAAGCTCTTACCTGCTGTTCTGATTTCAAACATTGAATGATTTCCCTAAAGTTTTATCAAGATAGTTAAGTCAATTGATAGACCTGTTAATCCTAAATTCCATAAGGTTAACTATTTCTGAAAGATAACTACCAGTTCACTGGCTTAAGTAACTTACTTTATTTACTAAATTAATTAATAAGATATTAAGGGGCAGCCAGTAGACTGGTGGTTAAGGTGGCCAGATCCCAAGTGACCAATTGTGGTTTGAGTCTAGGACCTGGTGGCTTGAAAAACACACCAGGCGCACGCGTGTGTGTGTGTGTGTGTGTGTGTGTGTGTGTGTGTGCCTAAAATCCCAAGAAAAGAATGAAAAAGGGATTGTGGTGTGGCCACTCCCCCTGGGGGAATGCTTGCTTTCTTTTTCTCTCTCTGGTGAGGGCACACACCCTATAGCAAATTTAAAAAGAGAGATTAAAATGTCTTTAACACCTATTACAGGTGCTTAAAGAATCCAGTGACCCAACTGCATCTCCAATTAAGTTAATTATGTAACATCAGCTCTTCAAGAAAAAAAATTCTGTGGATATGTTCTAGTCAGTTATTCAACCTTTATAGCAGATCAATACTCCAATCAAAGTCAACTGTTGCTGGACTTAAACAGAAAATCCCTACCCTGTTTCCTGACGCTATAGGGAGTTAATACCCTCTCAGGACAGTATCTCATAGAATACGGGCCCCTGTCTTACATTCAGAAGAGCCTCAAGGCTCTGCTGAGTTGCAGGGTGCTAACTTATCTTCTCCTGCCTAAAAGAACAGCACAATCAGCATTCTGCAAACCCAAAGGTCCGATTGGAGTTACGTTCTGGTCACATTATCCCAAGTCCTAGTATAAAACAGCAAGGTGGCCAAGAAGGACCAGGTTCACATGTGAAGCCTGATAACATGAATTTTTTAATTAGATGTGACTCAGTCTCACCAGCACAGGCACAAAAACATACAAAAGCCAACAAATCTGAGCTAGAATTGTGCTTAAAAAAAGAAAAGAAAAAGAATTGACAAAAAGTCTAAACTACCAACATTGACATAACCAGACTCTAGAATTATTTTAGTGATTGCCACTAAACAAAATGTCAATATCCTGAGTTTTATCAGCATTTTCTTTCTAAAAATAATTTATGGGACATAAAAGCATACAAGTGAATAAACAAGCAGTGGTACATAAAGTCTGGGAGGATAACACACTAACTAGAAAAAGATATACCACAAAAATATAAAAAAGTGTATTTAAATGAAATAAATTAAAGGTTAAAACATCACACTTTCAAGTTTTCTTGGGAGATGGCATGGAGTTGATACATTTTTCTAATAACCATTTGATTAAGATCACATACTAAATTAATCCTTTATGAGAAATTTTTGTCTTTAAAAATCATGGCCCCCATGGCAATTATTTTGAACACAGGAGAAACTACCTGTTGGCTTAATATTCCAAATCCTAAAATACAGCCTGTAATATCAAATTGCTAAGACATTTGGTTTACTACTTTGGCTATCAAAATGGTATCCAAAAAATGCAGACTTTAGGGCCAGCTGGTGGTATGGTGGTTAAGGTGGCTGGATCCCCACATGTGGTTCAAGTCTCAGACACAGCGGCTTGGGAAGCACACCGGGCACATTGTGTGTGTGTGCACACAAAATCCCAACAGAAGAATAGAGAATGGACTGCAACGTGGCCATTCCCTTGGGGGGGGAGGTACTTTCTTACTTTCTCTCTAATCTCTCTGGCGAGCACACACCCTATGGCAAATTTAAAAAAAAAAAATTATTTACTTACATCTGCAAAATTCAAAATTTGGATACACAGTTTCTCTAAGCCACTGATTTTTTTTTTAAGGACACTAAATAAAACCAACCCAATAACCCAATGGTATCCCAAAAGTATAGTTCTAGTAAGTTTTACTATTTTTTTTAAACCTACCCACTTCCCAAATGTTGTCAATTGGCTGCACGTTACTTTTATGATGTAACAGGGATTCTTTAGCAAAATTTAAATTATACATGAAGTCCTCCAAATTACAGTCATTGGTTTCTGTAGCAGCCTTTGTAAGAACTTATAATTCACAATTTAGAACGAAGTCTCGAATTGATTAACATATTATAGATAGCATTCAACGTTTTACTCCAATTAACCATATTCATTAAAACCAAGAACCTCCTGCATGCCCAGCCAGTTTCTCATTCCTTTAGTCAATCTAAAAAAGAAGCAATTCTAGGGAAGTCAGAATTTATTAAGAACGTCAAGGTTCAGGATTCTTGTTTAAACTGTAACTTAAAAATGTTACTCTTTTGATCCCCACAAAAACCCATATCATTTAAAACCAGATATTCTAATTACATTACTAACATGTTTAGCTCAACTCTTCAGTGCTGATCCTAGAAAATAACCTCCAATGGATCTCTAAAAAATGGAACAAGACAACATTCAGCCATTGATATGAGTGGTATAGGTGGTCACACCTGTAACGTTCAAGCCACAACGTGGGAAGTCTGGAAAGAATGAGGTCTACTGTCCTGCATTATCAGAATTTGTTGTTGTATTTTCAGTGCTAATGGGTTGCACGTTGTCTGCAAGGTTGTGTGCATGCTCAAGAAACAAGTCTTTCAGTACACTCAATTCCTTAGTCAGCAATTTTATTTTTGCTTCCAACCGTTCATTCTCTTCCTTGAGCTGATTCACTCTTTGCAGTGTATCCTGTGCTTTCTGCTTACTTTTCAACCGGCTCTTTTTCACAGCCATGTTGTTCCTCTCTCTGCGCTGGCGATACTCATCACTATTTCGATCCATGGGCGAACTCTTTTTGCTTTGCTTGCTTGGAGGCACAGCTTTGCCTCCTCCCCCAGGGCCAGCAGGCACCAGCTGAGGAACTTGCTGTAAGCCGCTTGCATGTGCCTGAGTATGAATAACACTTATTCCATTCACTCCTGGAGTACTGTTTTGCTGTGATATCTTGCTCATTTGGGCACGCTCACTCGTCAAACAAAACAGGTAGAAATGAGGATAAGGTGATCAATGGGTTCCACGTTAAACTGCCAAAAAAAAAAAATCTTCACATGTACCTAGTTAAAAAAAAAATTTGTGTTAAAATATTTGAATTGACAGGATCAGTTGAGATTAAACTTGCATGCAACCTAACAGCATGCCAACATTAATTCTGATTATGCTGAGGATGTCTACAGAACTGCCAACAATTTGAATGTTTCGGAAGTGAAAATCATTTAATTTAGAAAAGCTAAGTTCGTACAGAAGCACCATTAAGACTAAACTCAGTCCACCTGAGTCCCTGAGGATACTGCCCATCTGTTATTGTTATCAAAATTGGAAGGAAAACCAAAAAATACCACTAACTAGGTAGCACATATGAACTAATAGTGCCTGACAATCTTCCAGGGAGAAATTTGAGATGTTTGAGTTAAACATGGAAAAGGTGAGTTCAATTACAGTAGAAGGAACACCTGCCACGAAAGAGGAGCAAGCTTAAATTATTGGTTCAAATCAAAATAGAATGCTGGAGCAGAGTGGCAGTCTCTGAAATTCACCAGCAATGTTGTGATCTCTGCACGTTCCTTATTCTAAGAAGCAGAGAGTGAGTCATCACAACTAACTTGGCTTTTCTCCCAGAGCATATATTCATAGGCTATTTTGAAAAGGTAGGTTTTTTTCCCCCTTGTTTTTACCTGTTAGTGACCTCAAATGATAGTAGTTTACTGAAGTTTGCTCAGTTTCTTGGGCTTAGAAGCTCTGAGACACCAATGTGCTCCCCTACCCCACTATGCTTCTCATACTGTTTCTTCCCCTTCTCTATGTAACTATAAAATATCTAAACACACTCAACCTGAAATCTCACAGAAAGACACAAGCCCTAGTGATTCACCCACAAAAGTGTTAAGTACTGAGACTTGGGCTGCCAAAGGGGCTGGGCAACTACCCTGCCTGGAGTCACCTCCCACTGCTGCATGGTTCTGAGGACATGCCAGTTCTCAACCATGACTGTAGCATGCTTGTAGAAATGAAGTCACGGTTTCAAAAACCAGTCATATCTGGATTACTATGAATCCAGCCACACCCCTACAAGCATCTGACAAATTGTAAAAATGGACCAGCCAGTGGAGGTTAAGATGGCTGGATCCCACATGGCCAACTGAGCAGTTCAAATCTTGGATTTGGTGGCTTAAAAAAACACACCAGGTGCATGCATGTGCATGCATGCCCAAAGTTCTGAAAGGAGAAAGAAATGGAGAAGGGATTGCTGCATGACCCTTTCCCATGGGGAGGAGGGGAGACTGCTTTCTTTCTTTCCCTCTGTGGTTCTCTCTAGGGAGCACAAGTGCCCTGTAGCAAACTAAAAAATAAATAAATAAAATGTTAAAGCATACCTATCCTGAGGTCAAGACATACTGACTGAGCTGAGTGTTATGTCCACCAAGATGCCAGTATGCTCTTGGAAATTTAGACGGCAGTGTTACAGACCTATAGCTCTCCTGTTCTCCTTTCAAAAATCTGCTAAAACTACATCAGTGGGAAAAAACCTGGAGTCACAATAATTAAATGAAAGCCTCAAACAAGTACATCTTAGTTATTAAGAAAAGTTTAGTAAACACCAGTAGCTTCACCTAAACCTTCACCCAGGCATTTCTGTATAAACTATTTATTGGTCTTTTTTTTTAATGAAAAAGCCCATATATCATTAATTTCAACTGTTTAAAGTCATGCAGCCTTGTGCTAATGAGCCTTCTGATTTCACTCCACTACTAAGGCAGAACAGAAACTTTTTTCTAAACCCAGAGTATCTACTCCAAGTCCATCTTCAGTAATGGGCATTTCACAATTTTCCTTGATAATTTATTGTTGCCTAATTTTTCTTCCAGTTAAAAAGTGGCTGCTCAGAATTTGAGTTACCCTTACCATTATCTAACACTATTGCTTATTAATATTTGATGTAAAGTGAATATAGTTGTTTTACTTACTTTTTTAAATGATCCCTCCAGGACAGATAGCCACCCCATAATCCCTTATCCTCCAACTCAAACCAAGGAGTTGGCCTTGTGGGATCCAGAGCCTTCGCCATCATGCTACCAGCTGGCCCTGTTTTATTCATTTTTAGTAACTTGTTGAACATCTGTCCTGAAACTGTCTTAACAATCTTGATCATATTCATCTTATTTTTCATATACCAATTATATGTTTAGTCTTTAAAACTACTCTCTACAGTTAATTTTGCCAAGCTCAGGAGAACAGACCAAAAACTAGGGCAACTGGCCCGGTTTCACTTTAGGCATGTTCCTTCCATTCTGTGGACTTAAATTTCCCCGCCTGAAAATGAGGGATGTAGAATGGTACAATGCCTTCCAATTCTGACACTATACCATGAATTTCAGTCACTAAACTCTCAGGGCTAGCCTGTGGTGTATGGGTAAAGCAGTCAGATCCCACACAGCCAACTGTTTGACTTGAGAAACATGCCAGGTACGCATGTGTGAGTGCCCAAAATTCCAAAGAAAGGGGAACAAATGAAGAAAAGACTGTATTGTGACTATTCTCTGTGGGAGGTACTTTCTTTCTCTCTCTGGCAAGCACAAGTGCCCTCTGGCAAATTAAAAAAAAGGGGAGGGGGAGCCAGCAGACTGCATGGTGGTTGACCTGCTAAACTCCCACATGGCCAACTGTGGTTCAAGCCCTGACCTATCAGCTTGAAACCCACCACAGCTGGGTGCATGTGGTGCGTACATGCCCAAAATTCAGAGAAGGCCGAAGTTCTTTTTTTTTTTGGAGAGATTTTTACTATAGGGCGCATGTGCTCGCCAGACAGACAGACATAGAGACAGAAAGCGAGAAATCACCCCCCAGAGGGGATGGTCACACCGCAATCCCTTCTCCATTCTCCTCTCGGGATCTTGGGCAGGCACGCACACGCGCCCGGCGTGAGTTTTAAGCCATCGGGTCCGGGACGCGAACCGCGGTCGACTACGTGGGAGTCCAGCAACATAGCCATTATGCTAACTGCTGGTTCCCAGAAGGTCAAGTTCTGAGAAGGGATTGTGTGGCCATGCCCCACTGGAATGTGATTTTTCATTTTCCCTCTTTATTCTTCCCCAGTAAGTACAAGCACCCTACGGCAAAAACATACAAAAAGAATGAAACAAACAAACAAACAAACTTATTCATTACAGACTCCAAATTTAGTGATGTTCATGCTTATTTCTATACCCAAAGATATACCTTGCCAAGGTCGAACCTGGTAGATGAAGAATTGAAAAGTGAGCCCTTTGGCTTGAAAAATGGGAGTATTCATTGAATCTACAAACTGGTAAAAATGTAAGAAAGAGAAACGTAGAAATTAAAAAAATAACTCTAAGAAATACAATTTTTAAAGGTTTTCAACCAGAGAAGCCAAAAAAATAGCTCTTGGAGAGATAATTAACCAGGTAAAGGGAATTACAGGGCTAAGTGGTTAAAAAAAAAAAAAGATAAAACTTCAAACAGATTATTGTTTTTACACGGAAAAAGGTATTAACACTTAGAGGAGTTTTTGCTTCCACAAACATTTACTGAGCACCAACAGTGAGCAAAAAAAGTAAGTTTATTTAAAATCTGGATATTCGACCCTTAAGGAAGTCTGGCTCCTATATGAACAAATAGAATTCCAAAGTTCAGGCTCCAGGAAGCAGTGCTGTGCCTTGCATGTGAGTCATTGAAGAAGGAAGCAGTAGGAGAGCTGAAGAGCCATAATAGTTCTCAAAGTTTAGTCCCTGGACCAGCATCATATTCATTTAGGAATGTCTTAGAAATGCAATTCTCAGGATGCTCCTGACCTTGGACTCAGCGGTTACAGGGACAGGGCTGAGCACCCTTATTTTTAGGGCATCTCCAAATGAGTCTGAAACACTAAAGTTTGAGAGTCACTATAAAGATTCTTGGGACCAGCAGTTAGTGTAATGGCTATGTCACTGGACTCCCACATAGTCGACCGCGGTTCGAGTCCCGGACCCAGTGGCTTAAACTCACGCCGTGTGTGTGTGCGTGCGTGCCCAAGATCCCAAGAGGAGAATGGAGGAGAAGGGACTGCGGCATGGCCATCCCCCCAGGGGGTGATTTCTCGCTTTCTCTCTTTCTGGCAAGCGCATGCACCCCTTATAGCAAAAACCTCTCAAAAAAAAAAAAAAAAGACGATTAATAATGGATCTTAAGAATATGGGACTAAGTATGTAACAAGTGTTTTATTGACTACCAAAGGGCTCATGTACTCGCCAGAGACAGAGACTGAGAAAGAAAGTATCCCCAAGGGGGCATGTACCCCAATCCCTTCCCCTCCATTTCTCCATCCTGTCTGGATTTGGGACACACATCTGCATGTACGTGCACACAGTGTGTTTTTCAAGACACCAGTGCCATATATGAACCACGGTTAGCCATGTAGCATCTGGTTTCTTAACCACTCAGTTATGGGGCCCACTCAGTTTTTTAAATCAAATTTTTTGTTTCAAATAATGTTCACTCAAATCAGTAACACACTGAAAGCTTGAAATGTTAGAATGAGTTTTTTAAAAATCACATTTTTCTCAAGTGAAACTTGTGAAAATAAACCTCTCAAAAATTTTCCTGTCACTTTTCTCCCACACGCCTAGAACCAGACATTGCTCCCCTTGCCCTTCAAAATAATTTTTCAGTTTCCTCAGTGAAAAATCAAAACTTTAAAATATTCATAAATATTTCTCCCCTGCCCCAAACCTGTTCATTGGGATCTGACAAGTTTACCTAAAGAAAAACAAAAAAAAAGAGAAAAATCCCAATACTACAGATATTACCACAGGATGACATCATCTCTCAGGAGTACTAGTCTGATGCAGTAGTGTTCCCTCCAACCACTGCCTCCAGAGCAATCTAGCACTCAAACCTGAGTATGTCACACCCTCCAGCTAACAATCTGTCTATGGCTCTAGCCTGCAGTATCAAAGCCAGGGTCCTAACCCACTCTCAGTCCTGCTCACTTACCCATCACACCTCAATATGGAAACGCTAGTCTTTGAAAAGGTCCATGCTTTCTCCTTGTGTTTCTGTCTAATCTGTTCCCCCAGTTTCCTTGTCAGCTCCAGCTCTCCGGTGTGTCTCCCTGTAGACTAAGCTAGGCAGGATTCTGTTCATCTTCACATGCCCAGCCATCTAATGTGGGATGAAGATGGGCACATCCCTTCAGGGAGTAGTTAAGTGATCTACTGGACAACGAGAAGAAAATGTATGTTTGTCTTTATTTTTTTGAATTGCCAGAGGGCACAGCACTCACCAGAGAGAGGGAGAGGGAGGGAGGGAGAGAGAGAGAGAGAGAGAGAGAAAGCAACACTATTCTGGGGCATGGTTATACCTCAATGCCTTTCCTCCATTTCTCCATCACATCAAGATCAGGGACACACTATGTGCATACAACCAGCGTGCTTTTCAAGCTGCTGGAGACAGAATTCAGCCTTGTGGGATCCAGATCCCTACACACAGGGGCCTGCCCTGCTTGTTTTTAATATCATTTTTCAAATCTAATTTTGATGTGATCTACACATACAAAACAAATATTATTGATTGTAAATATATACAACCTCCTTTTAGGAGTTCATACTCAGTGTATCTACTGGTATAAGAATCCATGTAAGCACCTCTTCCAAGAATACAAATAAACCTGGAATTGTGGCTGTCTATATTTCTCTTTATGGTGACCAGGTGAGATGATGTTAGACCATAAAACCAAATTCAGCCCCATGAGGCCCTATTTGTCTTTGGGGGGAGGAGGGGGAGATCAGCAGGTGCTGTTTAATTCCCCAGGTATGAATGTTCCTGGTCTAACTCTCTAAGACCAGAGAGCCTTGTTGACAGTCATGATTACTCTTGGTAATTCAAAGGATATTCTGGAAAAAAAAAAAAAAAAAACTATTTTGTTTACATCTTTTTTTAAAGTTTATTTATCCCTTCTTTGAGAGACAAACTGAGACAGAGACAGCACCCTCAACACCATCTTGATGCCACGGTCCACCCTGGCATCTGCCAGGTCCACCGCGGCATCTGCCAGCCCCAGATCGTTGGCAGGCATGTGTAGGAGGACTCTGGGAGGTCTCTGGACCAGAAAGTGGAACCTTCCTGTGTGTTTCCACCTATTTTTTTTAAACTAGGTATTAAAAATAATTGAACCAGTCAAGTGTGCTCACCAGACGCAGGAATCAAGAAACTGAAATATCCTCCAACTCTCTGGCATCCTGTAATTATTTAGCCTTGTTTACAGTTTTTCTAGAAGTAATCTCTCAACTATAGTCAGCTTATCCCTAATACTACTTAGGTGATGGAAGAAAAAAAAAAAAAACCTTTAGATGCAGAACTTCTTCATAAAGCAAACCATTACAGTAGTATTTTACTTCAAAATGTTCTTCAGGAGCCAAGTCTGCATCAAATGGCTATCTACTCAAATAAGGATTCAACTGGGCATAGACTGAGAGACAGGACTAACAATTTTTGCGTAACTCACCAACGTTAAAACCTTCCTAAAGCGGACACATTTTAAGATGTCAGATAGCAGTATAAACAAGATGAAAATCAAACCCTTAGACCTTCTGAAGAATGGAAACATACAAGCTTACTCAGGACAGACTATCCTTCCCCTCAAGAAGGCTCTTCCATCCTCCCACCTAGACAGACGTCTCTAATACTTTCCTTACTGTATTCCCTCCCACATACTAACAAAATGCTTCATTTTTTGACCTTCTCTGTCTATTTAACTGGTGGTTGTGGCGCGTTCATCTGAAACTGTTTAACAGTGAACAGCAGAACATTCACACATCTGCATGAAAAAAGCTCCATAAAAAGCAAAATACTTTCTGTAAAGTTACGTATTTAAAAACCAGCTGCTTTCCCTGGCTACTTTCATCACTCTCTAACTTCCGAAGAAAATGCCAGACCACCCCAGATCGGCCGTTCAGAGGGGCTGACGCTCAAGTCAGACACGGTCCACCTTCTATGCGGGTAACACCCTTCATCCCCAGGGGCCAATACGCTCCCGGCTTGTCACACTGCACGTTTCACACACAGAGGGCTGGGTTTCGGAGGGGGCACACCTCGTCTTCCACCCCGTCCCCGGCCGTCCGCGGAGCTCTCGGCTGGCAGCGAGGGGCGCCCAGGGAGAGCGCGGGGGTCGGCGAGCGGCGCGGCGGCGCAGGCCCGCGGCCAAGGATGAGCTCAGCGCCCCTGCCGGGTGTTGCCGGCAGGTTGCATCA
>NW_006205257.1:1391205-1399791 GCF_000334495.1 Tupaia belangeri chinensis
ACCGCGCGCCTGGGCTGGCGGGTGTGGCGGGCGTGGTGGGAGCGGGCTACGGCTGGCTTCCCTGCTCGCGGCCTATCTGCCGCTCTCGCTGGGTGGTTGAGGCCGCAGCGGTGCTGAGGAGCTGTGGCCGATCTGCCGTGGTGAGAAAGGTTCTGTTCACGTCAGAGGCCTGACGCACGTCACCTCGCGAAGGCCACACCTGCTTTTGGAAAACATTCCCTGAGGTGGTTTTGGAACCACAGATTGCTTCGGCTCCACCGCGTCCTCGGCGTCCCTCATGGAGTTTCCCGGAACGCCCCACCAGACTCACCTCCTTGCCTGCGGGCCTGGCCCGTGTGAGGCAGCCTGGACCCTCGCGACCGAGAAGGCCACTACAAACTTTTAGCAAATCAAATGAAGCAGAGTTTTTCCAACGTAGGACTAGTGTGATGTCACTTGTGAAAACTGCAGAATGTGGTTCCTTGTTTGGGTGAGATAAATTGAATTTCCAAAATCGATTCCCCTGTGGGGTCTTCCAGGTAAACAGGTGAGGGAGACGATCTCTAAAAAAGCACAGTAATTCAGTTTGATCAAGGATCCGAAAGCGTTTTAGAACCAGGAAGCAGCACGCTAGAGAAGGGCAGAGCCCACCTGATAGGTTTGATTACTTCCTCTTTAGCGATTCTTATCGTTTACAAAATAGAAGCCTTGAAAGAGGAAATGTTTCTTCATCGCCCAGGCCTTGGGACCAGCTCTGTGCATAAGACTGTTTCGAGGAATCACTAAGAGATGATGAAGCAATTGCAAAAACAAAAACACACACACACAAAAGGGACTGCAGCTTGGTGAACAATAATTGTAGATGCACATTTTGGTGAATAACAATGTCATCAAAACCAGCATTTTTTTTTTCACTTTGGTTCTCAGCATTGCAAGCTGACACTTTAGCACTGTTAAAATTGGATTATGTTTTGTTACAAAATTCTGTTTTTGCCCTTAGCATTTCCTAATGACTTAACATTCGCATGGAGGAAAAAAAAATCTTGTATACTGTCTAGTTTGCTAACCATTCTGCCAAGTTGCTCCTAGACTCTGTCTAGGCAGGCCTCTTCCACACCCAAACGGTCTATCTAGTCAATGCCTAAGAGACTCAGGTATTTATTTCCTTTTCACTGAGTAACTGATAATTCTTTATTCTACTCAGTTTACAAATCTTTATTTGGTACCTACTGTGTGCAAGTCTGGGTGAAGAGCAGAAGATTTGGCAATGAATGAAACAAAAATACTCCCTGCTCATGTGAAGCTTACACTTAATAGCCAGGGAGACAGGCATTGAGTAATTACACAATTTTTAAATGATCATTTTCATAGATACTACAGGAAAGAAGTACAAGATGCTGCCTGGGGTTAGAAGAAAAAAACCAGACCAGTTCTGGATGGGCCAGAGAAAGCCTGAAAGGTCGGTAGAACTTGGCTACATGATGCAGATGAAGTGAATACACCAGTCAGAGGGACTGTCTTGTGGAAAAGTCCTGTGATGGGAGAAATTTAAGACCAAAGTGGCTGAAGCAGAGAACCCCAGTGGAAACCAGTGAGGTAGGCAAGGGCTTTATGAGCCCAAGAAGGGTTCCTATTTTTATTGACCCTAAGACAGGGCCCTAATCCCTGTTGGGGGCTGGGCTACAGCCCTCTAGGTCCTCCAGGCCACTCAGCTCAGGGTGGGTAAGCCAGCTAGCTAGGCTTCCTCTGTGTTTGCAGCTGCTCCCCATTGCCCACATTGATGCTTGGGCTCCATGATTGTTGGATTCTCATGGGAGCATGATCATATGTTTCATTGTATGTTGGCCTATGGTCATGGTGGAAATGGAGTGTATGGTGGATCTGTTGCACTGGTTTCATCCTGGGATCAACCACTCCTGACCTCTGACCATGGAGGGATTGGTTTCCGCTAGGCTGGTCCCTGGTGCCAGAAGATTTGGGGGCCATTACCTTAAGAGATAAGAAATCTTAGAAAGATTTGCTCTCAACACAAGGAAATAAAAGCCTGATGACAACTCTGTGTTTAGGTGAGAGAAAGTTCATGATGTTGTTTTTCTTGCAAGCCACAGGGACACAAGCCTTCAGAGTAAAAGAAAAATTACCTGCATATTATTGCTACCTCATTGATAACCAATACATTGTACAAATCTAAAGAATTTATAAAGAACAGTACGTTAAAATCCCCGTAAGGGAGGGGACAGCTGGTGGCATAGTGATAAAGGTGCTGAACTTCCACATGGGCTGAAGTTCCTGTCTTAGATCTGGCAGCTTAAAAATCATGGTGGACAGGGGACCAGCAGATGGCATAGTGATTATGTCACTGAATTCCCACGTAGTTGACTACAGTTTGAGTCCTGAACCTGATGGCTTAAAACTCACACCGGGTGCGTGTGCGTGTGTGCTCAACATTCCAAGAGGAGAATGAAGGAAAAAGGATCTTGGCATGGCCATTCCTCCTGGGGGAGGGGGGGTTGTGATTTCTTGCTTTCTGTCTCTCTGTCTCTCCAGCAAACACACACGCCCTATAGAAAAAAACCTCTCTCTTAAAAAAAAAGTCATGCTGGGTGGGACTGGCAGATGGCATATAATGGTTACGTCAGTGGACTCCATGTAATCAACTGCGGTTAGAGGGCTTAAAACTCATGCCAAGCGCATGTGCATGAGTATCCAAAATCCCTAGAAGAGAATGGAGGAGATGGGATTGCAGTATGGCCATCCCCCCAGGAGTGATTTCTCACTTTCTCTCTACCTCTGGCAAGCACACATGCCCAATAGCAAAAATCTCTATTAAAAAAAAAGAGAGAGAGAGAGAATGCCAAGCACATGTACATACCCAAAATCCCAAAAGGAGACTGGAGGAGAAAGAACTGGTACATGGCCATCTCCCCTGGAGTGTGATTTCTCATTTTCCTTCTCTCTGTTTTTCTCTGGTAAGTGCATGTGCCCTATGGGGGAAAAAAATAATAGTGATAATAGAAGAATCCTCTTAAAGGACTTGGGATGTATGATACCCTCTTAATTAAATATTCTGTTGGTACATTAGATATCTAAGAGGAATGGAGACTATGTCAGATTGTTCTTTCCATAGCTTGACTTTTTTCTGCATATGTGAATTTAGGCAGACTACTTAACCTCTCTGTCATCCTCACAGGATTTTCCAACATGTGAAATGAAAATGACAACAATATTGCTTTGAGGATTAACTAATGTATCTTAGACCTCTAGAACAGTGCCTCCTTGGTACATTGCAGGAGCTCAAAAGTATTAGCAAGTATAACTGTGTTGCTCATGCCTGAATTACAAACAAAGTATATCCATAGGATTATATAGTAGACTGAAACACATTTCAAAATGAGGTCAAGCTGTGCTTACATTGCTTTGATGATTCAACTGAAATACACATAGTACTGGAGGTGTTGATGTTGACCCTATGTTGTATCCCAGAAGGTGTTTTTTAGAATAGCTTTTTTAGTTACCATGTCTTATTTCATTATTTCTATAGAGTGGAGAAAACATTTAATAACTTAAAATCTCGTTATTTGAAAGCCAACTCAATAGAAGTTTACTATGTAAACTTAAATTACTTGGAAAGTTTCTTAAAAAATTAATATATCAAAATAACCATCTTTAACAGGAAATCTGGACTTTATCTGTGATTTTTTTTTTAATGTGGCCTGAGGGTACCTGTGGTCTGTGTTCCTTTCACCAGAATGAAATAGAGAAAGAAAGGAAGAAATCACTCCTCATGGAACATGATCACACTGAATCCTTTCTCCTCCCATTTCTCCCTTCTTTCAGAGTTTTTGACACTCATACACACACACACACAGCATGTTTTTCAAGCTGCCAGGTCTAGAACTCAACACACAGTTGGCTATATGGGATTCAGATCCTTAACCACCAAGCCACTGGCTAGCCCTATATCTGTAATATTTTGAGGACAAGGAAAATGTCTTGAGTCTCAGTAAATATTTATTGTGGTAGGGAGCAGGTGGTATGGTGGTTAAGCTGCTAGAATCCCACATGACTGACTGTGGTTCAAGTCCCAGACCTAGAGGCTTGCTTTCTCACTTTCCCTCTCTCTCTGATCAAATTAAGAAATAATAATAAATAAAATAAAATGAGTAATTCTTGAAAATATTTATCATGCTATACCAGAAATACTAGGAAGTCTTCAGAAATTTGTGGAAATATGTATTATGAAAAAGTTATGGGGACTAGTAGTTAGTGTAATGGCTATGTCACTGGACTCCCATGTAGTCGACCGCGGTTCGCATCCCGCACCCGGTGGCTTAAAACTCATGCAGGGCATGTGTGCGTGCGTGCCCAAGATCCCGAGAGGAGAATGGAGGAGAAGGGATTGCGGCGTGACCATCCTCCCTGGGGGGTGATTTCTCTCTTTCTGTCTCTCTGTCTCTCTCTGTCTGTCTGGCGAGTGCACGCGCCCTATCGCAAAAATCTCTCAAAAAGAGTTATGCATAGATTTCAATTTTTGTATACCAAGATAAACTTCAATTCTGTTTTCCATGAACTTTTTGAAGTACCCTTGTACCGTGACAGTGATTGTCAGTCATCTTGCCTTGGTTAGGACTCTTTTGACTGGAAGTAAGTGAAGGCCAAGTAGGTGGCATAGAGGTTAAGGCAACTATATCTCACATGGCCAATTGCAGTCCAAATCCCAGACCCGGTGACTTGAAAATCACACAGGGTCTATGTTAGTTTCTGCCCTAAATCCTCGGAGGTAAATGGAGGAGAAGAGGCAGGGAAGGGGTGTGACTTCTTACTCACTTTCTCTCTCACTCACTATCTTTCTGGTGAGCATATGCACCCTGTGGCAAAATCAAAAAGAAAAGAAGTAAGTGAGAACCATCCTAACTAGCTTTAGCATACAAAAGGACTTAATGAAAGATGTTAGGGCACAGATCAGTCTATGGCCTGGTGGTTAAGGAGTCTGTATCTCACATAGCTACCTATGCAGTTGAATCCTGGACCCAGCAGTTTGAGAAACATACCAGATGTACATGCATATCTAACATCCCGAAAGGAGGGAAAGATGGAGAAGGGATTGTGGCATGACTGTGCCCATGGGGGTTGCCTTCTCTCTCTCTCTCCCTCTCTCTCCCTGGTAAGTGCATATACCCTCTGGCAGAAATTAAAAAAAAAAAAAAAAAACGAAAAATAAAAAAGATATTAGGGTACTCTTTGTGAGATACCCACTCATGTTGAAACCAAAAACTCAGATGTGCGTGCATGTGTGTGTGTATGTATGCATGCATGCCTACCTGCCTACTGATTTCATTATTCTTTCTACTTGCATACAGATTTTCATCACCTGGCCACTGACAACCTCATCCTTTATAGTGTCAGTCAGTAAAGAAAGGTCAACTCACTTTTTAAGTTTCTATTCTAAAAGTCCTAGGCAAGGACTCTAGGTTGGCCCAGTTAAGTCAAATGCTTATCTCTGGAATGAATGATCAAATGGCCAGGAGCAGGTCATGGCTGGGTTAACCTAGTAGTTCTGGATGGGATGGCAGAAGCAGTTCCAGAGGAAAAGGGAGCACTGAGCATACAAACCTATCAATATCCATCTCAAATGGCAGATCACACTAGTCACTATAATGAACCCTTAATCCCTCTGCCTGACTGATTTATTCTTTCCCATGTCATGGAATCCTTGAGAGCAAATTTAAACCTCCAGCCTTACCTTTGGAAGCACTATTTGGAACCATATTAGCTAAGATGCTAAATGGTTCTCTTAGACGTCCCCAAGTTTTCTAAGTGTATCCTAAGCATGAAAGAGAAAAATCTGAGTTAATCTCAACTTAAACAATTGACAATTACTGTGAATGTCCTTTATAAAAAGTCCATGTTTTCCACCAGTCAGATTTCATTATGGTGTAAATTAAGACATGTCATCTGTACCCTTCAGGTAGGTACATCATCTGTGCACACAGGATAGGTGGGTACCACACGAAGATAGGCACCTATCTTCTACATACAGGGGAGCTGCATGCACCTGTGCCCAGGAAGATATAGTGTCTGTGGTCTTTGCACAAAAGGATAGGTACGTGCCATCTGTATACATCAGGAGAGGTGTGTGACATTGGCGCACATTGGGAAAGGTAATCTGTAATTTTTGTGGGCCTAAGAGGGCCAGTAATGTAATATTGGATTATAACCCAAAGTACAAAATAAATATTGATGAGTCAACTCAGGTATTATATCTTTTCTCTACTGAATAAGCACTACTACCTGTTATATAATGAATGCAATGTGAATTATTCCAATGCCTATGAAATACATTAGCACAGAACAGAAAATAAATAGGTTTTCATTTGCTCATTTATTTATTTATTCATAGATATGTGACACATGTCTTCACAGACAGAACAGGGTTAGGTTGGCTAGTATTTAACCTAGCTAAACCTCCATTTCTCAACTGTAAGAGGATTGACAGTAAATACTTCATAGAGTTGTTATGAGAATTATGTAAACTGACATGACAAGTAGCTAGCATAATGCCTTAGCACATAGGAGGCACAAAAACAAGTGTTTATTTGTCAATGCAAAAATAATTTTCTACCTAGGAGCTAGTTCTTGGTTTTCTCTAATAAAGGGAACCAGGCTTTTTGGAGACATGACTGATTCTAGGACTGAGGCAGGAAATACACAAGGTGAGCCTGGAGCATGTCGCTGTGCAAAAAAGTAAGAAAGTGCTCAAAAAAAGAAACAATGGGGACGTGTCTTACTCATTTCGTGCTTCATAAAGAAGTACAGACTGGGTGGGAAGGTAGGTTTCATTCTAAGGCCTCTTCTCTTGGCTTAGAGGTGGTACAGTCTCCCTGTGTGCTCCTGTGACCTCTTCCTTTGTATTTATTAAGAGGTGAGTAGGGGAGAGAGAGAGCAATTCCTTTGGTTTATCTTCCTACAAGGGTATAAATCCCATCACTAGACCTCACCCTCATGACCTCATCTAAACTTCAAAAGACCTTATCTCCAAATACCATCAATTTATAGGTTAGAATTTCAGCATATGACTTGGGGAGGAGGGGACACAAACATTCAGTCCATAAAAAATATGGTAAAGTGTCACAGGAGCCAAGAGTCATCAATGCCCAAAGCTGGAACAATTTGAATGGCAAAATAATGTAGAATTGGATTAAAACCCAAAGTATAGTAAATGTTCCTGATCCATATAGATATTTGTAAGTGATTAGATAAATAAATTCCAGAAAAGAAACAAATCCTCCATGGAGAAGAAGAATTTCAAATAATTTATACCTTGCCCTCAGGTGGGGGAGCAGAACTCCCCACTTCTTAAATGTAGGCTACACATAGTAACTTCCAAAGAGTAGAGTGTGAAAGGGAGGAAAAAAAGAATAACTGTATAGCAGAGAAACCTGTCAAAAATATTTCAGCCAGGTGATCAAAGTCAAGTCATAAGCCGTGTTAATAGCAAATACCTTTGTTACAATGAAATGAAAATGACGCTTTAGGGGCTGGCGGGTGGCATGGTGGTTAAGGGCGCTGGACTCCCACATGGCCAGCTGTGGTTTGAATCCTGGACCTGGTGGCTTGCTTTCTCACTTTCTCTCTCTGTCTCCCTCCATCTCTCTGTCTCCCTCCATCACTCTGTCTCTCTGTGGTCAAATTAAAAGTAAATAAATAATGTTAAATAAAAAAATTTATTTTAAAAAAATGGCACTTTATACTTTGGTCTTCCCCCAAAGATACCCAAACCCTAACCTACGCAGGAGAAAAGCACAAATTCCAATAGACGGCTCTTCAAAACTGTCAAGGTCATCAAAACAAAGATAGTCAAGGATCTAAAGAAACATGAAAACTAAATACCATGTGGTATCTAGATGAGATCCTGAAATAGAAAAAAGGATATTAGGGGACCAGCAGGTGGCATGGTGATTAAGGCACTGGACTCCCACATGGCCGACTGCAGTTCTGGACTTGGACCTGGCAGCTTGCTTTCTTACTCTCTCTCTATTGAGTGCATGTGCCCTATAGCAAATTAAATAATAAAAATAAGTAAATTAAATAATTCTTAAGGAAAAGAAGAAAAAGAAAAGAAAAAGGGATATTAGGGGCCATCCCATGGCATCATGGTTAAGGGAGCCACATTCCACATGCCCAACCACGTTCAAATCCTGGCCCCAGCAGCTTGAAACATAGACCAAGCATATGTGTGTACATGCCCAGGATCCTTACAGGAGGTGAAATGGAGGAGAAGGGATTGCTGCATGACCCCATCCTGCGGGGGCGGGCTTTCTCCCTCTCCCTCTCTCTGTCTTTGTCTCTCTTTAGTAAGTGCACGTGCCCTCTAGCCAAAAAGGAAAAATAAAAGTATTAGGTAAAAATATACAAATTCCAGGGAACCAGCAGTTAGCGTAATGGCTATGTCGCTGGACTCCCACGTAGTCGACCACGGTTTGCGTCCCAGACCCAGTGGCTTAAAACTCACGCCGGGCGCGTGTGCGTGCGTGCCCAAGATCCCGAGAGGAGAATGGAGGAGAAGGGATTGCGGCGTGACCATCCCCCCTGGGGGGTGATTTCTCG
>NW_006205257.1:1399809-1401369 GCF_000334495.1 Tupaia belangeri chinensis
TGTCTGGCTCCCTATAGTGAAAAACCTCTCAAAGAAAAAAAATATATATATATATATATACACATTCCAAATAAAGTATTGTCTTTAATAATGGGCTTTAGTTAAAGACAATGTATCAGTATACTTTTTTTTTAAATTGTAACAACTATACTAATGTGAGATATTATTTGGGGAAATTGAGTGTAGGGTATATGGGAAATCTCTGTACTATCTTCTTAATTTTTTCTAAATCTGAAATTGTTCCCCCCTCCCAAAAAAAAATATGTGTTTGGTGACCAGCAGATAGCATAATGATTACATCACTGGACTCCCACATGCCCAACCATGGTTAGAGTCCCAGAACCAGCAGCTTGAAACTTATGCCAGGAACGCGTGCATGTGTGTGCATGCCCAAAATCCCAAGAAGAGAATGGAGAAGAGATTATGATGTGGCCATACCCCTAGGGGGTGATTTCTCTTTGTCTCCGTTTCTCTGGAGCAAAACTCTCTCTTGAAAGCAAAAACAAAAAGGAGTGTTTTTAGGGACTAGCATTTGTGTAATGGCTATGTCATTGGACTCCCATGTAGTCAACCACAGTTTGAGTCCCAGACCCAGCAGTTTAAACTCACACTGGGCATGTGTGGGTATGTGCCCAAGATCCTGAGAGGAGAATGGAGGAGAAGGGATTGCGGTGTGGCCATCCCCCATGGGAGGTGATTTCTTGTTTTCTGTCTCTCTGTCTCTGTCTGTCTTTCTGGAGAGCACATGTGTTGTATAACAAAAACCCCTCAAAAATAAAAAGTGTGTTTAAAGTATTTAAAGTGCATTGTAGCATCAACATTAATCTAAAATAGAACACTTTTAAAACATTAATAGGGAACCAGCAGTTAGCGTAATGGCTATATCGCTGGACTGCCACGTAGTCGACCGCTGTTCGCATCCCGGACCCGGTGGCTTAAAACTCATGCCGGGCACGTGTGCGTGCGTGCCCAAGATCCTGAGAGGAGAATGGAGGAGAAGGGATTGCGGCGTGACCATCCCCCCTGGGGGGTGATTTCTCTCTTTCTGTCTCTCTGTCTCTCTCTGTCTGTCTGGCGAGTGCATGCGCCCTATAGCGAAAACCTCTCCAAAAAAAAAATTTAAAACATTAATAAATCAGATTGAGCCCAAATTTTAGCCATGTAGATAAAGAAGTTTAAGTCAGCAAGAATCTTTAGCCCTTCTCTCTTCTTTGATCCACTAGTAGTAAATTTATTTCTGCCAAGGAAGCTCAAGACATACAAAGAAATAGTGCCAGAGAGAGAGAGTAGAGCTAAAGGAACTCCTCCAGAAGGGGGAGAGTGGGAAAGAGGGGAGAGAAGGTGGAGAGAGACCACCGTAGGCCTGTAGGATGATGTGGAAGCTCAGGGAGCCATCTTTGGCTTACTGGAAATGCTCCCTCCTCACTTAAGACCCAGATACCCGTCCCTGAAGCCATAAGGCTGAGGTGAGAAGGAATGAGAAGCTCCCGAACAGAGGGGTATGGTTGTCTCATTTACTCATTCCTTCATTGTTTTTTATTCTTTTTTTTTTTTTTTTTT
>NW_006205257.1:1401651-1412695 GCF_000334495.1 Tupaia belangeri chinensis
TCAACTACATGGGAGTCCAGTGACATAGCCATTACGCTAACTGCTGGTTCCCTCCTTCATTGTTTTTCACCTGTCTCAACTAATAGATATTTATTGAGTTCCTACTCTATGCCAGGCACTGTCCCAAGTGCCTGGAGTCCTAAGAGGAGCACTTCTCTGAGGCTGGGGATGTGAGGCTGGCGTCCAACAGATGAGAACAAATTCCAAGAAGCAGGGCTGGGCTAGGTAGGCTTGTGCACTGGAATTCCTTGTCTTTGAGTCAGGAATCTGTGTTCACTTCTTGGCCTTTATCATTACTTCTTTATTTATTTATTTATTTATTTATTTATTTATTTTTTTGGAGAGATTTTCACTGTAGGGCACATGCGCTTGCCAGACAGACAGAGAGAGACATAGAGACAGAAAGCGAGAAATCACCCCCCAGGGAGGATGGTCACGCCGCAATCCCTTCTCCTCCATTCTCCTCTTGGGATCTTGGGCACACACGCACACGCGCCCGGCGTGAGTTTTAAGCCACCGGGTCCGGGACACGAACCGCGGTCGACTACGTGGGAGTCGAGCGACATAGCCATTACGCTAACTGCTGGTTCCCTTTATTTTTATTTTTTGTAAGATTCCTATGGTAATAATTCCTGTGTGTGCCTAAACTGGGACCTGCCTTTGTTTGGGTTTGATGGATGAAAGCACCTAAGTTTATTTGCATTAATGTTAGGTTTTGGACTGAAAGAGGAAGGGGGATTTTGATGTTTTCTTTTCCTTTGCAAAGGTGTCTGGGGGAAAACTGAGATGAGGAAGAAGCTGGGATTTGGGGAGGGTGAAGGGCTATTTTGTAGTCTTTACAGTAGAGAGCGATTTTTAATTCCATCTCTATGGATGACCTTTAACACTTCAGCCAGGTGAAAATTGGAGTAAATGTAGAAGCATTTTGATACCTCTGAGATTTTTTTTCTTTTATCAGAGAGACAGAGAAAGACTGAAAGCGAGAAATCACACACACACACCCCCCAGGGGGGATGGCCACACCACAATCCCTTCTCCTCCATTCTCCTCTTGGGATTTGGGACATGCACACACATGTACCCAGCATGAGTTTTAAGCTGCCAGGTGCTAGACTCGAACTGCAGTCAACTACATGGGAGTCCATTGATACAGCCAATCATGCCATTTTCTAGTCCCATAGGATTGAATTTTTATAAAAATCAGGAATGATCCCCTTTGACATATGGGCATCCACTTTGCAAAGAAGGAGCTAAAGTGGGGGCTGTGCTGAAGGATTCATCCTCAAGAAACTTTGAGAACAACAGAAATAATTGATGCAGGTATATCAGAGTGGGTGCCTAAGAGGTGACTAAAGTGAGAGGATCTCTTTCTTAGTCTGCTATTATGTTACTAACAGAAATACCTGAGATTGGATGATTTATAAAGGATAGAGGCTGGGGATAGCAGGTGGCATGGTGATTAAGGTGCTGGATTCCCACATGACCAACCATGGTTCAAGTCCTGGACCTGACAGCTTGAAAATCATGACACGCATGTGTGTGTGCGTGCCTAAAATCCCAAGAGGAGAAGGAATTGAGGCGTGGCTTTCCCCCCCCCCAGAGTGTGTGATTTTTTTAGTTCTCCCTCTCTCTCATTCTCCCTGCCTTTACCTCTAGTGAGTACACACACCCTATTTCAAAAAATCGAAAACAACAACAATGAAATAAAATAGAGGCTTATTTGGCTTACGAGTCTGGTGGCTGAAAGCTCAAAGTTGTGGGGCCAGCATCAGACCAGGCTCTGGTGCTACATCACAACATGGGTGACGGAAGCAGAGATAATGGTGGGTGTGTGCAGAAAAAGAGAGACCTGAGGGCAGCCATCTTCTTTTTATAACAAACTGCTCTTGCAAAAATTAACCCTTTCATCTTTCTTTTTTCTTTGAAACTAACCCTTCCTGTAAGAGCTAGAACTCACTCCATTTTTTGAGAGAGCATTAATACATTCACAAGTGTGATGCTTCCACAGTCCAAACACCACCCAGTAGACCTCACCTCAAGTTGAGGACCAAAATAGTTAATTTCCTTTCAGAAAAGTCCTTCTTTATCTTAGTTAAACTATGGGTGAAAGCAAAAGTTACAGCAGCCAGAACAGTTTGTGAGATCAAAGTACATGTAGGATAGTGAATTAAGGGGAGCAGCAAAAAGAGAATGACTGAGGAAAACTAGAAATGCCTACCTCATTCTGGAGTGCATCTAGAGGACCATTTCTTCCCAATTCCTCATATCCAAATCCTTCCTGATACTCAAGCCCTAACCCAAGTCTCAACTCCTGGTCTTTGCTGACAATTTAAGTTCTTGCTTATCTTTCTCTTTCTTGTCAGTGACATACAATTTCACATGAAAATATGCATTTTTTGTGCTTTTTGCTATGTTTTTATTTTCTAACCCTAACGTAACCCCTAATCCTAACTCTAACCCAATCAAAACAATATACTCTGTTCTTAACTAATAAAAAGGTGGCAGTCTATTGTATATCCCTACTGCTATGCTATGTATCCCTGGGACTTTAGAAAACACGGCTAGGGGAGTGAGTGTCTCCATCCTAAGAGGGGGACCTGAGAGATGTGCAGTAACATCTACTACTGTTCCTCCTCTTGTGGAATCACTGAAATCACTTCTTACGTTTGGTAAGGTAATTCTATCTGTTAGCTTTTCCAGGATTCTGGAAGTTCTCCTTTCCTGGAGAAACTTGCAAGAGCAGAGCTAGTGGCATGAACTGCTTGCTATCCTACTGCTACAACTAGCCTGAAAGCCACAATTAATATGCATCATCTGTCTCTCCTAGTGCCCATTCTTGATTCCTCTCACCCCTGCTAGCATCTCTTCTGGTCTAAGTAGCTTACCAGCTGGGGTGACCCACACCTCCATCCCTAAGAAATCTGTACACATTACCATGTCCTTCTCGGGGTTTGGCTGCTGTGTTTGTTTCTTTACCAGCAAAACTGAGCAGGGAAGGGACCAGCAGTTGGCATAATGGCTATGTTGCTGGACTCCCATGTAGTAGACCGCGGGTCAAGTCTCGGACCCGGTGGCTTAAACTCATGCCTGGCACATGTGCGTACGTGCCCAAGATCCCGAGAGGAGAATGGAGGAGAAGGGATTGCGGCATGGCCATCCCCCCTGGGCAGTGATTTCTTGCTTTCTGTCTTTCTGTCTCTCTCTGTCTTTCTGGCAAGCACACACACCCTATAGCAAAAACCTCTCCAAAAAAAAGAGCAGGGGACCCAGCTGTGGCAGTGCATGCTAGACACTGTTGCTTGATAAGGTGAGGCCATGTGAGAGGCCTGAGTAAATTCCCAGCCCATCCAAAAAAACCAGTGGTAGTGACATATGCCTATAGTCCCAGCTACTCAGGAGACTGAGGCAGAAGATCTGGAGCTGGTAAGGACCACATAGCAAGAGCCTGTCTGAAAAATCTGAGCATGGTGGTTCTTACCTGGGCCTAGCTACTTGGGAGGCTAAAGCAGGAGGTTCATAATATGACAGTACCTGTCTTAAACAAAAAAGATCCAACATGGCCAACCACAGGTCAGATTTTTAATCCTGGCCCCAGCAGCTTGAAAAGCACACCAGATGAATGTGTGTGCATGCCCCAAATCCTGATGAGGTGGAGAAATGAAAACAGAATTGTGACATGACTATGTCCCATTGGGGGTACTTTCCCCCTCTTTCTTTCTGGCAAGTACAGATGCCCTCTAGCAATTAAAAAGAGAAAGAGAAAAAATTGGGCAGAGGATCATGTATGCAAAATAAACATAGGAAGAAAGAACCAAATGTTAATGAAACTACTTGCAAGGGTTAGATGGAAATGGGGTGAAAGATTGGGAAAATGGAAATAGCATCGTGGGATGGCATGAAGAGTGAAACCTCTGTGACCATACCTTTTTTTGTGAAGCTCTGACTCTGAGGACCATGATAATGTTTCACACACCCCAAATTAATAAATAACAGCAACCAGGATGTGGGAGGAACCCCAAACAAAATACAAACTGCAACCAATTAACTTAACTGTACTACAAATGAACAACATAAGCATGCTGTGGGGGAGAAAAGAAGTAACTTGAGGAACTTTAGAAAATGGTATGGTTTTCAAGTTTCTACCCCCACCCCATTTGCAAGAGAGATAGAGAAAGAGAGAGGAGAGAGATAAAGAGAGAGAGCCAGACAGAAAGCTACCCCGAAAAGGGTCTTAACACTACAGTCTACCCCCAGTCTTAGCCAGCTCCAGACCATGGGCGCACATACACCCAGTGTGTTCAGAAATATCCCCAGATGTGAACCCAGAACTTTCCTATGTGGATCAGCGTTGCAAAGTGTTATGTTACCATTGCACCAATGTCTGATTCCCAGAAAACAGTATATACACAAAAAATGTGCTTTCGTTGCTAATTTTTTTAAGTGGTATGGCTTAGCAATTCTGTAACTATTTTATGTCTATGCTAGAACTGAACAAATTATATTTTGGAGAGTAGATTTCTCCTTGTGGGAGAAAGGAGCTACAAATAAAGAAAGGGTAAGTCTAGAACAAACCCTGGGGGCATTCGATAGAAATCAGAGGTTATCAGAATGAATTTTTGATTTGTAATATATACACATTTTGATAAATATAAAAACACATATAGATGTGGGTGGGTGAGAATGTGTGTGTGTGTAAGACTTGAAAAAGTTTACAGAAAAATGGAATTGAAGAACAATACATGGGACCAGCAGTTAGTGTAATGGCTATGTTGCTGGACTCCCACGTAGTTGACCGTGGTTCGAATCTCAGACCCGGTGGCTTAAATTCATACCAGGCGTGTGTGCGTGCGTGCCCAAGATCCTGAGAGGAGAATGGAGGAGAAGGAATTGCAGCATGGCCATCCCCGCTGGGGGGTGATTTATCGCTTTCCGTCTCTCTGTCTCTCTGTCTTTCTGGTGAGTGCATGCACCATATAGCAAAAACCTCTCCAAAAAAAAAAAAAAGAAAAAAAATGGACCAGCCCCATGGCATGGTGGTTGGGAGAGCCGGATCCCACATAATCAACCACAGTTTAAATCCCAGGTCCACAGGCTTGAAAAATAGCAGATGCATGTGTAAGCATGCCTAAAATGTCAATAGGATGGATAAATAAAGGAAAAGAGATTGTGATGTGACCATGCCTTACTGGGGGGTACTTTCTCTGGCCAGTACATGTGCCCTCTGGCAGTGAAATAAAAAAAAATATATATATGTATTTTCCATGAATGTTTGCTTGCTATTTTATATGTAATTATATATGTATTTCTTAGCTCTTTCTACTAAGAAGATCTAGGAACAATGACACCCCATTAGCAATGACCCCACCTGGAGAACAAATCATTAAATCATGACTCCTAAATATTTTCCTTCAATGAACTATGTAGGGTTCATTGGAGAAGAGATTGATTCCAGAGTTGGAAAGGGAAAAGACAAGAAGCGTTTAACACAGCTTATGGTGCCAGGAAGTAAGGAAATGCTCAAAAAAAAAAAAAAAAGACGGGTATATCAAGAAGACAGAGAAATTAATTTGAAGAAGCCCCTAGTAGCCAGATCTGGATGATTTGAGTAACCATATAAATAATAGTAACAGGTTTTAACTTACAGAATAAAACAATTATCTGTGTGTCCACAACAATTGAATAAATGGGAGCGAGGAAACATCTCACTTTTACAGTGAATTCCAATTAGTAAATGTGGGAAGAATGACTGAAACAGCAAATCACCATTAGACAAACACCATGGTATAGTTGTTGCAGGCACGAGTCATCAGTGAATGTTAAAATCTGTAGGTCTGGAGCCAGCAGGTAGAGTGGAGGTTAAGGTGTTGGACTCACATGGCTGACCATAGTTTGAGTCATGGACCTGGCAGCTTGAAAATCATGCTGAGTGCATGTGCATGCATGCCTAAAATCCTGAGAGGAGAATGGAGAAGGGATTGTGGTATGGTCATTTTCCCCTGGGGGTGATTTCTCACTTTCTCTCACCGTATCTTTAGAGTGAGCGAAAGTGCCCTAAGGCAAAAACCTTAAAAAAAAAAAATCTGTGGGTCAAAGTGTAATGAAAAACAGGATATTTGCATACTCACGAAGTATTTTCCCACAAACAGGTACTAATTACAACAGGAAGGAGTGATAACTTTTTAGTAGAGACACCTGAAAGGCACCACTGTAAACAAGAGATCAAAGTTAACATCACCAGTCATATAACACATGGACACCACAGCCCTCCTATGCCTTCCTGGTAAGATGCCTGAGAAGGACCCACATCATTCTGGTGGCATTCTTACCAAAGTGCACAATCTTAATCTAATCATGAAAAGATACCAGATAAACTCAAACTGAGGGATATTCTATGAAATAATTGGCCAGCCCACTTCAGAAATGTCAGGATCATGAAAAATTGTCAGGGTCACAAAGGGCAAAAGAAAATCTGAGAAAACTGTCCCAGATTGGAGGAGACTAAGACATGACAATGAAGGCAATGTGGGGTGCTAAATCAGATTCTGGAGTGGAAAAAGAACAGTAGTGGGGAAATGAAGGAAATGGAACTGTGTCTGTAGATTCGTTAATAGTATTGTATCAGTATTGATTTCCTGGGACCAGCAGTTAGCGTAATGACTGTCACTCAACTCCCATGTAGCCGACCGCGGTTCGAGTCCCAGACCCGGTGGCTTAAACTCATGCCAGGCACGTGTGTGTGCGTGCCCAAGATCCCGAGAGGAGAATGGAGGAGAAGGGATTGTGGCGTGACCATCATCCCTGGGGGATGATTTCTCACTTTCTGTCTCTCTGACAAGCACACGCGCCCTGTAGCAAAAACCTCTCAAAAATTAAAAAAAAAAAAAGCAAGAATATTAATTTCCTAATTCTGATCACTTTTTCTTGGAAATCATCTTTTACTGGGAGTGTGTGAAAGACACAAGGTACCTGCCCTCACTTTCCTCTACCACCCATTGAGTCACCAGCAGGGTTACAGATACCACTGGTTACCATGGCAGAGAGGAGCCAACAGCTAGCAGGAAGTAAGTCTTTCCATGCACACAGACAATAAGAAAAACTTCCCTGATTATCAGCAACCCCCTCCACTGCGTAGGTTCCCACAGAGGTTAGCAAGGAGCTTCCCTACAGGATAGGAACCTGCCACATGGATGATACTTACACTGGACTTCAGAATAAAAAAAGACAAAGGAAACAATTGATACCGTTGATCACATAAATATCTTAAAAGTTTGGATTACATAAATGTACCATAAATAAAATTTGTGACCAATGAAAAACTGGAGAAATATTTGCAACACAAAACGACATATAAATCATCTTACACAAGAATCTTAAAAATCAATAATCAAAAGACAAACACCATAATATTAAAAAGAGCAAAGAAATGAAGAAGCGTTTCTCAGAGAAACCTGAGACATGAGAAAAATGCTATCTCAGGCCGGGAGATGGCATGGTGGTTGGGAAGCTGGACTCCCACATGACTGACTGCGATTTGAGTCCTGGACCTGGCAGTTTTTACATTTTCTCTCTCTCTTTCTCGCTCTCTCTCTCTGGTCACATTAAAACATAATAATAACAAGTAAAATTAAATAAAATTATTTTTAGAAAGAAAATGCAATCTTATTTATCAAATAAGTGTAAATTAAATCAAAGAGATATTATATATTGTCATTCTTATTATAAGTTATCAAAAAGAGTGTTAACATACGGTGTTAGTTAAAAGGTAAGAAAATTGATACTTTCATACATAGTCAATGGAAAAGTAATTTGGAACCTTTCTGAAAAGCCATTTGGCAATTTGCAATAACCTAGAAGTGTGCTTACCCTTTGACCCCGCCTTTCCAATTCAGTAATTTATTCTAAGAAAATCATCATAAATGCATGCAAAGCTATAAGGAAGTGAATTATAGGGTTGTTTAGGAGAGAAAGAGATTCTATTTAAATGTCCATTTGAAAGAGCCCTACCCAACCAGCTGTAACCAAATTCTCAAAATCAGTAGGAAGAAATGAAGTGATGCTTGAAAAAGAAAAAAAAAAAAGATTTGCTGAATGTGGATAATTGCCTTAAAGTAACAGGATTATGACTGAATACATTACTGTTTTTTTTTTTCATTGCCTTTCTTTTGTCTTATTATCTCTTGAGAAAATTGTGTCTGAATGCCTAGTTGTATGGATTGCACTGTAATTTGACCATTAGTGTGTAGAATTCTGTCCACTCCACCTGATCTCAGGTATTGGTGAAAAATGTTCTCCTCTGGGCAGTCTGTTGTTTAAATAAAACCAAGGTAAGTTATTTAGATTTCTTCTTATGAAAAGAGATATGCATTTAACTTTGAAAGAAATAGATGTATACTCTTAAGTAATTTTTTTCTTTTTTGGAGAGGTTTTTTTTGCTATAGAGCATGTGTGCTCACCAGAAAGAGAGAGAGACAGAGAAACAGAAAGCGAGAAATCGCCCCAAGAGGGGATGGCCATACCACAATCCCTCCTCCTCCATTCTCCTCTTAGGATCTTGGGCACACACGCACACGTGCCCAGTGTGAGTTTAAGCCACTGGATCCGGGACTTGAACTACGGTTGACTACATGGGAGTCCAGCAAAGTAGCCATTACCCCAACTGCTGGTCCCACTCTTAAGTAATTTTTAAGAATTAATTAAAAATAGGGACCAGCAGTTGGCGTAATGGCTATGTAGCTGGACTCCCACATAGTCGACCGCAGTTCGTGTCCTGGACCTAGTGGCTTAAAACTCACGTCGGGCGCGTGTGCGTGCGTGCCCAAGGTCCTGAGAGGAGAATGGAGGAGAAGGGATTGTGGCGTGGCCATCTCCCCTGGGGGTGACTTCTCGCTTTCTTTCTCTCTGTCTCTGTCTGGCGAGCGCACGTGCCCTATGGCAAAAACCTCTCAAAAAAAAAAAAGAATTAATTAAAAATTGACCTTACAAAGATCAATCTTATTAGATTCATACTTTAGTATAAATTAAACTCATACCAAATCATATATATATAATTTTATCTGTGATAAAGATTTATGTGGTGAATTGTATACATTTCAATGGCAAGAGCTTATTAGAAAAGGTGTGAGCAACTTTATAACAAAAGGTATGTATATTTAATGAAGCCCTTTATATTTCTATTAAGTGTATATTTGTATATCACTTATAATACTATATTTGAATGTTATGGAATCAGACACTTGTAAAACACAAGAATTATAATAATATCACTAAAAATCCCAGACGGGGGACCATCAGTTGGCATAATGCCTATGTTGCTGGACTCCGATGTAGTCCACCATGGTTCGAGTCCTGGGCCCAGTGGCTTAAACTCACACCAGGTGCATGTGCATGCATGCCCAAGATCCCAAGAGGAGAATGGAGGAGAAGGGATTGTGGCATGGCCATCCCTCCTGGGGTGTGTGTGTGTGTGTGTGATTTCTTGCTTTCTGGCAAGCACATGTGCCCTACAGAAAAAACTTGTTTAAAAAAAAAAATCCCAGTTGGTATAAGGAATCCAAATATGCATGGGTGTTTATGAATGAATAGATGAACAAAATGTGGTATATGCATGCAATGGAATACTATGCAGCCTTAAAAAAGAAGGAAAACTTTTTCTATACTATTGGGTCATTGGAAAAGTCATGATGTATTTTTCTGTGCAAAATTTTGTAATGACTTTTCAGACAACCCAATACATCATGGATATGCCTTGAGGCAATATGCTAAGTAAAATAAGCCAATCACAAAAGGACAAATACTGAGTAATTTCATTATATGCGGTATCTAAATTAGTCAAATTCACAAATATAGAATGGTGGTTACCAGGAACTGGGATCAGGCGGGAAACCAAATTGTTGTTTAATGAGTATAGAGTTTCAGTTCAGCTAGATGAAGATTTCAGAAATCTCTTTCACAGCAATGTAAATATACTTAATGCTATCGAATTGTATAAGGGAACTTTAAAATGTTCATGGAAAAATGAAATAAAAGTGTGAGTTTATTTTAGTGTAAAATATTTGAAATCTGTGTAGTTTTTTTATATGAACTTTTAAAAATGAACTTTTATTTATTTATTTTTTTATTTTTTTGAGAAGTTTTTGCTATAGGGCACGTACGCTCACCCAGAAACACACAGAGAGACAGAGAGACAGAAAACAAGAAATCACACCCCACCCCCCCTGGGGGGATGGCCACACCAGAATCCCTTTCTCCTTCATTCTCCTTTCGGGATCTTGGGCATGCACGTACACATGCCCGGCGTGAGTTTAAGCCACCAAGTCCAGGACTCGAACTGTTGTCGACTACATGGGAGTCCAGTGACATAGCCATTACACCATCTGCTGGTCCCTAAAATGAACTTTTTTTAAAAAAACTTTTTTTTTTTGAGAGGTTTTTGCTATAGGGCACATGCACTCGCCAGAAAGAGTGAGACAGAGATAAATCACTCCTCCTGGGGGAACAGCCATACCACAATCCCTTCTCCATTCTCCTCTCAGGATCCCAGACACACACATGCATCCAGCGTGAGTTTAAGCCATTGGGTCCAGGACTCGAACCGTAGTCGACTACATGGGAGTCCAGTGACATAGTCATTACGCCAACTGCTGGTATGTGTGTGGGGGTGCTTTTTCCCTCTCCATCTCTGTCTCTAAATGCACGAACAAAAAAAATAAGAAAAATAAATGGATGAATGAATAAACAAATGAGTAGATACATAGAATAGATAAACACTTTTTTTTAGTTAAATAAAGGTTACAGATAATGATGTCCTTGGAAGCTGATAGAGAAGGTATTTTAGTCATTAATTTAGAAAACCCATCTATCTGCTATGTGCTAGGCACTTGGCTAAATGTTGGTGATTAAGAAATGACCCCATTCTCAACTTACTCTAGTTGAAGAGAGAGAAAGAGAAGTAAACAGTGTGGTAAATATTCCACATAGGAGGAGTAAGTATTGGGTGCTGGGGAAACACTAGTGAGGGGCTTCATCTGCTTGGAATGGTGGTAGGG
>NW_006205257.1:1412726-1428841 GCF_000334495.1 Tupaia belangeri chinensis
TCTTCTTGCCCAAGGAAGTACTGGAAGTGAGTAGGAGATAGCAAAGCAAGGATGCAGGTTGGAAGGCCAGGTGAAAGTGTAGTGAGGAGATAGGGACACTGAGTGGCTTGGGGTCCATGGTTTAGGGTTGAAGAGGGCTGAAGAGGTTGAGGAGACTCAAGATGGCAGCCTTGTCAAGGAGTTTTGAGCTTATCTTGAAATCACAAGCCATGAAAGCCTTTAAGGAAGGGAATAGTGTGTCCAGATTTGCATCTTAAAAGGATTATTCTGGCTGCTATGGTGATAAACAGATTGGAGACATGCAAGAGTGGAGACAGGGAATATTAGTAAAGATTTAATAAGGAGGCAATAGGTGACCTCTGTAGTTGGCTGAGAAATGAATGGAAAAACAAACAGGAGTTTAGACAGCTTTTTCTAGATGCACGGCTTTGAACAAGAGATAGCAAGATGGCTGCAAGAAAATCTGGAACCAAAGGAAGTGTGTTTGTGTGTGTGTGTGTGTGTGTGTGTTAGAGTGGGAGGGACAGGCATGTTTAAACAGGACAGAGAAGAGCTATTTCCTAAGGGTGTGGGAGGGAATGGGATCTCATTATTTTAGCTTTGGAGGAAGAAAGACGGTGGGACTCTACTTTCTTTTCTTTTCCTTCCCTCTCTCCCTCCCTTCCTCTCTCTCTCTCTCTCTTTTTTTAATTGCCAGAGAGTGTGTGTATATGCTTGCCAGAGAGAGACAGAGAGGAAGAATGCTTGCTCTAGTGGGGTGTGGGTCATGTCACAAGACCTTCCCTTCATTCTCCATCCTGTCAAGATTTGGGACACTGCACACCCAGCATGTTTTTCAAGCTGCTGGGGCAGGAACTCAAATCCCAGTTGGCCACATGAGATCCAGCTGCCTTAACCACTAGGCTACAGAGTCAGCTCTCTACTTTCATTTTTTTTTTTCTTTTGGAAAGGTTTTTGCTATAGGGCGTGTGCGCTCGCCAGACAGAGAGAGACAGAGAGACAGAAAGTGAGAAATCACCCCCAGGGGGGATGGCCATGCCGTAATCCCTTCTCCTCCGTTCTCCTCTCAGGATCTTGGGCACGCACGCACATGCACCCGGCATGAGTTTGAGCCACCGGGTCTGGGACTCAAACCATGGTCGACTACATGGGAGTCCAGTGACATAGCCATTATGCCAACTGTTGGTCCCTCTACTTTCATTTTAACAGAAGAGAATAAGTATAGGTTTAAGTTTGAGAGGTTCCAATATTATAGTTTGTTTTCATTCTACTCTAGAAGGCAAGTTTATCCTGGAGGAGAAAATGGAGAGATGGTGGTTTACAGAGAGTTAAGTGTGAAACTGGTGCTAAGAAGAATAGGAAAGAGAACTGACTGGAAAACTGAGACTTCAGGGAATTATGGAATCTGGTGGAAACTGGAGATCATAATTCTGTTTAGTGTATTTTATGTTTTATTTTTTAAAGAGAGATTTTTTATATAGGATGTGTACACTCACTGGAGAGGCAGAAAGAGACAGAGAGACAGAAAGTGAGAACCCTCTCCCTCCACGCCCCCGATGACCATGACGCAATCCCTTCTCCTCCATCCTGCTCTCAGGATTTTGGGCATGCATGTACAAGCGCCCAGTGTGAGTTTCAAACCAGAATTGCAGTCAACCACGTGGGAGTCCAACAACATGACCATTACATCATCTACAGATCTCTTGTGGTTGTTTGTTTGTTTTTCAGAGAAATTTTTTGCTATAGAACACATGCACTTGCCAGAGAAACAGAAAGTAAGAAATCAACCCGCAGGGGGATGGCCATTCCGCAATTCCTTCTCCTTCATTCTCCTCTTGGGATTTGGGGCACATATATACACATGCCCGGCGTGAATTTTAAGTCATCGGGTCCAGGACTCAAACCATGGTCAACTACGTGGGAGTCTAGCAATGTAACCATTATGCCATCTGCTGGTCCCCCCTGTGGTTATTTTTATGAACCCCAGCATCAGTTTCTTAGAATCTGAGCTATGTACTTTGACCTTTATCTGTACAGCCCAGACCAATGCATTTATATTCAAAAAGCCATAATGCATGTCCTCTGAACTCATTATAGGCTGGGGAAAATTTGAATGAACAGACACTTGTCCTACCAGAAATCAAAATAAACTATTAAGCTATAACTATTAAAATAAGGTGGTGGGCCAGCAGGTGGTATAGAGATTAAAGCACTGGATCCTACATGGCTAGCTTCACAGTTCGAGTCTCAGACCTAGTGACTTGAGACTCACACTGGATGCAAGTACGTGCATGCCCAAAATCCCAAGAGGAGAATGGAGGAGAAGGGATTGTGGCATGGCCATCCCCCTGGAAGGGGATTTCTCATTTTTCCTCTCATTGTCTCTCTGGTGAGTGCATGCACCCTATAGCAAAGACAAAAAAAAAAAAAAAAAAAGCAAAAAGATGGTATTGGGGGCCAGACTGTAGTACAATGTTAAAGCACAACTCTCTGTGAGGCTGATCCTGATGGGAAGGTTCTAGTTAGTGGTAGATCATGGCACCAAGACCATGTCGAGGGTGTTATTTCTGTACCTCTCTGTCTTTTTTACTCATGCAAGAAATAAATACAATTTTAAAGTAATGAGATATTGGCCCAAGATTAGACTAGCAGACCAGTAGAACAGAATAGTCAGCCCTAAAGCACAGTTATATATGGGAATGTAGAAGATGAAAAATGTGGCATTGGGCCAGCAGGTGGTGTGGTGGTTAAGGGCGCTGGAAAATAAAGCAAAAAAACTCTGCATGACCAAAAAAAAGAAAAAGCTGAAGTATTAAAGAATAAGCCGGAAAATAGAAGAAAACATTTGTAACCTATGTAATACACACAGAGTTACTATTTTTATTTTTTAAAGTTTTTAAAGTGTTTGCCATAGAGCACGTGTGCTTGCCAAAGAGAGACAGAGAGAGATGGCAAGAGAGAAAGTGAGAAATCACCCTCCGGGGGATGGCCATGCAACAATCCCTTCTCCATTCTCTCCTTTTAGGCTTGCACATATATACACCTGGCATGAGTTTCTAGCTACCACAGTTGACAATGTGGGAGTCTAGTGCCTTAATCACTATGCCACCTCCTGGCCCCACAGAGTTACTATTAACATGTGAGCATCTACAAATCAAATCTCTATTGCTCTACTAGTAATGATTTGTCCCCTTAATCATATGTTAGTGTCCATATATGTGTGGATGTATTTCTTTATTTTTTTAAAGAGATTTTTGCTATAGGGCGCATGCACTTATGGGAGAGACAGAAAGAGACAGAGACAGAAAGCAAGAAATCACTCACCAGGGGGGATGGCCATGCTATAATCCCTTCTCTTCCATCCCTCTTGGGATTAGGGGCATGCATGCCCATGCACCCAGCATGAGTTTTAAGCCACCAGGTCTGGGACTCAAATAGCAGTTGACTACACGGGGAGTCCAGCAACATAACCATTATGCAATCTGCTGGTACCTGTGTGGATGTATTTCTAGATTCTGCTTTTGTTGTTGTTGTTGCCAGAGGCCATGTGGATTCACCAGAGACACAGAGAGTAAAACTGAGAAATCACCCCCCAGGGGGATAACCATGCCACAGTCCCCTCTCCTCCATGTTCCTCTTGGGATTTGGGGCACGTATGCACACATACCTGGTGTAATTTTCAAGCCTCCTGGTCTGGGACTCAAACCACTGTTGGCCATGTGGGAGTCCAACTCCTTAGTTATTATGCCACCTGCTGGCCCCTCTAGACTGTTCTATTCTAATGCTCTTGTCTACCCTTGTATTAATATCACACTGTCATATTATGAAAGCATAATAAGTAAGTATTGATATCTGGTAATATAAATCCTCTGAAGTCATTCTTCAAAATAAAAAGTAAAAAAAGAATAGTGATAATGTTCTTTTTCTCAGACTTAATAAGTACATGTCCAGATGCTTATGTCATTAGCATTTATCTCACAAATATTTTATAAATATGAATTTATTCTTGCTTAATATTTACTAACACCATCATAGGAAAACCTTTGATGGCCTTAGTAGCAGTATCAAAATTTATAAAGCTAGTTAGAAACATAAGGAAAAAAGGGACAAAGATGCATTTTTAGTGGAATACTCTCATTCTCTGACAGACCAGAGGGAGAAATATTTTAGAAGACATGGACATGAAGGGCCCCAGATGGTGAAAAACCGACAAAACTTTCAAAGCAGCTGTTACAAATATGTTTGAAGAACTAAAGGAAGCCATGCTTAGAGAATTAAAGGAAAGGATGATAATGTCTCATCAAATAGAGGACCTCAATAAAGAGATGCAATTATTTAAACAAACAAATTCTAGAGTTGAAAAGTAAAATAATCAAAATAAAAACTTTACTAGAGAGGCTCACCAGAAGATTTGAGCTGGCAGAAGAAAAATCAGGGAAATTGAAAATAGATCAATATAAATCATCCAACTGGAAGTACCAAGAGAAAAAAATTAAAATATTTAATTAGATGTTAAAAAAGAAGAAGAGAAAGAAAAATTACCAGAGCCTCAAAATATATGTGAGATACCATTATATGCACTAAAATATGCATAAAAGAATGATCAGAAAAAGAGAGAAAGGAGTTGGGGCCAGCAGGTGGTGTGGTGGTTAAGGCAGCTGGACTTTCATGTGGCTGACTGCAGTTTGAGTCCTGGACCTGGGAGTTTGCTTTTTCACCTTCCTTCTTTCTCTCTGATCAACTTCAAAAAAATAAAATAAAATAATGACAATGAATAAATTTAAATAATTCTTTAAAAAAGGAAAAGAAAGGAATCTTTAATATATCAAAAGAAACAATGGTTGAAACTTCTCAAATTTGATGAAAAACATTTATCTACACAGCCAAAAAACTCAACAAATTTCAGATACAGAGAACAATGTATTGTTCTGTTTTTAACATATAGAGACATAATATGTGCAATAACAATAGCATAAAAGAGGCTGGAATGGAGCTATTCTTAAGTAAAATTTTTATGTTTCACTGTAACTAAGCCATTATAAATCTGTAATAGATAAGTTAGTCTAAAATTATCAATCTATAATTGATAAGTTAGTCTAAAATTACAATCTGGTGATTATTGTACAGTTCTCTAAACATATCAAACTCATTGAATTATACAACTTAAATCAGTGAATTGTATGATATTTGAATTGTATTTCAACGAGTGTTTCTTTTTTGAAAGTTTCCTTATTTATTGAGTAAGACAGACTGACAGGGACCCTCATGGAGGGTCTTGCTGCTCTGCGATCCTCCCCTAGTCTTCCAGCCAGCTGGGATAATGGGCACATCCTTGGGTGTACCTGGCATATTCAGATTGACCTAGGATCCAAATCCCAGACCTCTTCATGTGGCTCGAGGTGGTGCTCTGCTGCCTGTGCTACTGCAGCTGGCCTCAAAAAATCTGGTTTTCAAAAAAGACGAAGGGGACCAGCAGTTGGCATAATGGCTATGTCATTGGATTCCCATGTAATAGACCGCAGTTCAAGTCCCAGACCCAGTTGCTTAAACTCACGCTGGGCACATGTGCATGCGTGACCAAGATCCTGAGAGGAGAATGGAGGAGAAAGGACTGTGGCATGGCCATCCCCCCTGGGCGGTGATTTCTCGCTTTCTGTCTCTCTGTCTCTCTCTGTCTTTCTGGCAAGCGCACGTGCCCTATAGCAAAAACCTCTCCAAAAATATGTAATAATAATAATAATAATAATAAAATAAATAAATAAGTAAAGATGAGAAATGAGGGCCAGCATGGGGCATACTGTTTATGGTGCTGAACTCTCATGCTATTGACTGGTTTGAATCTCGGACCCAGCAGCTTGAAACTCATGCTGGACACATGTGCATATGTGCCCAAAATCCTGAGACCAGAATGGAGAAGAAGGGATTGTGGCGTGGCCATCCCCACTGTGGGGTGATTTCTTTGTTTCTGTCTTTCTGGCAAGTCCACACACCCTATGGCAAAAAATCTCTCAAAACAAAACAAAAAAGATAAGGAACATTTGAATAACAATCTATAACTGTGATTTACTATTGAATAGATACAAATAATTCACTGCTGTATTGGCCAAAGGATATACATTTGAAAAAAATATATATATGTATATGTTATGTATATGTGTGTATGTGTATATATATATATATATGTTTGTGGAACATTCACTAGACCAAAAAAAAAAAAAAGATTTTACATTAGGCAATAAAGGAACTGTAAATATATTCCAGAAAAAGGAGAATATCTATTGTCCATAATGCAATAAAACTGAATGTTAAATAAGAAGGATCAGGATCAGCCCATGGCCTGATCCTTGGCTAGACCCTACACAACGACTGCTCAGTTAAGAATCCCAAACCCAGCAGCTTGAATAACCTGCTGGGTGTATGTGTGTAAGTGCCCAAAATCTCAAAAAGGAGGGAAAACTGGAGTAGGAGGGATCACAGTGTGACCGTGCCCTGTGGGGAGTACTTTCTTGCTTTCCCTCTCTCTCTGCCTATCTCTTTGTCTCTCTCTGTGCGTACACATGCCCCCTGGCAAATAAAATAAATCAACTGCAAGGACCAACAAAATAATCAAATAACAAATCAAAAGAAAAGTAGTCTTAAAAGTTTTTTCTTTTTCATGATAGAGCCTGTATGTACCCACAGGAGAATGAAAGAGATGAGAATCTTCTACGGAGTCCAGGCATGCTGCAGTCTCTTTCCTTCAGTCCTGCAGCCTGTTGGATCTTGGGCACTTCCATGCATACATGCATGCCCAATGTATTTGAGACTGTTAAGATAAGACATTCAAACCAAGGTCATCATGTGAGATCCAGCCTTTCTTAAGCGGTACATTATCACTACACCATGGAGTAGGCCTAAAAAACTAGTCTTTTAAAAATCTTCCAGGTATGTGCTCGCTTCGGCAGCACATAGACTAAAATTGGAATGATACAGAGAAGATGAGCATGGCCCCTGAGCAAGGATGACACACAAATTTGTGAAGCGTTCCATATAAAAAAGAAAAAGAAAAAGAAAGAAAAAAGGAAAAAAAATCTTCCAGGTATCATAAATATTGTAAATATATGAAAAATGGCAATTTTGAGAGATATGTTTAGAAAATAATGATGAAAACAGTATATACTAAATTTGGGGAGGGCCAGCAGGTGGCATGGCCAATAGGATTCGAGTCCTGGACTCCCAAGAGTTTAAGAAGTACATTAGATGTGTGTGCGTACATGCCCAAAATCCCAAGAGGAAAATCGAGGAGAAGGGATTATAGCACAGCCAGCCCCCTCGTCCCGAGGGATACTGTCTCACCTTCCTTCTTTCTCTGCCTCCACAAATTTATGTACCTAATAGCAAAAGAAAAAAAAGTTAAATTGGGAGGATATAGTCAAAGATTTATTTGCTCTTGATCCAATAGGAGAGCCATTTTGCATAGCAAATGACCATTTTGAGGGATCAGTCTTCCTGGCAATGGAATTGGCTACCATACACATAAAATAGCTCTATATAAGTAAAACTGCAAAAGAAGTTAGATTCCACACATTCCACATGTTGATTGCTCATGTCACAAGCAAAGCCATTGATGGAGTTTGAACTAGACAAGAGTCAGACAGGTTAACAACTGCAGAAGGAAAATCAATGGACAACGTTACTCTGACATGAAAGAAAATGAGTTACATAGTGACGGATTAGGGAGGCTCTTGAGAAAGTTAATCCCAATGACCCTCTTTGTGATCACACTGAGATGGTTCAACGAAAAATCCATAGAGTGTCAGCATATACCTTAATCAGAACCTCTCCATCAACACATGACTCATTCCTTGTTCATTCCAAGGATTGTGCATAATTGCAATTATAAGCTAATTTTCTGAAATATGAAATAAAAGTTTTCTGTAATACTTGTTCAATTTTCAAGGCAAAACCTCAAATCAAAGCTTTTTTCACTATATATGAAATTTGGATTCCTGTTTTAAGTGAATTCCATCTCTAGTTTCTTTTTTTTTTTTTAACTATTTTTCCTAGGATAATAAGGACTTCCTGTAAATTAACCTTTCATCAGCTATTGGTTGCTTAATGTGAATTTCTTTTTTTCCTTTCAAGTTTATTCCCCCTCCCACCCCCACTGGTAAAATAGACAGAGAGCAAAAGAGAAAGACACAGAGAGACAGCCTCCCACCAGGGTCTTCCTGCCTGATTCACCTCCAGTATGAGTTAGTCCTCATCTTGGGCAGGTGTGTTCCCATCATGCTCAGAGAAGTTTCTGGAAACGAACTTAGAACCTTCCCTGATGGGTCAGCCTCACAGAGTGTCTCGTTTTAATTCTGCTCCGTCATCCACTGTAAATTTTCTGGTTGCTGAAAAGGTGAAGGCAAAAGACTGGGAACCTTTCGAAATCAGTGGAGGAGCTCTCCTGGTGACTCCCCCTAATCAGAAGGGCTGAGGGCTTCAGAGTTGGGGGCATACACTTGTTAATTTCAGTGCTGTCTGGCCCACTGTGGACTAGAAGAGAGAAGGTCAGCCCTAGCCGAGTCATAGGCCCTGTTGCTGGTACTGCTCTGACTCTCAGACATTCGACTCTCTAAGTCCGCTTTTCCCTAAAACATCAATAATCAAGTAGAAATCGCCTGACCTGCTGTCTCCAGCTTTCCTATTACTACCTTTTACTTTAGCTCACACAGGACATTCTCTTCCAAAGAAACCGAGTTCTCTTGACTACAGCCAATGTCTGTGGGAAACAGGCCTGAAAGATGCACGATTGGTGACTGTACCCATGCCCCGCAGGGACGGCTCTCATGCCTTTCAGAAACCACTTGAGTCACAAATGAAAATCATCCCTGAGCTGGCCGCCAGTATCGGTGTCCAAGGTTTGGACTGAAAAGCAGTTGCTTCCTTGGAGCAGTGAATTCCAAACTCCTGTGCCAAAGAAAAGATGCATTTGATGGTGCTCGCAGCATGTCGCAGCCTGTCCAAACACTTACTTTTGAACTTACGCTCCAGGTCTACATACCACTACTCAGCTGTGACTCTGATAAGGCTGATAGCTTTCTTTTTCTTTTCTCTTCTTTCCTTTTCTTTCTTTCTTTCTCTTTGCTCATGGGAATGAATACTTGTCATAGAGAGACAGACAGAGAGAGAGAGAAGGAAAAGCATCCCACCATGAGGAATGGTCATGCCACAATCTTTTCTCCTCCCCAAATCTCTCCTTTCAGGATTTTGGGCACACATGCACACATGCCTGGCATGTTTTTCAAGCCACCAGATCCAGGATTCTAATCACATGATTGGACATATACAATCCAGTTGCCTTAACAACCAGATCATGGAGCCAGACCGATTATGGCCTTTTAAAAGACCTATATATGGGACCAGCAGATGGTGTAGTGGCTAAGGCACTGGACTTCCACATGGCTGACTGCAGTTTGAGTCTCAGACCCGGCAGCTTGAAAATCACACTGTGCATATCTGCGTGCATGCCCAAAATCTCAAGAGGAGAATGGAGAAGAGATTGTGACATGGCCGTTACCCCATGGGAAGTGATTTCTCACTTTTACCTCTGATGGGTGATTTTCCTCTCTCTGTCTTCTCTCTCTCTCTCTCTCTCTCTCTCTCTCTGGTGAGTCCATGCACCCTATGGCAAAAATCTTAAAGAGAAAAAAAAGCCTGCTATAATATGATAGGTCTTTTTATATTAACAGAAAGGAATAAGCAGAAAGGATTTCGCTCTCAACAATGATTGGCATATGGCTGCTATATTCTGTCCTTTGCCTTACTATAGGTAGACCCGACTAGCTTTTTTGTTTGTTTTTTAGGAATTATTTATTTAATTTTATTTCTTCTTCTTCTTCTTTTTCTTTAATTTGACCAGAGACAAACAGAGAGAGCCAGGGAGTGGGAGGCAGGGAGAGGGGAGGGGGAGTGAGAAAGCAAGCTGCCAGGTTCGGGACTCAAACCATGGTCAGCCATGTGGGAGTCCAACACCTTAACCACTACCAGCCCCAGCCTGACTAAGAGGGGCTTCAAAGTCAAATATTTTTCTCTTATCCTATTTTTTAAGACTTATTGATTCAATTTTATTTGTTGTTATTATTAATTTTTTAGTTTGGCCAGAGCAAGACACAGAGAAAGAAAGGAAAAATGAAAGCAAGTCTCCTGATCTGGGACTTGAACCATGGTCAGCCATGTGGGAATCCAGTGCCCTTAACCAGCACGCCACCTGCCGCCCCCTCTTATCCTATTTTTAAAGTTTACCAATTCATGAAATAAAGAGATTTATCTTTAGTTTTTTTTTTTTTTTTTTTTTAAGTTTTGCTATAGGTGCATGAGCTCGCCAGAGAAAGAGAATGAGCAAGAAAGGAAGAGAGAGGGAGAGATAGAAAGTGAGAAATCATACCCAGGGAAGGAAAGTCTCACCACAATCCTTCTCCTCTATTCTCTTCTTGTGATTTTGGGCACACATGCACACATACCTGGCTTAATTTTTAAGTCACTGTAACCTCCACAGCATCTGCTGGCCCTGGGGTGGGGAGTGGATTAAATGCTGATGTCAGCAGGTAGTATAGTGGTTAAGGAGCTGTATTCCCATGTGGCCTAATTGCAGTTCAAGTTCCAGACCCAGAGGCTTGAAACTCATGCTGGGCGCCCATGCACATGTGCCCAAAATCCTGAGAGGAGAATGGAGGAGAAGAGATTGTGGCATGGCCATCACCCCTGGGGGGTAATTCTCACTTTCTGTCTCTCTCTTTCTCTCCAGTGAACAGATGCTTCCTATAGCAAAAATCTCTTTAAAAATTTTAAATGCTTATTTGAGTCAAACTCTGTGCTCCTCCCTCCCCCCCCAAATTACAACAGCAAAGACATTTTGTTCTTTTAAAAATTCTTCTAAACAAAAACTTTTAAAACATCTGACAATATTAAATATTGGGAAGGTCGAGAAGCATGCATAGGTATACATATATACACATGTGTATATATATGTACGTGTGTGTGCCTGCGTACATTTACAGTTGCAGCCTCTCCCAGGAGTAATTTGGTGGTATTAGTTAAACCTGAATGTCTCCCTTAATCCAGCCATACAACAACAGATAGCTCACAGGCCTAGAGCGCCTACTTGGTAAAGGCACTATCCTAGATCCTTATTGTATATGACTTCATCTGATTCCTATAATAACCTTATGATGTAAAAAATATTGTTATTCTCGGGATCAGCAATTAGCATAATGGCTATGTCACTGGACTCCCATGTAGTCGACCGCGGTTCGAGTCCTAGACCCGGTGACTTAAACTCATGCTGAGCACGTGTGCAGGCGTGCCTAAGATCCCAAGAGGAGGATGGAGGAGAAGGGATTGCAGCGTGGCCCTCCTTCCCCCAGGGAGTGATTTCTCGCTTTCTGTCTGTCTCTCTCTGTCTTTCTGGCGAGCGCACACGTCCTATAGCAAAAACCTCTCCAACAAAAGAAAAAAAGATACTGTTATTTTATTGATGAGGAAACCAAGATGTAAAGAAGTTAAAACCTTGGCCAAGATCAGCTGGCAGAACCAGTCCTTAGCATGTGACAGTCTGGCTCTGGGACCCTTGCTCATCCAACCATCTACACCGCTGCCTCCCTAGAACAGTACCAGCCAGTGTCCAGTCTTGTGGACCAAACGGCAGTGCTTCAAATGAGGACAATTGGAGACGAAATTTCTAGCAATATATATATTTTTTATAGTTTATTTATTTCTCTCTCCATAAGAGAATCGGTGTGAAAGAGAGAGGGGTGCACCCTCAGAAAGATCTTCACGCCCTGATCTACCCCCCCATCTCGGCTGGCCCAGATCACATACATGGATAGGACCAGTGTGCTCAGGGAGGTCCCAGACCATGAACTCAGGACTTTCCCCATGGTTCCAGTGTCTTCCCATGTGAGTCTAGTTACTTTACCACTGGGCCGCCGCTGGGTCCTATGCTACTTTTGGATATACACCTTAATGTAGCAAATCGATGTTGAGTGAAAGGCCCTTGGCATGAGTATATCTCTCCAGTGGCCGAAGGTGCCCAGCCCTCAGCTTCCTGGTGATGATAAACTGAAAAAGACCCAGCACCCAACTTCAACAGGTTTGCTCACCAATAGTTTTCTGAGCCACACCGTTCTCTGGGATCTTTCCACCATTGCTTTTCCCAGCTGTGGGAGTCTAATCTAATTTGTGGTACAAAAATGTTAATGTGATTGGTTACCCAGCCTGTGTGTTTTTGCTTCAAGGTATCATCTCAGGATTTTAAATGTTTTACATCAGATATCGAATATTTAATGCATGACTAAAGTGATGAGTCACTGACAAACAAAACTTGATTTCTCTCTGGGGGTGTGTCTTCAGTTTTTTTAATTCATCCTGTTCATATATCTGTCATGGCCCAAAGGGTGTGTGTAATTATTTCAGTGTGGGAGAATCTCAGATGACTAGTTACAACCCCAATGTTTTGAAGGTGTGACTGTTGCGGGCACAGTCAGATAATTAATTAGATTTGAACAGTCTGTGTGCCCAATATCTGTCCTTGAATTAATTGAAGCCCTTCCCAAAAAGAAAAAAAAGAGAGAGAGAGAAAAGGATTACTTATGTTCTTTAGAACATTAATCAAAAAACTTTAAAATGTTTTAATAATTCTTAAAATGTCAGTAATTGCCCTAGTTCCCTGAGCTTAAAGGGATTTATTAAGAGTTATTTTCCCATGACAACTTAAAATGAAAAACTCCAAGTTGAAAAAAGGCACTGGAATAATTGGCTTTGATGAATTCAAGTTACTGTTCCACTCTGTAACTATGGGTGCTAAGAGTTTAAAGGGGCAGATGTGCTCCCAAAATAAAGCCAGTGAATTAACACATTACCCCTTGGAAGACAATGAAGAGTCCTAGGTCTGTACATTTCACCCAGCAACTGGGTCATCCCAGGCTTAATTCTTTCATGGTTTCGAGACTAGACACAGTGCGGTGGTTTTGCAGATAACATCATGTGCACTGGGCCAAGGTGCAGGAAAGCCTCGCCCTGCTTCCATCTCTCCAAGCAAACCCTGCAGGGTGCCAATGTCCTTGGCATCCTTGATGCCCCAGTCTAACCTTGAGGATCCAGGGGTCTCCTGTGGCAGAAATGGGCATTTTCTCTTGCTCTGGTGACTTTATGTGATTACCGAGCTTCAGGGGAATGATGAAAATATTGAAATTTCCCAGGTTTTTTTCTAAAAAAAAGAATTATTTATTTATTATCATTATTTTTCAGTTTGACCAGAGAGAGAGAGAGAGAAAGTGAGAAAGCAAGCTGCCAAGTCCAGGACTTGAGCTGTGGTTGGCCATTCGGCCATGTGGGAGTCCAGCTCCTTTTAACTATTGCATCACCTGCTGGCCCTTGAATGTCCCAGTTTTGTTAAGTAAGACTCAGACGGCCTTCGGCCTGCAGAGAAAGTGTCAGGACAGGTAAGCAATAATTTCCTAAAAGCAGATTTTGCCTTCTGATTCATCATGATCATCTCCAGAATATACATAAACTATATGTATCCATCAACATTCACTTTGGGGGCTGGCCCTATAGTAAAGTGTTTAAGCTCTGTGCATAGAAAGCCAGATCTCACATGGCCAATCTCAGTTCAAATCCTGGCCCCATCAGCTTGAAAAACACACTGAGCATATGTGTGTACATGCCCAAGATCTTGGAAGGATGGAGAAATGAAGGATAAAGGATCATGGCATGACCATACTCCATTGGGGGAGTCTCTCTCTCACTCTTTCTCTCTCTCTATCTCTTTCCTCCTCCCCCCCAACACTCTGGAGAGCTCACATGCCCTCTGGAAATGAAAAAAAAAAAAAAGATAAAAAAGAACATCGAATTTTTTAAATTAAATTTATTTATTTATACTCATTCACTGTATATCATTACAGCATACAAACTGAGATTTCCCATCCAGAGTACACTGTATATTGGCTCAATCAAGCACATCAACATACATGTTATTGTCAACAATAATTTTCCATTTCTTGTTTCCTGTATGTTTTGCTTTATTTTCCCCCATCCTTGATTCCCTATCTCTTACCCTCTGCCATCTCCCACTCTCCTCCCACACTATCTCTGGTATCTATAGAACATTGAATTTTAGATAAAGGGTAAAGGAAAAGACACACTCTTCCAGTAAAGACCAGACAACAAATTTAGATCTAGATCTAGGGGTTTATGGGACGCTACCATGGGTCCACAGACTTGTGGGATCCGGAGACAAATCTGCTCTCAGAGAACATGGTTATTGCCTCATTTCAGGAATACTCCATTTCTGGAAGTGACTGCTTAGGTTTCAGCTTCTGGCCACCACAGCTGTTGCTGCCTGTGGATCCTCATGTCAAACCTGAAGATACAAGGCCTTGGCAGTACTGTGACATTGGCCAAGATTGGGTTGCATGTTTCCCTTACCCCTAGCAGCCAAGAGAGCAAGGATTTGCCTTTCCAGCTTTCACAGAGACTGGGGGACTCAGGAGGATAGTGGGAGGCAGCAACTGGAGTTGTTAAGACCACACTGTGGGGAAAGGTCACTGCTTATGAGGACGGAGGTGTCCCTGTGACGGGAGACAGAAGCTGGGCTGCCAAAGTCAACCAGTGGCACTGGCTGGCTGAGAAGGCAAAGGGACAGCGAATGGTTAGGCTCTAGGATGTGGGCCCACAAGGGCTTCTCCCTCCACCAAACTCCTCCAGCATCTACAGTGGACCTCGCTGTACTGTTAAATCCCAGTCTGCCCGAGGGTCGTGAGTACCTCCCAGTGAGTTGTCAGGCTCCCTACAATGATCTCTTGGGAGTTACTTGTAACAGTTATTCAAAACAGTAATGTCTGGGGGACCAGCAGTTAGTGTAATGGCTATGTCACTGAACTCCCATGTAGTCGACCGTGGTTTGAGCCCCAGACCCAGTGGTTTAAGATCACACCGGGCGTGTGTGCGTGCGTGCCCAAGATCCCGAGAGGAGAATGGAGGAGAAGGGGATGGTGGCATGGCCATCCCCCCTGGGGGGCGATTTCTTGCTTTCTGTCTCTCTTTCTCTCTCTGTCTCTCTGGTGAGTGCACATGCCCTGTAGCAAAAACCTCTCAAAAAAAAAAAAAAAAACAAAAAAAAAACCAAACCAAACCAAAACAACAACAAAAAAACCCCAGCAGTGTCTGGGAGAAGCCCTGGAGGTGAGCAAACCTGTGTTTTCATCTGAGATCTTGCAAGACCTTGGGCCAGTTATTTCTGCTTTCTTTCCCTTAGTTTCTTCATCTGTAGATGTGGATCTTGAAGGGTTGTTGGGAAAACTAGTGATAATGTAGGCAAAGCACCTTGCACATATCAGACATCTAATACATAGCTTAACAATTCATCTACGGCAACCCCTGTGGCCTACTGGTTAAGGCAGCCAGATTTCACATGACTGACTGCAGTTCATATCCTAAACCTCAGCAGCTTGAAAAACACACAGGGCATGTGTGTGTGCACGCCCCAAATTCCAACAAGATGGAGAAATGGAGGAGAAAGGATTGTGGCGTAACCACATCACATTGGGGGATGCTTTCTCTTCCCACTTTGGTGAATGCACACACCCTCTACCAACTGAAATAATAATAATTATCATTAAACATGAACTGCTTTAGTTGATGTTTCTCAAACAGAAACTTCATGCCATGATTCAAGACAAATAAGTGGTGTCCTGAAGTTCTTCTGTCCAGAATCTTAATTTGCTGTTCACCATAGAGCATGCATGTATTTTGTAGATAATTTATTTTAATTTCCATGGCTTTTATATTAGGTTAACATTAATTAATAATACATTCTAATTGGTATTATGAAAAAGGATAGTATAACTTGATTCTGTGTCTAGAAAATCTGTTATAACATCCTTTGGAAAATGCCTTAGAGTTTTTTACTCAGAGTTTTTAGTTTTATTTAAAGCAAAAAGATGAAAAAGTTTGGTACTCAATGAATTAAGATGCTTAATTTTCAAGCTGCCAACAAGTATTTATTGAGCGCTCACTATATGCAAGGTGTGAAATTAAGTGGTTAGTATATACCAGGGACAAAACAGGCCAATCCCTGCTTCCTGAAG